>NW_006399788.1:5931745-6010324 GCF_000299155.1 Elephantulus edwardii | reverse complement strand
AAAAAAAATCAACTTTATTGAGGAAATATTTCCATATAATATACACACTTGAAGTGAATAGTTTGAATTTTTTTTTTTTAGTTTAGTAAATTTTAGCAAACATATACATCCGTGGGAGGCCTTGGGTGGTGAAATGGTTCATATGCTCTGCCACTAACTAAAAAGATGGAAGAGGTGCCTTGGAAGAAAGGTCTGATGATCACAGCCAAAAGCCATTATTAAATCCCATGGAGTGAGGTTCTCTTACATCAACCACCTGAGTCGTGCTGTAAGAAGCAACAACCTCCCTCTTCTTCTCCACCTTCTCCTTGGAACCACGAAGCAGCAACCATGCGTGAGTGCACCTCCATCCACATTGGCCAGGCTGGTGTCCAGATCGGCAATGCCTGCTGGGAGCTATACTGTCAGGAGCATGGCATCCAGCTGGATGCCAAGTGATGAGACCATGGTGGGAGGAGATGACTCCTTCAACACCTTTTTTACTGAGACTGGTGCTGGCAAGCGTGTCCCCCAGGGTGGTGTTTGTGGACCTGGAACCCACAGTCACTGATGAAGTTCACACTGGCACCTCCCACCAGCTCTTCCACCCTGAGGCCCTCATCACAGACAAGGAGGATGCTGCCAACAACTATGCCCGTGGGCACTACACCATTGGCAAAGAGAGCATTGACTTGGTTCTGGACTGGATTGAAAAACTGGCTGATAAGTGCACATGTCTCTAGGGCTTCTTGGTTTCCCACAGCTTTGGTGGGGAACCAGATCTGGATTTGCATCCCTGCTGTTGATTATGGCAAGAATTCCAAACTGGAGTTCTCCATTTACCCAGCCCCTCAGGTTTCCACACCTGTGGTCGAGCCCTACAACTCCATTCTCACCACCCACACCACCCTGGAGCACTCAGCTTGTGCCTTCATGGTAGACAACGAGGCCATCTATGACATCTGCCGCAGAAACCTTGATATTGAACGCCCAACCTACTCTAACCCGAATAGGTTAGTAGGTCAAATTGTGTTCTCTATCACTGCTTCCCTCATATTTGATGGGGCCCTGAATGTCAATTTGATAGAATTCCAGACCAATCTGATGCCCTAACCTCGCATCCACTTCCCTCTGGCCACATACGCCCCTGTTACCTCTGCTGAGAAAGCTTACCATGAACAACTTTCTTTAGCAGAGATTACCAATGCTTGTTCTGAGCCAGCCAACTAGATGGTGAAATGTGACCCTCACCGTGGTAAATACATGGCTCGCTGACTGCTGTTCTGTGGTGACATGGCTTCCAAAGATGTCAATGTTGCCATTGCCACCATTAAGACCAAATGTACCATCCAGTTTGTGGATTGGTGCCCCATTGGCTTAAATGTTGGTATTAATTACCAACAACCCACTGTGGTGCCTGGTGGAGACCTGGCCAAGGTGCAGCGAGCTGTGTGCATGCTGAGCAACACCACAGCCATTGCTGAGGCCTGGGCTCGCCTGGACCACAAGTTTGATCTGATGTATGCCAAGTGTGCCTTTGTTCACTGGTACGTGGGTTAGGGAATGGAGGAAGGAGAGGACATGGCTGCCCTTGAGAAGGATTATGAGGAGGTGGGTGTGGATTCTGTTGAAGGAGAGGGCGAGGAAGAAGGAGAAGAATACTAAAGTTAAAATGTCACAAAGGCGCTGCCTGTACAGGGAAGCTTATTCTGCTTTAAGTAGTGACAAGTTATGGTCTGATCAGTTAATTTGTATGCAGCAGTGTACACGTTCATATGCTACTACTGACCTATGCTTTAAAACATGAATGCTTTGTCACAGACACAAGCTATTTCTCTGATGAGTTTTGAATAAAGTATTCCCTGTCTTAAAAAAAAATAAAATCCCACAGAGCACAGTTCTACTCTGATGCACATCATGAGACAGATTTGAATCCATGGTCACTGGTGGTGATGGATGCACCCATGTAACCATGATCATGTCAAGGTGCAGTACTCATAAAAAAACCCCTCACCTGAGCATTGTTGTTGTTAGGTGTTGTTGAGTCCCATAGCAACCCTATGAACAAATCTGAACCCTGTCCTATCCTGTGCCTCCTCACACTTCCTGACACATTAGAGTCCATTGCTGTAGTTACTGTGTCAATCTACCTGGTTTGGGTCTTTCTCTCCTTGGTCGACCCCTCTGCCTTTCTGAGCATCATGTCCCTTTCTAAGGAATAGGCTCTCCTAGCAACATGTCCAAAATATGTGGGGTGAAGATTTATCATCTTGGTCTTCAGGTAGCAGTCTGGCTGCACTTTCTTTAAGATATATTTATCTGTTCTTTTGGCAGTCCTTGGGTGTTTAATCCTGTTCTCCAACACCACAGCCCAAATGCATCAATTCTTATTCTGTCATCCTTATTCATTGTCCAGCTCTCAGATGCATAGCCAGTGATTGGAAAGGCCATGACCTGAATTGGATGCACCTTAGTCCTCAAAATGACATAATTGCTCCTCACTGTATTTTTTTGGCATTGTCATTTTTTCAAATTTTTTTCATTATGATTTTTTATTATACTAGTTTATTTACAAAATTCAGATACATTGCTTTTTCACACCAGATTCTTCCAATACTCCTCAATAATTTTGAGAGGTCCCTGACTGTAGACTTTCTCAGTGCAATACATCTCCTGATTTCCTGACTGCTGGTACCAAGGATATTGATTGTGGATCCAAGTAAGATGAAGTTGTTGACAGTTTCAATCTTTTCTCCATCCATCATGATGTTGCCCATCAGTTCAGTGGTAAGAACCAGGGTATTAAGACAAATGTTATGTGTGACACTGTAGATTAGCAGTGACTGTTCTAAAATGTAATATAATGAACCATAGTGGCATAATGCCTTATGCATTACATTGCTAAACTGAAAGGTGGGCCTGGGAGAGAGATGGACTAGCTCCTTCCATAAAGATTTGCAGCTTCAGAAATCCAATAGAGGGTCCTCATGAATGAGAAGCAACTCAACAGCAAAGGAGTTTGGGTTTCAAAGTTCACAGAGACAGAATAATGCATAATGAACTATTTTTCATATATCTTCTTTAGCTTAGCAAAATATTTGAGATTTATCCATACTTTAAGTTCTTTCTTTCTTTTTTTTTTTTTTTTTGTGAGAAAAGTTTGTATTTAGAATTAGCCAGTTTAGATGATCCCAATTCTGTTGGTGACATCCAAGGCGTCATAGTCAGGAGCAAGTTGAACATGGGCCTTCTTTTCTCCCTCAGGCCTAATCAAGGTGTTGACCTTGGCCACATCAGTGTCATAGACTTTCTTTACAGCTTGTTCGATCTGGTGCTTGTTGGCCTTGACATCCACAAGTGTGTTGTTATCTTCTGTCTTCTTCATGGCTGACTCAGTGGTCAGGCGAAACTTGATGATGGCGCAGTGGTCAAGCTTGTTTCTCCTGAGCCACTCTTCCGTATCCTCTTTCTGTTGTGGTTGTGGATGCTCTTCAGGACTGCCTTCTTGGCCTTTAATTCATGTTTCAATTACTACAGCTTTACTGTAAATCTTAAAACCATATCCTTTAACTTTGGTTTTTTTTTTGTTTAGAGATTTTTTTTTAATTTTCTTTTTTTTTTTAAAGAAAAAAAAAAAAGCTTTGATTAGTTGAGATCCTTTGCATTTTGGTACACATTTCGAAGCCAGGTAGAAATTTCTACCAAAACTATCTTGGCATTTTGTTGAATGAAGGTTAACAGTTTGAATCCACCAGTTGTTTCTTGGGAGGAAGATGTAGTTTGCTTAGCAAATGTTATAGCCTTTAAACCCACTTGGGCAGCTCTACTTTGTCAATGGCACAAGACAGGACAGGGTTCAGATCTGCAGCTCACAGGGTCTAGACCGCTATTCATAGACTCTTGATTGTAAGTCATACTTGACTTGATGGCATCTAACAACAACAATGGACTATAAGGTTCCTACAAGTGGGAGCTGACTCAACCGCAGTGGATTTTTAAAATAGTTGTTTGGGGAGAATTGACATGATATTGAGTCATCCCATCCATAAACATATACTATCTTCATTTATGTTTTTTTATTTTTACTCAGCAACATTTTATAGGTTTTAGTATGCGGGACTAGTATATCTCTCTCTACATTTATCCCAATGTGTTTAATATTTTTGGATGTCATAGTTAATGATATCTATTTTTAAATTTTTAATTGTTAAATCTTTTAGACATTCCAGGTTACAATTATTATTGCATATTTGTAGCTGTTTTTCAATAGTATCTTCCAATCTGGAGGTCTCTCCAATTGGTACTGTATCTAACAATGTTCCTCTGTCATTCATAGGATTTTCAAATGCTTTATATTTCAAAAGTGGAGGGCCAATCTAACTTCTTAGTCTATCTTAGTCTCAATCTGTCCATCATGGGTGACTCTGCTGGTACATGAAATATGTACTTTAGCCAAATCATGGTATTTTCAGTTGCTTCTAGTGCATCTATAAGTTGGAAAATGACTAAGGATGACAGAAGAAGAACAGATGCCTTTGAATTGTGGTGTCTGAGAAGAGTACTGAAGATCCCATGGGCTTCAAAAGAACAAATAATGCTGTATTGGAGAATGTCCAACCAGGGTGTTCCTTAGAGGCAAGGATGGTGAAACTTTGTCTCACATATATTGGACATGTGGTTAGGAGGGATTGATCCTTAGAAAAACACATCACACTGGGAAAGGTCAGAGAAAAGGGAGATCCTATAGAATGTGGAAATTATCAAACAATATCAGTAATATCACATTCAAGTAAAATCTAGCAAGATTATTAAAAATTTATGGCATCAGTATATTGATAGCAACTACTAGAAATTTAAGCTGTATTTGGAAGTGGTCATGGAAAGAGGGTTATTAATGTCAGATGGATCTTGGCTGAGAGCAGAGAATATGAGACTTGTGCTTTATTAACTATGCAAAGGCATTTGCCTGTATGTATCATGCCCTGGTGTGTCCATTTCCCATACAGTGGTAACTTGTGGTTGCTGTGAGGCTGAACACTGTGACACTGATGTGTCAAATGCGTTAATGGTTGGTTACCCATGGTGGACAGTATTTGGTGGAACTCCCCGATTAAAACAAGCTTGGAAGCAGAAGTAGCATCCACTTCCGTATTAACTTGCCTCTGGAAACTCGTATGAACCTGGAGAGAGGATGAGACACACAAGCATTGGGGACTCTCCTTTATAGGGTCGCTAGGAGTTGCCTGCGACTCGATGGCACTTTACAACATGATGGTAAATAATGGGCAACACTGAGAAGAACAGGTATCCCCAGAACACTTGTTGTGCTCATGTGGGAACAATACATGGAGAAAAAAGCTGTTGTCCAAAAAGAACATTGCATGGTATAAAATCAGGAAAGGTATGTCAGGATTGTATTCTTTCTCTACACCTATTCATTTTGTATGCTAAATAGACTATTCAAGAAGGTGGACTATATGAAGAAAAATATGGTGTTAGGATTGGAAAAAGACAAAATAACAATCTGCCTTATGCAGGTAACTCAATCTTACTTGCAGAAAGTGAAGAAGACTTGAAGCACTTACTATATAATATGGATTATATCTTAACATCAAGAAAACAAAGAAAAAAATTCTCACTGCTGGACTAGTAGGTAACATTATGATAAATAGAGAAAAGATTCAGGTTGTAACAGATTTGATTTTATAATTAACATACATGGTAGTAATAGTAAAGAAATAAAAAGAAATGTTTCACTGGGAAAATCTGCTGTCAGGGACCTCTCCAAAGTTCTAAAGGGCAAGGATGTCAGTTTAAAGTTCGACTGATCCAAACCATGGTATTTTCAATCACTTGCTATGCATCTGAGAGTTGGACAATTAGTAAAGATGACAGAAAAAGAATCAGTGCTTTTGAGTTGTGTTGGAGAAGAATACGGACTATCACATGGGTGCAAAAGAACCAATATGTCTTGGGAAAGTGCAGCCAGAGTGCTCCTTAGGGCCAAGGATGGTGAAACTGTCTCATGTACTTTGGGCATGCTGTCAGGAGGGGCCAGCCTGTGGAAAAGGGTATCCTGCAAGGAAAGGTGGGGAGAGTCGAGAAAGAGAGGAAGACCCTCAACAAGATGGATTGACACAGTGACTTTAACAATGGGCTGCAGCATGGCAGAGATGATCAAGATGGTATAGGATGGGCCAAGGTTCAGATCTGCTGTTCAGAAGGTTGCTTGCTAGGATAAATCTCTCTCGGCCATGATACATCATCCTTATCATGTATTTTTTTCCTCATATTTTACTATTTACATCTACACTTAGGAGGATATTGTCTGTAAACTTCTATAATTTTATTGTCTATAAACTTTTCTTTTTAAAAATAATTTTTGATATCATAAAATGAATTAGGAAATAGTCTCTCTCCATCCATGCTTTCAGGTTTTGTATAATTTCTTCTCTAAGAATATTTTATTATATGTATGACAACAGTCAAGAATATGAGGTACATTGCAAAGAGGAGTTGGGCGGGGCAGGAGGAAATTCTCCAACAATTAATGAGTCTTTAAAAAAAAAGTGATCCGAGAGGAGGAGGGAGGAAAATATGCAACAATCAATGAAAATCCAACTTTTCTGTAAACTTTCATTAAAATCACAATTAAAATAAAAATTTTATTAAAAAAGAAACACCTAAAGGTAAGAAGCTATACTGCCACCCTGAAGGTACGTGGTTTGAATCCATCAAAAAGAAAATCACATTTTAACATCTTTTAGGTGCTCTGCCATCACTGAAGGAACTTATCTTGGATCTGTAGAGACTCACCAGGTGCGTTGCCACCTCTGGAGAACACCCACCTCTACTACTCCATGCATACTCTTCCTTGACTCAGTTGTTGCACTAAGCCTTTTCTATTTGCCCTCTAAAGAGGGACCTTTTAATTCCATGAGGGTTCTCTGTGCCTGCCTGAATTCCGACCTTGTCCCTCCTTTCCCTTTGAGCAAAGAGGCCAGATTCACTTTTCTCTTAGCTTCTCACTGCTGCTTCCAGACCATGCTTCTCTTCAGTTGCTACCACTTCACTAAACCTGTTTTGCAAAGGTTTTCTTTCAATGCCTTCATCGTTAGAACATGGGTTATGTTATGGAACAAGTAACTGTTGAATATCAGTGACTTAAAAGAAGTTTGTCACTTACGTAGCAGTCCAATACGCATCTGTTTCAGTCACTCAAGCCATTCAAGGCTGTGGAAATTTTCAAATTTACCCGGATGGAGGTATAGCTCAGTGGTAAGGCATTTGACTGCAAATTTACCCAGCAGTGGAAAGGGCACACAGCACACAGCAAATGCACTGATGTTTCTTCTTGGAGGCTGTTATCTATCAGTTCCACTAACATTTTAGTAACCAAAGCAAGTTACGTGGTTATGCCTAACTTCAAAAGAGGCCAGAAAAGAAAAAGTCTGTCATTTTCTTGTTAGAAATATTTGATGAACAACTCTATTCAGTATTACACCTTTTTAGTACCATTAACTTTAAATATTTAATTCTAATGGACACTCTTTAGTGTTCAATGCATTTAATCTGTGGTGTCCGATACAGTTTACTCCTCTACAAGCTCTGGGTTCCTGGGATACTCCGTTCTTTCCCCATCTCCTCAGATACGCACGCCTCCCTCCCTATGATTCGGTCCCCAGCTCTCCGATTTTCTTAATCTTCATATTCTCCTCCAAACTCAGTGTCAATGACCACCTTTATCTGCTCAGCCCTTCTGCCTGGATGTTCTCTCCCACTCTCCCCCACTTCTGTTCTCTAGTATACAGCCCAGTGACCCCACGTTACTTTTTAACTTAGGAGTCATTTAGAATCCTCTTTACACTACTCTCCACAATTTGTCTTGTTGATTCTACCTTCTTTAATATTTCTCAACTCTCCACAGAGTCCATCTTGGCTGAAGTCCTTTACTAGGAGGTCTTGTTTAAACGCAAAATGTAACATTTAAGTTGCTCACAAATCCCCAGCTCTTGCCATGTAGCCAGCAAAGTGCCTCGTCCTCACTCAGAGAGGGCAGTTCTCTCTCACCAGTTGCTAAAACGGTACAAGGTGCATCATGCCTTTCTGCCTCTGCATTTAGGATCCTCTGCTTCAGTCTGCTTCTTCGATTGGTTGTTTGGACTAGTTTGTGTTCCGACTTCGAACTTCCAGGTCAAGCTGTGCGGCGCAGTAATCCCTTTCGGGTCCAGGGTGTCCAGTGTCTCTCAGGGCCTCTATGGTTAGCGCTGCGGGATATGATGTGCGTGAACTCGGGCTCACAGCTCGACGAGGGTCGGAAGACAGCAACGGCTGAACTCAAATCTTCCTCAAGAACATCTTGGAAGAAGGGAAGAAGAAAAATCCGCTGCTTTTCGTACACAATACAATCCGCCAATGTGTCAAGGCATTATGACTGCGCCTGCGCAAGCCCTCCAGGGCGGGGCAAACGAGCCCAGTAGAAAGCGCGCCGTGGGAGCCGGGGGTGCGCAGACGCGGTGAGCTCGCCGGGGCCGCGGACCCGCCCAACGAAGGGCCTGGACGATCACTTCCGGGAGCGGGGCGGCCAGCTGTGGCCGTTAACAAGGTCGTGGCGATCCCGTGACAGGTTTCCGGGGTAGTCAGGCCCGGGCGTGGAGGACGTTCTCCACTTTCGTCGTAGAGTTTAGTGCCAGCAGCGTTTGCCCTTTCCTTTCCATAGAAACCTGTGGCAACGATGTAAGCTTTATCCACCCAAATCAGCTAGCTTGGAATCTACACACGTGCTTCTCCTCGTTTCTCTTCCCCAGTCCACCCACACACATTCTCCCCGCACCCCAGGAATTAATCTAAAAGGACTAGAATATCTTCAAGTTCATCAGCCCTCTGCTGGGGAAAGAGGAAGCAGCCTGTGATTTATAGCCTTTGAAGCCCGATGGAGAATTTCGAAGAACTGCTAGGAGTGTGGGTTAACCCCTCTACTTGTCATCTGCATCCTCCTCATTCCCTAGAATCAGAACACTTTCCCCTTGGTCTTATTTTTTCACCTGGTCCTGACTGGTGCATACCTGGTGAGAACCTTACGGCTGCAGTGGCAGAGGAGTGAGGATTGCTTAGGAGTGCTGTTTTGGGCCGTTGAGCCGGAACCGACTCATAGCCGACCCTCCGAGCGGGTTTTCAGAAGCAGTTTAATTGCACAGGGAGTTGTGCATTTGTCTCCCGCGAAGCGGCTGGTGGGTTCGAACCACGCTCTTCGTCAGGACTGTAGCACGGCTTAACCACCAGTGCTAAGAACTAGACTTAGGGGAGCTCTGACGGCATAGTCCGCAGGGAGTTGTGTTGAGTCTCCCGCCATTAGAATCCACCAGTGGCTCCGCGGGAGAAAGATGGTTAGTCTCCTCCCTTGCCATTTACAGCATTCCCAAAACCCCTGGAGGGGTAGCTCTTGGTCGGCTCCCACTAGAGAGACCTTAAAGGACAGACACACCAAGAAAGGTTGTGGGTCTAGAAAAAGAGTTGGTGGGCAAAGATTAGCCTAAAGGGGGCGAGGCGGTGAGAGAAGTGACGTGGAGGCAGACAGAGTTGGCAGTTACATGTGACGGGAAGGAGTCCACAGTGGCTAGCTTGGAGCTGGCAACTTTGTCTACTCTGGGACAGACACATGTCTGGAACTGCAAGGTGTTAAATCTCGTCCTTTCATAGGGAATACCCATCAGACCTGAGATTTACACAGGCCACTTATCTATTGTTGGTTTTCATCCTTTGGCAGTTTGGTTGTCTTCTTGTCCTTGAGCCCAAACATGCAGGAAATTCTCCACTTGTCACTCTTCGCTTCTTTGTAAATACTGAGATAGATTGGCCTCCCTTTCACCCCAAGTAACATGCACAGGCATTGTACACATTGTGTGTAAGATAGGCAGTTGCTGTAACTCTATTATACACGCATTATTTGCAAAACATGTAAAGTGATACTTCATGCTGAAGTCTGAGTCTTCTTCCTTCATAATACTGTTAGGCCAAATAAAAAACCCAGCTGCTTGTATAGTGCTTGCATAAATGTATTTTGGAACCAATTTGTACTACTGAGGGAGCTTACCAACAGGAAGCAGAAGGGTGGAAATAAATTTCCTTGCAAATGGCTTCTGTTCTTGAGTTTCCTTTTCTGTTACTGCTGGCTAATAATGAACAAGTATTTGGTAAACAGACAACAAAGGGATACAGATGGTCCTGAGGCCTGTATATATTTTTTTCTGAGGAAGAGGGTATTATCCTAAATTTACTACCATTCCAATTGTGTAATGTCCCATTGTCTTAGCTGACCTACCATTCTAGAAACAATCTGAAGTGTTAGATCAGTTAACTTCAGGATATCAAGGATATCCAAAAGATGCACAGACCTATTAGACAAACTAGAGGCAAGAATCCTCAAATAATCTCTAGCACTTACTTGGGGCATTTGGTACTCTAGCAAGGTAGATGCTGTAGACCTAGTCTCAAATCCTGGGTGTGTGTGGGGCCAATTACCAGCAAGTAGGATATTTCAGTGTGTTTTGCATTAGATTGCAGATGTAAAGGTCAGCAACCTACTCCACAGTACTCTGTAAGAAAAGCCTGACTGGCTGCTTTCATTAAAATCACAGCCAAGAAAATGCAACAGGGCAGTTTTGTAACACATGAAGTCACCATAAACTGGACTCAGTTTGACTGAAAGGGGCTTGGCTTTCTAGGTTTAAATTCGTGTTCTTTATACACATGGATACAGCCTGGTCTATTTTTGGGCTGAAAAAGGTTCAATACTTGTTGCTCCTGAGGGGAAAATGTTTTAAGAGTAGGGCCATTCCCAAAGATGATGCTGTTATTTGTCAAGTCACCTGCGACTCACAGTGACCCTGTGTACAACTCTAAACACTGCTCTGTACTGAGCCAACATTGTACCTGACAAACCTACCCATTACTCCAGTCACTGAATCCATGGTCTTTCTCTCCTGTGCTGTCCCTCCACCCTCCCAAGCATGATGTCCCTCTCCAAGGACTGGTCCCTCCTTGCAAGATGCCCAAAGTATGTCAGATGGAGCTTCAGAATCCTTCCAAGGAGCAGCCTGGTTTTAGCCTCTCCAGGACGAACCTGTTTGTTCTCCTCGCAGTTCATGGTATATTCAATACTCTTCTCCAGCACCACAGCTCAAAGTCCTCAATTCTATCATCCTTAGTCATTATTTTTTAGTAGGTCAACACTCTGTCACTAGAGAATTGACACCTCTGCTGAAAATAGTTACTTCTTAAAATCTAGAAACTTACAGATTAACCCTTATTTGAGCTGAGCCAAATAAATACGTGAATTTTAGTAATACATAGTAAAGAATCTGGAGACATTTACCAATAGTTTGTCTTGGGAAACACCATTTTAAGACATGGCTTAATCAACACGGTGCCCAGAATCATCTCAATAAACTCAAGTATTGGCTGAATAAAACAAACACATGATTTCTGGGGAAACCAATGTACAATGTGTAAAATATTAATAATATTAATTGCTCTCATATTAATTAGCTTGAGTAACAGGAAATTACAAATAATTGGTGATTTCTGACACACAATATCACTTCTTTAATGTCCCCCCTTATGTTATGTTTTTGTGCCATCAAGTTGACTATGACTCATAGGGACCCTATGAACAATGGCCCCAGACCTTATTCTAAGCCAAACTCAATGTCTCTGACACACCTACCTCCACTGCCCCACTCAAGGTGTCAACCATTCCATCCAGGGTCATCTTTTCCTGCACTGGCCCTCCACCTTCTTGTAACTGGCAGTTATGGAAGGAACAGCTATATTATTTGGCAAGTTTGATGGGGTTGTGTGAAAATTTAACTATGACACTTTGTTGGGACTGATCTGCTTTAAGACTGCACTGACCCCATCATTTTGCTAATTTTCTTACCTCTTGGTCTTGTGGAAGAAAACGGGAATGTGGGTTTTTACTGATTCATCATCCCAGAGCATCTAAGGGGAGTGAGGCTCTTTTACCCTGTGAGTTATTTTTAGGTTCATACACTGCAGGATTAGAATTACAGGGCGCTGAAGCATCCGCAGGAATGTTTTATCGATTAAACATCTTAATTTTAAAATCCCATTAAATGCAACATGACTTAGATAAATTTGTCCTTTGGGAATGTAAAAATACCCACAAACTAAAAGAGCTGACTATAATAGGGTAACATCTAAATGAGGTAAACAAGAGTAGTACTTCAGCCTGTTTTTCACCTAAATCTGTGTTTAGATAAGATACCTATTCGTATCTCAATGCTCCTGGCACTGAAGTTCCCTTCTACTTAGGTACTACAGAGTAGAGGGTTTACAAGTGCCTGTGAATTACAGTGTTCAAGTGATAAAGCTAGATTATGAGGTTTGCAGTGGGTAACATTTGCCCTTGAGCTTGAGACAGTCTAATGAGAAAGTCTAGACTCTTTTCAATTACTGTTCTCTGCTGGTAACCATATTATTACATGCACCTTAGTGGGGGAAAAAAACCCCAAAACTAGGTAGTGTAGCTTTCCTTTTATAACTGCAGACATTATAATATACAACATATATCCATTAGGTTAATGATGTCACCAAAAGAAACTGAGTCAGACTTAGGTCAGTGGGAAACAAGCTGGTGTTTTAAGTTTGAGGGGCCCATGTCATTCAGTGTTATTTTAAGAATGCATGTTTTCAAACATCTTCATGTGTTGAATTAAATATGTCCCTGAAGACACACTACACTTGATTGCTGAAACCAGGTCAGTAGAAACCATTGAAGTTTATTGGCGGTCACAATGCTTACACTGTATGCAGCAAACACCCTTACAAGTCTATCCGCAACCTGATCACGCAAGAAAGGATTCACCACACAGTCGCCAGAGAAGGAAAAATAATTAACAGGCTTGTTTCTGGGGTAGAGGAGAGAAATAAAACAAAACCTAATTGATGAGTGTCCCATGGGCAAGAGCTGAACTAGAGATGCGTACAACTAGCAGCAACATTTGTGGAAAAAGTACAAGGCAAATAGCTTTCTCCATTAATTTTCCTCTGTAGGTTAATTTTTTAAATATTCAAAACATTTATTATGGTTTTCCTTTTATAAAAATGTATATTTTTTTAAAGAGGTGGGATGTTAAATACTTCATGCTAGGCAGACCTTGTTATTAAGAACCCCCTCCACTGTAGTAACTTCCTCCAGTTCATACATTCACGAGTGCAGGGTATATATAAATATCCACACGCATACATCCACACACACTGCCTCGAGGGCTGGGGAAGACTGAAAGTCGTTGGCCACACACAACTGGGCCTCTGATGGATTCATCCAAGTTGCTCAGCAGCAAAGCAACTGGATTAATTACTTCTCTCAGGTCCACCATTACAGAGACCAAGAACCCTACATTTATAGGTAAAATCAGACTTTAAAAGCAAGAGGCATTTGTCTGAAGATGGATGTGAGAAAAAGGATGGAGATAAAAATATCAAACATTTTTAGCTGGAGTTGTTTGTCACTGCAAGAGGCCAGGGGACCTAGGACAGCATCTGTGGTTTAAGGGGGCATGGCTTAGAGTTCCTAATAACAAGGGTTAATACAGTAACAGGAAGTGATAATTCTTGGGGTAAGGAAAGGGCAATAAGAAAAAATATACATTTGGAATTTTAACTTTTTTTTCTTGCCTCTCTACACTTGTGTCGCTAAATATATCTCTGCACTTTCACACATCCTTGTCCAGTAAAGCTTCAGGCCACCAGAATACACATTTTCTTCATTCGCACACACAACCCCTCACATCAGCATTGGTGCACTAGACTCTGTAAAAATTTTTCAGTCACACTTTTTGTTTTTAAACTTGAGTCAATATAAACCTTGTTCAAAATGTTATGAAAAAATGTACATGTTTATACAAGGCAGGTTGTGGCAGGACACTGGGGGTTCTCCCCGCTTGGGTGGCCCCAGGAATAGGGGGCTAGAGTCTTACTCATTTGTGTCTCTATCTCCTCCCACCACCCTTCCCGCCCAATCCCCCAGGAACCAGCAGCGCCCTGCCCCCAGTGAGTGTACTCACACCCCTATTCCCTGGGGAAACAGCTAGTTGACCCTCATCATTTCCCCCACACCCTTGGAGGAAGGAGCCAGGATCAGCGAGGCCCTCTCCCTTGTAATTGTTCACCCCTCTGGGTCAGACCAAAGGGATGTTGCTCTGTACAGGTAGAGTCCAAGGAGGTGTCAGCTCATCATGTCATTGCTATTCACGCCATAAGTGGAATTCTTCATCGAGTCGTTGACTTCTCGACGGAATGCTGACAGGTTCTGGGTGAACCTGGAGAGAGGATGCATGTGGGTTGGGGGGAGTAGGGTGGCAGGGAGATTGTGCCTAACATGTTTTTAGCAGAGAAGTGGCTACAGAGAAGCAGAAAGCGCTAAGTGATGACCTTTGTTTCTAAACATCTGTCTTTAAGAATAAAAGAAAGTTGGGCTAGTTTTGACCCCCTTTCTACCTGCCAACTTTAAGGCAGTTAAGAGATCTGGTTAAATATGGGAATCTACAGGTCATTTTGGGCTCATGGCAGCACTAAAATTAATTGGGTTTTAGAGTTACAATTTATCTGGCTCACTGATATGTGGGAAATAGCCTCTACTAAGTAAGGCAATCAAAGAATGAAGCGGTATCATTTTTTAATGCCAAGAGACCAATGGCTTAGATCTGTGCTGTCCAATACTGCAGTTACAAGCCACATTTGGGTATTGCACACTTACTTGAATTGTGTCTAGTGCAATGGAGAAACAAAATTTTAAATTATAATTTTAATAAACAATCCTGATGCTTAGTTCAGTTACTGAAAAATTTTAAGTAGATCTGGAAGAATCTGAATATGGAATTGAGCATCTGGACTGAGATTAGCTTTGAGTGTAAAATACACAGACTTTGAAATTTTAAAGACTTAGTGCAGAAAACAGAACTGAAATTCCAATTTTTATACTAATTATACAATGATGTGAAAATATGCACACCGATATGGTAACAGATACATTGAGTTAAAAATGAATTCTACTTGCTCTTTTCCTTTAACTGTAGCTCCTAGAAAATTTAGTTATATATGTGGCTTATTTTTCTATTGGACAGCAATGGTTGAGATGGTCTCCCAATATGGGAAAACAAAGACTTTTTAACAAGAATCTCTTCTGCCTAAAGGTTTAGAAAAAAACAAGTGTCCAGGATTTCTTGGTAGGACTCTCTACACTTACCTGTCTCTGTTTTTCGTAAGAAGATTTCGCTCGATGCCTTCCATCAGGTTTTCAAAACACAGATGCATAGCCTGCTGCTTCTCTGGTGGCTGGCTGTTCACTATACTGTTCCTTAGGTCAGAAAAATACTGTGGGGCAAGAAGTAAGACAAAGGGTAAGGAGAAGATGGAAGAAAGGCAGATTCAACATCCATCACCTGCAAGGTTGTAAGAATGTTCTTCTCCCTGAGAATACTTAAGAATCAGAGACTTTTAAATTTAATGGAGGCAAACGGTTTTAAATTTGGAAAGCACCTGAAAGATCATCTGATCCAGACTGTTCTTTTAGGAATCTCACGACTTCAAAAAAACTTATTTATGTTCATTTGTGGCAAAGTTAGAACTAGAACTTGGGTCTTAGATGCTCTGACCTTCAGGTACTACTACTCTTACAGTCTAAAACATTTCTTTTACTTCTAAGAAGAAAATACTTATTCATCCTTTGTTTTATGACTGGCGGCCATATATGCTGACTCCTACAGGTTTATGTGATTATTGTTATTAATCATATTATGTGATTACTGAAGCTCTAAGCATGAAAAGGACCTATTAGTAAACAGGTACTTTCCTCTCTATTTCACCATTTTGTGGTCATCTGTAAGAATTTCTCCCAGTGCCCTGGAAAGGATGGTTAAATGTGGGGCTACGATGCATCTGTGTGCGCACTCACACCTTTTCATTAAGTAGTATCAAGCCAAGAAGGGGTCGGGACATAGACCACTGGTTCCTACAATCTTCAAAGATGATGATGTTCAGCACCGTTGACAGCATCTGGAAATGGAGAAATGAGAAAATAATTTTTGGCAGTGGTGATTCAGTGAGGGATAAAATGATGGAGTTTAAATTAAGTGAAAGCCTTTTCTACATTGTTGTTATGTGTCGAGGCACCTGTGACTCATAGTGATCCTATGTACAATAGCTCTGAACCCTACCCTATCCTGAGCCAGTCTTATTCTCTCTGATACACATATCCTGATTACTCCAGTTACTGTGTCAATTCATCTCATCTGGGGTCTTTCCTTCCTGTGCTCTTCCTATATCCTTCCAAGCATGATGTCTTTCTCCAAGGACTGGGCCCTTCTGGCAATATACCCAAAGCAGGTGAGCCAGAGCTTCAAAATCCTTGCCTCCAAGGAGCTTCCTGGTTTCACTATCTTCAGGTCAGACCTGTTTGTACTCTTGGCAGTCCATGATATGTTCAATACTTTTCTACAGCACAACTCTAAGAACATCAATTCATCTTCTGTCATCTCTGATGCATAGCAAGTAACTGTGAGGACAATGGCCTGGATCAGGTGCACCTTAGTCTCTAGATTTGACTTCCTTGCTCTTTAGCACTTTGGCGAGGTCCCTGAGAACAAATCTCCCTAATGCAATTCATCTTTTGATTTCCTGACTGCTGGTACCAAAAGTGTTGACTGTGGACCCGGCCAAGCTGAAATTGTTGATAACTTCAATTTCTTCTCCATATATCATTGTGCTGCCAATTGGCCCAGTGGTGAAATCTTTTGTCTTCTTGATCTTCTGCTTCAGGTTCTCCTCAGTTTTAGCAAGCAAGGTTGTGTTCTCTGCATAAAGCAGGTTGTTGATGAGTGATGCCATATTTTTCCTCATCCAGTCCACCCTCCCGAATAATCTGTTCCACATACAGATTGACACAATATAGAAACAGGATGCATCCTTGATGTACTCCTTTCTTGATTTTGAACCATGCTCTGAGGAATGCTCCCTGGTCTGAATATAGGTTTCACATGAGCACAGTCTGGGATTTCCATTTTCCTCAGGGTTAGCCACAATTTGCATAGTCAATGAAACAGATAGACAGTCCTCTGGATCTCTTTGCTTTCAGCTAAGAACCATTTGACATTGGTGATAATGTCTCTAGTGCCATGGCCTTTTCTAAAACTGGCCTGTATGTCTGGTTTTCAGTCTGCAGTAAACCAGAACTATTTCATGATGTTTCAAGGTCAGTTTTTCTTCTTAGATATTTCCCTTCTTGTTCTTGAAATTAATGTGATAATTTAAAATTGGATGTTCATGGCTCACCCAGATTTTTATAGGAAATAAGATGTTATTACACATGATTAAGTCAACTACAATTCATAATGACCGTATGAACAACAAATCTGAACCTTGTCCTAACTTGCACTATCCTCACTGTCTCAGATGTGCTCGAGCCCATGTCCTTTCCCAAAGACCGGCCCCTCCTGACACCATGCTGACTTCTGATACCACTCAATACAACTGAGATGCGTTTTCACTAAGCTTGCCTCTAAGGAACACCCTGGCTGCAATTCCCTCAAAACAGACTTGTTTGTTCTTTTGTAGTCCATGGGATATTCAAATAGCGTAAAGCAAATATAATTATAAGAAGCAATAATGTCCTAAATTACTGCTTTCAGGTACTTGTCTCTAAGGAGATAACTTTATAACATTTTTAGGAATATGATTAGGATATGAAAGATTTCATTGCTTTATAAAGAACAATGTAGACAAAGGTGAGACTGGTTAGAATATGGACCCATTTCCTCAACTTCTTAAAATTTAGTAGTATACTCTTAAGTGTTGATGGTCTAGTGGTAGAGTTACACTGTAAACTCAAATACACTTGGCTTGAATCCACAAGCTGCTCCAAAGGAGAAAGATGGGCAATTTCTTCCCATGCAATTTACTGCCCCTAAAAATCCCGAGGGTCAGGTATGAGTTGGTACCAACTCAATGACACATAACAAAAAGCTGTTATACTTAAATTCCTTTGAAAAATATGCTTTTGGAAACATTGCATATAAACTGAAGATAAACCTATAGTTTGATCTCTATGTGGTCAGCATTTCCTTTTGTCCTGCATTCTTGTTCCCACTTTACACTGGGAATATAGGTCACAAGAATGGACACCACTGACCCATGCTCTGCTTTTGGCAGTAGGTGAAGGATAATTTTCATGGAAGGATGATAGTGCTTAGGAAATGGAGCAAAGCCTAGAGGTGGTGACACTTGGAAGAACAATTTAGAACATGTTCCCCATCTCTATACTTTTCTATGTCCAATGATAACTCAGCAAAATGTAAAACATCACTGTACAATCTTCAACCCAGTGCTATTAACAGGAGGATGTTTAAATCAAACTTTTCATCTTGCTTTGCCCACTTCTCACACAGAGAAATTTCTTCTACTGCACAACACACCTCACTGCCTTCTTACTCTCGATCTACTTACCTGCTGGATCATCTCCGGATGCTGTTGCATGATATGCAGAAAACGGTCACTCTCCTGGTTGAGAGGTGCTGTCCTTTTCTTGGTGCTTCGTGACAGCTGCTTGAAGAGGTATGTCACAATATGGTCCAGGCAGGAACAGCAGCCTGTGCATACCATGGTATCTGGGGAAAAGGAGATCGGAATAGGAGCAGGGATACTGAGCTGCTAATGGTCATGTGAGCAACATGGATTCTTCTAAGCTGAGACCCCAAAGAGGTCTCCTGCCAGACTGGGAACTGGCCATTTCAGCCAAGGCCACTACTTATGATGCTTCCTTTTAGCAATAGCAAAGTTCAATTTCCATGTTTGAAAGTGTCTGCTAATAGGTCATAACATCAGTCAATAATACTCAATGTATTAGAAATTTATGTCTTTTCATAATAACAACAACAAAGTAAAACTTAACATTCATTACATGTTTCCATGTGTCAGACACTGTGCTAAGTGCTTTACAGGTGTTATCTCTAATCTATCCTGACAAGAACTCTGAAGCAGTTTCCATTTTACAAATAAGGAAATCAACTGTAGGAAAGATTATGTGACTCACCTAAAGATCACATTAATAACTGGAAAAACTTTATTAGACTAAAAAAAGTCTGAAATGTGAGCCTATAGAACAGGTTACTTGGTGTATTACCATCAAATCCAGACTGCTGCTGTTATATGCCATGGACTTAGAATGAACCAACCCTCTAGCAAGTTTTAAGAGGCTTTAAATCACATGAAAAGAGACAATGTTAGCCCCAAACCAAAACTTACTACTACTGAGTCACCTCTAACTCATGGGAACCCTCCATTGTGCTCCTAAGGTTCACCTTTCTCCTGTGGAGTGGCTTGTGTTGCAAACCGCTGACTTTCTAGTTAGTGGATTAAACACTTAATGAATTCCACTGCCAGGGCTCTGTAAAAATTCACGGCTGTCAAGCAGGCTCAGACTCAACGGTGACCCCCAATCAGGCTTCTGAGCCTATAAATTTCAACAAGTGGAGATGGCCCATCTTTCTTCTGAAGAGCCCTACTGCTGGAATAGAATCCCCAGAGATCTTTATTGTTATGTGTGGTCGAGTCCATAGTGACCCTATGAACAAGATCTGAACCCTTTCCTATTCTATGCTGTTCTCATCATCTCTGACATAGTCAAACCCATTGCTGCTGTCATAGTGTCAATCCATGTCATTGACATTTTGCTTACACCTTTCTAAGTTTTATGTCCCTTTCCAAGGAATAGCTCCTCCTAATAATAAGCTCAAAGAATGTGAGATGAAGCGCTGACATCCCTGCCTCCAAAGAGCACTCTGGCTGAACTTTCTCCAAAACATACTTGTTTATTCTTTTGACAGCCCAAAGACTACTCAGTACTCTGCTCCAACATGACAATTCAAAGGCATCAATTCTTCTATCATCTTTATTCACTGTCCAGCTCTCAGATGCACACTGGTGGTGAAAGAAAAGACCATGGCTTGAATCAGGAGAACCTCAGATGTCAAATTGATGTCACTGCTCCTCAGTACTTTGGAGAGGTTCCTGATAGCTGACTTGATCAAAATCTTTGATTTCTTGACTACTTGTGCCAGTGGTGTGAAGCAAAGTAAGACAAAATTGTTGCCAATTAAATCTTTTCTCCATCTATCATGATGCTGTTTATTGGCCCAGTGTTGAAGATTTTTGTCTTCATGTTGTTATATGTATATTCAAGGCCACAGTCTTTGATCTTGACTTTAATAAGTGCCTCCAGTTCTCATTTTCAGCTAGCAAGGTTGTGTTATCTGCATAATGTAGGTTGTTGGTGAGTCTTCCTCTTATCCTGATGCTACTTTCTTCTTCCTAAGGGTCCAGCTTCTCATAGATGTTCTCAGCATACAGACTGAGTAGGTATGGAGAAAGGATACAACTCTGATGCACTCCTTTTTTGATTTTAAACCATACAATGTTCCCTGTCATATTCAGACAATAGCTACTTGGTCTAGATGCAGGTTTCAGAAAAGCATAATTAAATGTTCCAGGAGTTCCATTCTTCTCAAAATTAATCAATGTTTACTATGATCCACACAGTCAAATGTCAATAAAAACACCAACACATTCTTCTGGTAATTTTGCTTTCTGTTAAGATCCATCTGACATTGGCAATACCATTTCTGGTGCTACAGCCTCTTCGAAACCCAGCTTGACCTTCTAACAGTTCTCTGTCAATGTACTATTCTAACTATTTTTGATGATCCTCAGCAATGTTTTGCTTGCATGTCACATTAATGATATTATTTGACAATTTCCAAATTCTGTTGGGATCACCTTTCTTGGGAAGGGGAACAAATATGGATTCCTTCCAGTTAGTTGGCCTGACTTCTAAATTTCCTGGTTTATACTGATGAGCACGTCTAGGGCTGTATCTGTTAGTTAAAACATGTTAACTGGAGAATCCTACAGGGCCTCTGTGAAAATATGACTGATCAATTACAAAATGGGCAAAAGACATGGAAAAACTTTTCACAGAGGAAACTATTCAGATGGCCAACAGACACATAGAAAAAAATGCTAAAAATCACTTGGCAATAATAGAGATCTAAATCACAATCACAATGAGATATCATCTCACTCCAGCAGCAGTGGCAAAGTTTAACAGGATAGCAAGTAAGAAATGTTGGAGAGGATGTAATGAGATAGGAACATTTATACATTGTTGGTGGGATTGTAAAATGGTACAGCCACTCTGGAAGACAGTTTGGAGCTTCCTCAAAAAACTGAATTCCGTATGAATTCACTGCTGGGAATATGCAGCGAGAAAATGAGAACTGAGGCACAAATGGAGACTTGTACATCAATGTTCATGGCAGAGCTATTCACCATCGCAAGAACAGGGAAACAACCCAGATGTCCAACCACAATCGAATGGATTGAGAAATTATGGTACATTCACACAACAGAATACTACTCAGCATGCAGGAGCAATGAATAATTTTGTAAATTATCATCTGACATGGGAGGGACAGGAGAGCATTATACTAAGTGAACTAACTCAGTCCCATAAGCACAAATACTGTATAAAACCGTTAACTGTAGAATGAAGATCCAAGAGGGGGGAGGGTGGGAGCAGAGGGACAAAGATGGGGAGTGGTTAATCATAGTTACACAATTTGATGAGTGGAAGGAGTGGGTAAGGGAAATGGGAAAGATTTGGTGTGAAAACCAATGTACACAAATTTTGTAAATAAACAAGCGTGTGTGTGTGTGTATAAATATATTATTGTTATGTACTATCAAGTCGTCTGTGACTCATAGTGACCCGACGTTAACAGCCTTAACCCTGCTCTGTACTGAGTCAACCTTATTGTCTCTGACACACCTACCCCCATTACCCCAGTCACTGAATCAGTCCATCTCATCGAGGGTCTTCCCCTCCTGCGCTGTCCCTCCACCCTCCCAAGCATAATGTCCCTCTCCAAGGTCTGGTTTCTCCTTGCAACATGTCCAAAATATATCAGATGGAGCTTCAGAATCTTTGCCTCCAAGCTGGTTTCAGCCTTTCCAGGAAGAACCTGTTTGTTCTCTTAGTAGTACATGATATATTCAATACTGTTCTCCAGCACCATGGCTGAAAGACATCAATTCTCCTTCTATCATCCCTAGTTATTGTCTAGCTTTCTGATGCATAGCATGTAATTGTGAAGACCATGGCCTGTTATCAGTTGCACCTTAGTCTCCAGACTGTCACTCTTGCTCTTCAGTACTCTAGGGATGTCTCTAACAGCAGACTTTCCCAATGGAATTAATCTTTTGAGTTCCTGGCTGCTGATACCAAAAGTATTGTTGATTGTGGAGCCAAGCACCATCTATCATGCTGCTACTAGTCAGCCCAGTGGTGAGAATCTTTGCTTTCTTGAAGTTGAGCTTCAATCCATATTGAAGACCACAGTCCTTGACCTTCTGCAGCAAGTGCTTCAGGTCCTTCTCAGTTTTAGGAAGCAAGGTTGTGTCATCTCTTTAACTCAGGTTGTTGATGAGTCTTCCTCCAATCCTGATGCCACATTCTTCTCACAGAGACCAGCCTCCAGGATGATCTGTCCTGCATACAGATGGAAAACGTGTGTCGATAGGATAGATCACTGGCATACACCTTTCTTGATTTTAAACCATGCCGTGTTTCCTGGCTCTGTTCTGACAACTGTTTCTTGGTCCAAGTATAGGTTCTGCATAAGCCCAGTCAAGTGTGCTGGGATTCCCATTCTTCTCAGAGTTAGCTACAGTTTGTTGTGATCCACACAGTCAAATGCCTCTGCAGAGTCAATGAATATACAGAGTCACAGATATACATTCTATATAAAATAACTTAACTCCGCCAAGAAAACCCCCACCAAACAACAGAAAAAAAAAATCCCAAACAAACAAAACCCAACAAAAAACAAAACAATCCAAAATATGTTAATTGGTATCTCACTGATTCCTGTGGCCTTATTAAATATCAATGTCAATGCCTTCAGGGCAATTTGAACTTCTTCCTTCATTACCATTGGCTCTTGTTCAGGTTACTTCTTGAAATATTTCAATGTCAATCTAATTTTTTTATGGTATAGTGAGGTATTCCTTCCATCTTCTTTTGATGTTTTCTGCATCATTCAATATTTTGCCCATAGAATCCTCCAATATTGCAAAACTTGATGTTTGAATTTGTTTTTCAGATCTTGATGCTTGAATTTGTTTTTCAGATCTCTCAACCTGAGAAATGCCAGCTAGTTCTTCCCTTTCTATTCTCTTGCTCTGTCTCATCGAGCTATGCTTTGAAATCTTCTGTTCATCTCTTTAACTTATGCATCTCTTCCCTTTGTTTTGGCATCTTGATGCCTTTGAGCAATTTTCAGTCTCTGTTGACATCCATTTTGGTCTTTCTTTCTCTTCTGCTTACGTAAAGACCTTTTGCTTTCCTCATGGAGAATATCCTTGATGTCATCCCACAATTCAGCCTCTAGGTTAGTTTATCAGAGTCAAGCACCGTCACAGCTTTATTGCTGCTATTATGTGCTGTTGAGCCAGAATTGACTCACAGTTGACCCTCCAGCAGGTTTTCAGAAGCTACAAATCACACAGAAGATTGCTAATCTTTTCCATGCAGGGCAACTAGGTATGTTACAGCAACCTGCCTTTGTGCTGGGAGTACAACTCCTTACCATCTAGGTCACCAGAACTCCCTCAGGGCTTCTCAGACAGTTAATACACATTATTGTTCTTTCAACCTTCTTGGGAAAAGGACACAGAGAAAGCTATGCATTTTATAAAAGGGATGCTCTAACACCATCTGTGGACAAAACTTTGACTAGGTGAAGCATAGGCCAAAGGACTAAGACCTGGGCCCTCAAAAACACTAAACCATTCTGTTCCCTATAGGCTGACATTTTATGCAGAGGTCCCTCTATGTTCAAGATACTATAGAAGAATCTCCCAAAGAAAAGCCTGATACCTTGGCCAGACTGTACCACCTTGGCAAGATATGACTACATACCTTGCTGGAAGTAAGTCTGTATCAGGAAAGTGGCGTAGAGCTATCAAGTATATCACCAGAGTAGACAATCAGATAGTCATTCTATGTGCATTTACAATTTATCATTATTTTTCAGTTGACTTTACTTTCCTATTTAGATTTTCCTCAGAATATAAAAACCTGTTTTATTCTCTGCACGCCTATACTTATTAACACTGCTAGAAGGTAGACTGGAAACAAAGCAGATGACACAACCTAGCTGGAACACAATGAAAAAACTTAAGGAATGAGCTGCTTAAGACTCTTCCACTGCTTCCAGTGCTCTCAGGATAATGCCTGAACAAGGAGGTCTAAAGGGTTCCTTCATAGTCTCAAAAATTTTCTCTTCTCATCTCTGTAGCTTTATTTCTCACCGATTTTGCATTAATGTGTCAATCTTCATTTCCTCATTCCTTCTTACCTAGAGGTACTAGATGCTGCTGTCTCACCTGACACTAACTTAGATAAAACTCATTCTGCATTTATGTGTTGTGTTGATATTAATCTACCCAGCAAACTTTCTTGAATCACCTTCTAAAAGCCAGGAATTTCAGGGTCTTCCCAATGTCCTCTATAACACTTGGTACTCACCCTCATTATAGTACTTAACTATGGCAGCGTTTTATCCCCCAGACTGGATGAGAATGCAACCATGAGTTATATACTTTGTTGTGATGGTCAACTCCCTAACACATAATCCAGCTGGACATTGTAACAAGATTTCACCCTTTAATTTAGCTACATGATAAGAAACAAATACATTTACATGCTTACCAAGTGCAGTAAGTCCTTCAGAAATTGAAGAGAGAATATACATGATGACATGAGGTTCCAGGCTTGCAATAAAGTTCATATGGTCCTGAGTCAGGACTTCCAGTAATGAATAGTAAGATTGGCTGAGTTTAGGGTAATCCTGTGAGATAAGAGGAGGAAATCAAATTAGGTACTAAGTACTTTAACACGAAGGGAGCAAGAACATAAATAATTCTATTGTGTCCAGACAGAAAATTTGGCATGCTGTCAGAAGAGACTAGTTCTTGTGAAAAGACATTATGCTGGGAAAGATGGGTAGGGTCAGTGAAGGAGAGGAAGACCCTCAACAAGATAGACTGACACAGTGATTGTAACAATGGGCTGAAAGTCTATCAGAATGAGGACGGAGCAGGATATGGCAAGGTTCAGATTTGTTGTTCACAGGGTCATTATGAGTCACAATCAACTCAATGGCACCGAACAACAAAAGTTATAGTACAAAAGATCTAGTTTATGTTTCTCAAGAGAAACATTCAGTGACTCAGATAAAAAGTGCTTGAATGTGATGATTCAGGTTGAGGGGTTATACTGTCAGGTTAAAGGCTTACCAGGAGGTCACTATGGGGGATAGAGAGCAGCAGCTTGATGAAGGTCTGCAGAGCATTGTCCAGGGCATCATCTCCATAGAGACGGAAAACCCCAAAGTTGACATAGCTCCCACTGAGGGCGGCCTTCAACATGGAGAAGCAGATGGAGATGCCCTTGAGCTTCAGTGCATACACCTGATCCTTGGGGACCTCGCCTAGTGTCAAGATGCGATTGCCTAAGAAGAGAGATGACATATAATTTATATTTAATAAATATGTGTATTTATGAAATCACCCTATATACCAAAGGAGCCCTGGTAGTGCAATGGTAGGTGCTTGAAAGATCTTGCTCCAACAACTTGGGGAGAAAGACCTGGCTGCTCCTGCAAAGGTTACAGCCTAGGAAATCTTATGGAGTAGTCGGCCTCTGTTATGTGGGCTGGAAAAGAGTGCTGAATAGCCCATGGATAGCCACAGTGTGCTCCTTGGAGTCAAAGATGGTGATGCTTTGTCTCTTATTCTTTGGGCATGTAGCTAGGAGAGGCTATTCCTTGGAAAAGGACATCATTCTTAGAGTTGCAGCAATGGTCTCAAAGTATGTCAGAGATTAGGATGGCACAGGATAGGATAGGGTTCAGGTCTGTTGATCACAGGGTCATTCTGAGTGGTACTTGACTTGATGGCACCCAACATCATCATGATGTAAGGCTGCTCTGAGCTATAATTCACTTTATGGCACCTAACAAGTAAATATTAACACAAGCTTTCTGCTTTACACACATATACATTCTAGAAATACATTGATGACAGCTGGCATCATAATACACATTTAGGAGAAAGACAAGCAAGGGGAATGTTGTCCTGGCTATGCCAGGGCTGCCCTGAGAGTAAAGCCTGCTTAGAGTGTGGTGATGGAGCTGGTATTCACTTCCAACCTCTAAAACACCTACCGTACATTGTTATCATTTTGCTGGTTTCTCGGAACAGTAAGATGCCATTAGGGGAAGAGACATCAAACTGTAGTCGTTGAGATCTGAGTAGAGAACAAGAAATAGAAATGTAAGAGATGGGTGGCTGGAAGATAGGGACATTCACCTTGGTTCTCATCTGAGTACCTTGGATAATTTTTCAGCTGCTCTAAGATGTGTGGATTATCTATCCTGGTATGAAATCAACCAAATTGGTCATATACATTTAAACCACTCTTAATTTGATAAACGTACAGACACGGTTACTTCCTGACAATATTAACTCTCAGTCCTTCAAACATATTCTCACTTTATGGCTTCAGTGGCAACTAAGGGAAGGGTACAAGGAATATTACCACTGTAGAAGAAAACACATAGAAATGCAAAGGAATTATAATACAAGTCAGGCAGAGAAGAAAATTTTAAAATATAATCTCAAGTTTTCAGTTCCTGACCTTTTACAAGAATTCTTTCCCCCTTCTACTCAACATTTTAATAAGCTTCTTTGTATTCTATATATAGATGTCAAATTTAGGGAAGAAAATGTGCAACACACTTCAAATTTAGGAGCCATTTTTTATTCTTTTTTTCTTCTCTTCCTACATACATTTCAATTATCAAGATCTAGCTCTAAAATATGCCTTGGACTCACTCAATTCCCATTTATCTCCCTTGCCAGAATGACACCTTTATAAAATGGAAACAAGATAATTTTAAACTTTTACTTAAAGTAATCCAACAATTTCCCACCATGAAGAGTAAACTACTGTCATCTTAAGGCCTAAATGACTGGCCTCTGCCTACCATGGTCCTTTATCCATCACGATGGCATTTTTATGCCTCACAGCTGATCTTTATATTGTCTTTATTTAAGTACAAAAGACATGGCAACATTACCAAATGCTAACTTATGTATCTGTGGAAAAGGAAATCAGAAACTTGGCTTCCAAATTCACTCCTTAAAAATGGGCATCTTGATACTCTTTTTAAAAAGCTTTCTTTCCTGAAAGCTGCTAAGCTTTTTTGGGTATACTGTTATTTCAATTAAAAAACACAAGTTTTCAATTTAAATAGAAATGAAATCTTCTCATTTTCCACAATATGCCTAAAGTACTACAATAGAGCAAATTCTCTTAGGCCTTTCACAGGGAAAACAGAAGTTGTGCTTTCTTAGTCTTGCTCTTGCTTACCGATTATGAACTAGTTCCGCCATCAGCTTCAGCACAGGTGTGGTACAGGCTGGATCATGGTACCAGAGCTCAATCGCCCGCTGGAGAATTGGCATGTATGATGGATATCTGTAAGTGAGAGGCTAAGGAAAACAATTCTGAATCCCGAGAGGTTCGGAACTGAAATACTTAGAACTATCAAAGCCTATACTATTAAATTACATTTCTTGTCTCTTACTAATGCTGGGATCTTTCCAACCAAGAGATGCTAATGTAAATGTGTGTGTCCTACTACCGGTAATGGGAATTTATGAATAGATTTTAATTTACATAGTATCTGTTTTCATCAAGAGCACAAAGTACTGCAGATTGTTCCTAATCTTCTCACCACTTCAATGATGTAAGAAACTGGCTAATTATTTTAATAACTCAGAGAAGCAGTTGCACTCAGATTTAAATGATTTGATCAATATTATGGATTCAGTAATAAAACTAGATTTTCTAATTCTTAGTAAAACTTTTTAGCTAGAACTATCTCTCTTTTCTAAATGTAGCAACATTCATGACTAATAGTTCACATGGTAGAGTCCCAAACGCACTGGTATCTAGAAAAGTGAATCTGGAAATGACTTCACTCACTTCCTAATCTTGAAAACTAGAGAAAACAACATGCCCTCAGACACTTTTGGAGTGGTAACCTACAGGACTATTTGTGGTAGATCTTTTGGGTAGCTGTATCCACTTTGCCTTCTTCTTCTCTTTCTCCAGTGACTTCATCACCTATTTAAAATCCAGTTTAGGCTTGTGGCCTGCTCCTAGTTTAAGAGAGGATACATCCATTCAAATAACATCATGAAGCTGGTCTTAGCATTGAAGGCAAAAGCAATTCCTCTCAGGTCTCTTACTAGGCCAACTAAAGTTCTCTGTAATAGAAAGTAGAAATATGTTAAAACATATTTACGTGTTAAAACAAAAGTGAAACAAAGCCTATATTATGGGGAGTTCTATCTGTAAAAAAATTCTTCCTCTCATGATTTTAACAAATATTCTGCATCAGTACCTTCAACACCAGATTAAAATTTTCTTCCCTTGAAAAATAGTTTTAGAAGCTTGTTATATTAGAAACATGGGATGGGTCTTAGCTTATCACAGTATTGAGCATAATTTAGTTTTAAGATATTAAATAATAGGTAAATCATATACAATAAAGCTCATTCATTGTAAGACATAGAAAAACCTATATATAAGCTGGTATTGTACCTGATTACATACAGGCATCAACATCATAGAATTCAAATGCAGACCTTGCCAGGAGGAACACAAGTACTTGACCTTTTGCTTAAGGTATCTGGAAACAAGACTGAAGTCTTTGTAAGACTTATAAGTAAGACTAGAATCTTACAGCAAGAATGTACTCTACTTTTACAGAAACAGAGAAGACGACCTGAACAAGTAAATTGCTCAAGGTCATGTTGTTGGCTGGTTAAGAAGATTAAAACTCAAGGCACCAAGACTTGAAATCCATTTTATATCACAACTCTTTCTCAAGGAAATCTTTACTTGTAGGCCCTGTATAATCCACAAGTTCTTATATGCTGTCATCAATATGCACATGGAGGAAGCATGTTTCATATTCTGACTCAAGTGTTAAAATTTACCGCACTCTTTCTAATAGCTTGATCTAAGAAAACAGCTTTATTCCCAAGTTATACCAAAAACTCAGTTTTCATGTCTAAGATAGCATCACTCTAAAGGAGAAATTGCCAAAGGTATGGGTCACAATTTTGTATTACTACAATGAGTATTACTTCTTTTGTATGGAACTAATGTGATGAGGAAGTGGGCTGATATCACACAATTAAGTCCTAGATACTGGATGATACTCTTAAGTTCTTTATGAATGGTACACATCACAGACTCCAAAACAGCTGAACAAGTGATATTGCTATCTGACTTCTTGCTGACTCTGAGACAGGAAATACAAAGATTTTCCAAAGATGAAAGAGGAGAACTTTTGAATGTCAAGTAAAACCCAGTAATTTTTCCCCCCCTGGTATGGTCCCTGGCTGCAGATGGCTCTATAATTCAGAGTCCAGGAGCTCTGGTGTCACAAGGTATAATGTATCAAGCTTCCAACTGCAGGGTTAGCAGTTTGAATTCACCAGGTACTCTGAGGAAGAAAGATAGGCAGTCTCTTCCCATAAAAATTTTTTGGATCCTTGAGGAACAATGCAAAAAGCCGTTCAAATATTATTATCCTAACCCCTTCTGATTTTGGCAAAGACAGTTGTTTTGTGTGAACTAAAGGGGGAGAAAGGGAAAGACAATTCTGAGAGCCAGAGCAATAACTAAACAGTAACTTTAAAATCCTCTGTATATGGAAAAAAAAATCAAACCAAAACAACCCCAAAGATAAAAACCCACCACCACCACCAAATCCTTCTAAATGACTGTGTGTCAAAGCAGCAATCTTAACTGAAGTTAGAACATACAATGAACTGAATGATAATGAAAATGTTACATATAAAAACTTGTTGAATGTTTCAACTAGAACATTTTTAGTTTTAAATGATTATATAAGAAAAGAAAGGCTGAAAAGTTAAGAAATTAAGAGTAACAGGACAATCTCAAGGAAAAGATAAAATAAAGAACCAAAAAAAAAAAAAGAAAATAAAGAACAGAATAAAAAACACAGATAAGAGAGAGCTAAAACAAAGTCCTTTTTTTTTTTGAAACAAAGTCTTAAAAATGTTTCTCCTCCATGTTAAATCTCTAGCAAGATCAATTAAAAAAAGGGAATAAGCAATATTAAAACTGAAAAAAAAAATCTCATCGGAAACTGAAGAGATTAAAGTGACAGCCAGGAAAAGAACTTGATGACTACCCATTTACAAGAAAAAAAAAAATCCTAATAGCGGCTTAGATTATATATATTTTTTTAAAAAATTTTATTTACTTTTTAAATTTTACATTGGCTTGCATACAAAGTTCACATACATTATGTTTCACACTATCTTTTATTCACATTGTTGCATACAGTCATTTTAATTCATTATGTGTTATAAAATCATTCACGATTAAACAATTCCCATCATTACTCAGTCTTTCCAGATCTCCACCAGATCTTTCCCATTTCCCTTATCCCCTCCTCTCACCAAATTATGTGACCCTTTGATTTCCTCCCCTGCCTACTGTCCCCACTCTATTCTCACTCCTTTCCTCCTTGGATCCCCATGAATGTTTTACTAGTTATAGGATTATATTTTTAACATAAGAGTTCATAAATCTATTTTGACCTTTCTATTTCAAAATGCCAGAAAATGGAGATTAAACAAAAAGCTAAACTAGTGGGTAGTTAGTTTATGCATAAACATTATTTTCTACAGCATTAGTTAATCTAGTTTCTATCAGGGACTGCCCTTAATCAAATGATCAATCACTGGGTGAAAGACTCACCTTTGCCTCTTGTTCATTGAAACTATTAGTGCTAAACATTTGGGCCACAGCCTCAAATGCTGCTGTGAGGGGCAGCATGAACTGTTCATATTGATCTTCATCCTCTCCTGTAAAGGAAACAACCCAAGGTGTGATGCTATTATCAAACTTACAGTGATGTGTAAGCTGAAAATCAGACAGAATGAAAGATGAGCAACCCAAGGATAATCCAAAGGTATTTATTATCGTAATAGGTTCTAGTAGTACTAATTTAGTAATTAGTAATATTAATTAGTATTACCTTACGAGTAAAATGTATATATAGGAATAGGAATCTTTAACATTAGAAAACAAAAGAAATGATCTAAAGATGTTTTAATTTTCCCCATAAAAAGCCAAAATACCATTGAGCCTTAGTGTATAATGTGCTACACCATCTTATATTTTCCTTAAATCAGAACTATATGCTGACTGAGAAAGGATAGACTTTGATGGAGAATTATACAAGACTCAAACTTAAGTCAGGTGCTTGTAGAGGTTTTATTGGCACTATGCCTGTTACCTTTTGAAAACTTGGAAGGTTTCTTAATCTCTGTAAGACCAAATTCAAATATCTCAAATGTGAGAGTAACACTGAACTTCAGTATTGGTTACTCCCTAGTGTTGATATCAAAGAGCCAGAAATGGGATTAAACTCTTGATTCACATGTGCTAGGGAATAGGGCTATATATGTTTTATTGACCATCTCAGGGAATTTACACTTCAATATGGGGTGGGGCCAATGTGAAGCATTTAGGAAACTGATTTCTCTTTTTATTTCATACATAACATAATGAATTGAATTTATAAACCACTGATTAAAAAACTTCAGGAGTATTCACTTCTGTTTAGAAGGGCCAATGATTATATGATCTGTTCTTGATGAACTCATGTTGTAGTTTCAGGTAGTTTAATTTCTGTTAAAAAAAACCACAAAAAAACCCCAACCCAACAGAAAAGAACTCCCAACATCTAGTTTTCTAGAAAAATTTAAAACAGTGCTGATTGAGATTTTTATTGCAGTACCTAAATCCACCATGAGGAGACGCCCAAGTGCTGTGTAGAAGGTAGTCCGACATCGCATGTCTGTCAGGTTGGATTGATTGTTAATACCCAAAAATGAAAAGTGCTCGCTCTATTGAAAAAACAAAAACAAGTTAAAAAGGTAGAACCATGGATTAGAGTTAGAATGGAAGCTAGTGATTTAGGAATTATTGACAACTCTCTTGTGCTCATGGCTGGTCATCTGGTCATTCCTTAAGGATCTGAGAATTATTTCCCCTGATTATTGTTGTTGATACCTACAAGGAATTTTCCTGAGGGATGAATACAATAGGTAGCTTAACCAGAATTTAGATCATCTGAATCCCAAAATTCAGCTCTGCTGGTATTAAATGTAACACGGCAGACCAACTTTCAGAAAAAAGTTTTAATCAAGGAAATGTGAGAGTTAGCAAATAGTTACTTTCCTATAGTAGCACCATGACATCAACTTAAGAAAACCTATTTTATGTTCTAAGAGAGTGTCTGCGTGGTTGGAGATCTGGACCAAGAAGAGGCAGAATTACTCACCGTGTGATTGTTCAGCATGAACTGTACCGCACTAAGCTTCACTAGTTTTCTTACACTACTGTATGTAAAGACAAAGGGAGAAGGTCAAGGAAAATGATGCAAACCAAGATATATAAGGCAAATTATATTTCCCCCAAATACCCCAAACTTTTTTGGATAAAGTATAGCTTATTTCTTTACTATGAATTCCAAAGTGAAACATAATTCACCCCCATCCCCAAGAGTGTGAGTTCTTAATTGTCAAGTAGGAAACTGTTTCTTCTTTTCTAAATGGTATTTAAGGAGCCCTGGTGGCCAGAGAGGCTAAGTGCTTGGCTGTGAACCCCATGGGACAGTTTTTTCCTGTCCAACATGGTGGTTACGAATCAGAGCTGACTGGATGGTAGTGGTCAGTTCTTAAATGACTAGTAAGAAAATACCTTTCCCAAACTCCATTTGTAAAAAATAACAGATAATACCAGTTTTTTGCTTGAACATCATAGAGTATCCTTTCTCATCCGGGGTTTCTACACGATCTTTCATAACTCATTCAAGAATGGTTCTAGCTACATAGCTTCTTAAGAAGAGTAATAGAAAAAGAATAATTTTCATCGGGTTCCTATTCAATTTACTTGCAGAACCCTGGTTGTGAAGGACTGTACTGAGGAACCGACGACACTCTAGAGAAGATCTAATCTAGGTCAAGAGCAAGTGTGCCTGGCTCCTTTTATTTAAAAGCTTCCAATCAGAATCCTTCTACCAATCAGTTAACAGGACAAATAAAAAAATGACCTGGCTTCCACTGAAGATGCTAAAATTTTGGCTACCCAGAGACGATTATGAAATACCAAGACTGCAGAAAATAGCCAGAGAGAATTCTCTAGTAAAAATTAGGTTCTATCTTGGCACACTGGGTTCCTATTTGAGTACTTTAACATGATAGAAAAGCAGACACAGCATGTGGCATGCATGCAAAGCTTGTTGCCCACAGCAACAGTCTCAGAAAAGGATATCCAATGGAGAGGTCATTGAGAAGCTGCAATGTCTTGGAGGTGATTGGTTCACAACGGCCCCAATACTTCAAGTTGGTGATGCTGGAGGACAAAAAGAAAAAAAAAAGCAAAAGACTTTTGATTTCCCTGGTTTCTTTGAGGGTTGGGAGAAGAAAATCATCCATCAAAAGTCATCACACATCTCCATCACCAATTCACAGACATCACGACCACAAAAAATGGGTATAAAATCTCCGTACTTACATTTGGTTGACTAGAAAAATTATCCTTCAGATAATCTTCACTACTTGGTTCCAAAGCTATACTGGCCCATACCCAGGCCCTTGGAATTCTGGGGCACTCCAGGGCTGATTTCTGCAGCAAGGGTAAGAGATTTCTGCGGCAGTGATAACATGCAGACGTATGCAATTCTGCACCTGCACCATCCACTGTCAGCTGCAGAATTCTAATAGCCCTTGCTTCTGGGTTCTTGGCTCGGTGAGTCCTTTAGACCCCCTTTTGCTTTACTCATCTCAAATTATTAACCAGCTCTTGGATGAGTGTTTAGTGCTGGGATAGCTGGAGTTGCAAGAAGGCAAAATATCACTACGCACACAGCCCTGAGTAATATATTTGGCTTTTGGTGTGTGCTTTAGTAAATTGAGCTCCTAAAAAACAAAATGTAACCAAAAGGGCTTAACTTAAAAGAAAAAGGGCCAATTAAGAGATTCAACTTAAAAAAAAAATAAAAAGTCTCAAAGGGTGAGAGGAAGATACTCATTTTATGCAGTTCTCCTCCTGTGGGCACAGCTCTGCCAATCAGCACCAGAAAGTGCATGCCCACTCTTGGAGTCCCTAGCAGCACAGTGATGAGATGAGAGGCTGCTCAACAATGCTGAGGACCAGGCCAGTTTTGCTAATGCCATGACAGGGGCTTCACTTGTGACTCCAGAGGCTGAAGATTAACAGAATTAAACCCTTGCCTATACAAGCCTGGAATGCTCTGGGGCCGGGCCATATCTCTAAGCATAGCTTGTCACACACTCAAATGCACAATTTTCTGACGCAAACGATCAATGCTGGAATACCAAGGCACTGGCAGCACAATGCCAAGATCACATTTTACAGTTACAACAGGATTGCAAGGGACTCTTGCTGATGGCAAGTAAAGGACTTACATTTTTCCTATGAAGACGCTGAGGACCATAGTCTCATCATTCAAACCCAGAACTTCTGAGAGTCGGCGGTACAGCTGGTGTTAGGAAAAGAGATAATAACCAAGAAATAAGGATTAGATCAAACACTAGTACTATTTTTGCTCATATTCACAGGGTAAGATATGAGAGGAAAATGGACTGGGCATTTTTATGGAAGGGATAAGCTAATTTCTAAATATTATAGATATGGAGCTAAGTTACCCGTCTTGATAAATTTTAAAGTTAAAAAAGACAGTTAAAACTTTTTGCTATTCTAAATTTATGTGGAGAGACTAAGAACTGCCAATTTTAGGGGGAACAACAGATTTTTTTGACTGGCCATTTATTCAGCATATGCAACATTAGAGAAACAGACTCAATTCTTTAATGAGTCTCTCTGAATTCTAGACACGAAGGAGGAGTTTGGAATATTCTGGTAACTAAGATCTGGACGGTTCATCTGACATGTTAGCACCCATTTCCCTTAATCAGCAATTCTATAAATGAGAAGAACTAAATGGTGCCAACTGAGAGTTTCTGTTACCTTAGAGGATTTCTGCACTTGGTCCCCAATGTAGATCTTACGAAACTGTTCAAAAAAGCTTAGCATGGCCAGTTCTAGCTTCTCGTTACCCGCCTGAGCCAAGCGAGAATCTGTTAGGTTCATCAGCTGGAGGACCCTAGAGGAAGAGGAGCAATGATTCTCTCAACAGCAGGATATCCTGGTCACTCTAGACAATGCAACCTACTCCCCAAAGTCATATATACCTCTGACTCTCCTTAAAACATCCTATCTAAAAGCATTCTCTGCAGGCTCTGAGCTATAAAGGGGAAACAAAATGCTCTTCATTTCTGCCTCACAAAAAACCACTGTAGTGGAGTAACTCGTTAGGTATTATTAATACTTCTAATCCTGAGACTACAGGTTGAAGCAGAACTCATGAACAGCTTAAAAACAGTGAAAAAACATTGGTATGAGCAGTAATGGAGCTCCCTGAAACTTCTGTGACTTGAAACAGAGTAATTTGTTTGATTTCCAGTTCCTCTACAATGAGGAAGATTCTTCTGCAGAGCCACAAAAGGAATGGAGACACATGAATGATGATGTTCACAGGCAGGGAACACATCCAGGAACACTAGATATGCTAGCTGTGACTTTATCCCTTTTTTGTTTGTGGTGTTCTTCTCTAAAGAAAACACTGAAATCCAAGGGAATGAATATTAAATGAATAAGAATGATGTTATTACAAGTGAGTCATTTGACATTTTCATAGTATGAGATCAGGTAAACTATGTGTGATAGATCATGAGTGAATTACTCAATGCAATACTCAAGTTGAGAACCAGTCAACAAGTTTCTAAATTTATATTATGATACACATTAGGCTGCAGAATCAGAAAATGCATTAGATTTTTATTTTTATGAAATGTCAGTGGCACTTTTGTTATGCCTAGGACACATACAGGCAAAAGGTGGCACAGAGACAAAAGGGATCTTAAAAGAAGAATCAGAATTACTGTTCAATTCTTTAAAGTGAGATTTTCAAAAGCTCTTTCCATCGAGTAGACTCTAAGTTCTAATGACTTTACAAGACAGAATAGACTGGCTTGTAGAGTTCTCAGGATAACCTTTAGGCAAGCTGACGGCCACATATTTCCTTGGGGACTAGGCTGGTGGTTTGAACTGAAGACTCTTTTGTTAGCAGCTAAGTGCTTAACCACTGTGCCACCTAATTCTTTCCATGTCTCCTGCTCATTTTGTAACTGTCCTTATTTTTGGGGAGACCCTGTAGAAGTCTGTAAACTTTTCATATGGGACCCTTGTCTAAAAGGGTATTGCCAAATATTTTTTCCCAGTCAGTAGGTTTTCTTTTCACTCTGTTGGAAAATGTTTTTGATACTGTGCTACCAAATTCCAAACAACCATTTTTACATGTGTTATTCTCTAAGGAAAGTATATGAAGGTTTAGAATCCTTTAGGAGAACAGTTTTCTTCAAGGTCACAAAAGCATTGTCATAATAATGTTGTTATGCGTTGTCATGTCAGAAATGACTCATTAAGAAAAAGAACTGGCTCACAGTTTACCCTCCAGTGCGTTTCCGGAGGCAGGAAAAGACTATCTTCTGTGGAGTGGCTGGTGGATCTGAACCACATGCCTTTGGTTTGGCAGCACAGCTCCATACCACTAGACCATCAGGGCTTCCTTGTCAGACCACTACTAAGATAACATCTGCCCTTTCCACTTGCATTTTTACATGATGTTTAATAGGTTTTTCAGAGGCTACAAGACCTGTGAAATCCTATAGTCTGAAGGACGAGATCTGCAAGGTTTTTGAATTCTGTAATTCTACCAACGGGGAACAGCAGAACAATCTTAACTTTTTATAAAGACTTATTTTGATTGGTTAAAAATAGTCCATAGGTGGCCTAGTGGCAAGAAGCTGCACTGTAGTCCCAGAGATACATGGTTCGAATCCACCCGATGCTCTGCTGGAGAAGGAGGGGCAATCTCCTCCTGTACCAGTCAGATCCGATTTGACAGCACACACACAAAAAATAGTAAACAGTTCTTGATGAAATACTATTCACCATTGTGGCTTTCCAAACTATCATTTCTTTATGGAATTACAGTCAATGCCTTTTAAAGAATTAAGTCTCTTAGGCAGAATTCTTGTTATTCTTATAAAATGCTTCAAGTTGGACCTTTAAAACACACACACACACACACACACACACACACACACACACACACACACACATACATATTTTTGTGGACTATTATTATCACTTTTGTAAGATTATATTCTGCAAATGGAAGGAAAGGATTAAGAGAAGCATGTCAAGTCCTGCTTATGACAGGACTCAACGTCGGGTGAAGGGTGAGTGAGGCTATGAAGAGGACCCTCTGTGGGGAGCACTTACCGACAGACAAGCTCGCCATCCATAGCATCCTGCTCATCAGTACTAGCAAAAGAAACTCGGCCACCAATCACTGCTCCAATAATGTAAACCAGCCATGTCAGCCTTCCTGAAACCGAAAGTAGCTTTATCAGCGTCATCTCTAGTAATAATTTCATGAAATTATTCCTACAAAGTTAATTTCTTACTTTAAGTTTCCTAAACCTTAAGAAAAATGTGGTAGAGCCACCAAGTCTTAATTTTCTTACAGTTACTACTCTGTTCTGGTAAAATGGTTACGTGAAGCAGGAAATTAATGAGATTTCCTACTATAGATAAGACGATCATTTTGGGAGTGTAATACTTACTTTTTTAGGGAGTGCTGCTTGTTGTTAAATGACACCTAGTCGCGTGCAACTCATAGCTACCATATGCACAGTAACTCTGAACTCTGTCCTATCCTGAGGCAATCTCACTGTCTCCAAGACATCTGCCTCTATTACCCAAGTCACTGTTATCAATCCATCTCATACAAGGTTTTCCTTTCCTGTGTTGTCCCTCCACCCTTCCAAGCATGATGTCCTTCTCTAAGGACTGGTCCCTCCTGGCACCATGCCTAAAGTATATCAGACAGAGCTTAAAAATCTTTGCCTCCAAGGAGCAGCCTGGTTTCACCTCTCCAGGACAGACTTCTTTATTCTGACAGTACCTGGTATGTTCAATACTCTTCCCTAGCACCACAGCTCAAAAGCATCAGTTCTTGTTGTGTCATCCTTAGTCATTGTCCAGCTCTCTGATGCATAGCAAATAACTGTGAAGACAATAGCTTGCATCAGGCACATCTTAGTCCCTAGACTGGTTATCTTTGTACTTCAGCACTCTGGAGAGATCCTTGACAGCAGACTTTTCCTAATCCAATTCGTCTTTCGCTTTCCTGGCTTTTGGTTCCAAGACTGTTGATTGTGGACCTGAGCAAGCTGAAATTGTTAACAGTCTCAATCTCTATCTATTTATCCTGATGCTGCCAAGTGGCCTAGTGGTGCAACTCTTTCTTTTTTTTTTTGAGACTCTTTGTTTTCTTGATGTTAAGCTTCAATCCTAATGGAAGACTGTAGCCTGACTTTCTGCAGCAGATGCTTCAGGTCCTCCTCAGTTTTAGCAAGGTTGTCATCTGCGTTATGCAAGTTGTTGTTAAGTCTTCCTCTAATTCTGATGACACATTCCTCCTCAATAAAGACCTGGCTCTTGAATGATCTGTTCCACAGAGGTGGTGCAAATGTTTAAGCACTTGACCACTAGCCATCTTTAACCCATCTTGAGGCATTTTGGAAGATAGTCTTGCAATCTGCTTCCAACAGGTCAGTCTTGAAAACCTTATGAAGTAACAGAACTTCACATATGGGTCACTATGAGTTAGAATCAACTCAGTTACAAATGACAACACTTTTAAATTTTTTAGTAAAAGACATTCACTACAAATATGATTTTGGTTACTCTTCCCAAGTGCCTTAAAAGATCTTACTCACATTTTGTGTATGTTTGTGTGTGCATGCATGTGCGTTAAGTAATGGATGATAAAGGAAAATTTTTGAGGGAAAAAGGGTTCAAAATAATGTAAATGTACACTCACCTTCTTGCACGGCAATGTCCATAGGGCTTGCGCTGGCACTTTGTAGCAGCTCCTGATAGGACTGAGCAGACTGGTCAAATAGCTGCACAAGGAGTGCACAAGTCTTTTCATATTCACAACGGCCAATTGTGGATAGCTGGTCTAACTGCTGCTGGACCAGGCCTGTATCTTCTAAAGGATCTTCCAGCCCATCTCTGTTCCCCAGGGAAGAAAGACAGTTGCTGTTGTTGTGTGCTGTTGAGTCAGAACCAATTAATAGCCGACCTGCCAGTGTGTTTTCAGAGTAGTACATCTCACCGGAGAGACTGCCTCTTCTCTCATGGAGCAGCTGGTGAGTTCCCTATGGCTCTCTTTTTTCCTTGGATATAGCCACCAATTTTAAAGCAAAATTCTTATAGCATGACTCTGCTTTATCAAGGAAATAACATAAAACAGGTAGAAGATTGATGCCTCTGCTCCAGTCATTAGTCTCCTTACTATCTTCGGCTTTTTGGTAGAGATGAATTATCAGTCTCTTAATGCCTGGCTATCTTGGAATCAGTCTTTTGCTATCACCTCAATGAGCTCTTCATTCTGAGTCTCTGGCATGTCCTGACTATAGTAAACTTGGAACTCACAATCCTTTGTGTGAAGTCACTAGAGCCATATGTGATCTGGCATTCAGAAATTTTCAGATTTGAGGTATGATACCTTTACCATTGATATGTAAAACCCTTCATAGGCTCTGAGGCAGTATACATTACTGCAACAAAACATAGGAATATTATTAATTATCACACAGTAAGATTAATAAGGTCTTAAATGGTCATTACTAACTTAAGTCAAATTTTGCCACTAAGTGATTATGGTGCCAAATTTATAGGAAAATTTTACTTTTTCATTTTCTTGACAGTTCAGAATTGCAGATGATGTACTGACTACCAGCCTTATTTATTTTTACTAGCTGTCTGTTACACTATATAAAAAGAAGAGTAGGAGAAGTAGAACCAGTACCATTACCATTACTAAGCGTTAATATTTGTATTACTATGGGTCACACCATCAGGGCACAATAATCCTCATCTATTTTTACTTGTATTTTAAAAACAAGGAAACAGAGACACTTGCCTAAGAGTACACAGCATTAATTGGCTTTCTGGCCATGGATCTACTGCTTATTTAACCAGTTTCCAACCATGCCTCTTTAAATAAGGTAAACACTTAAAAACAGCTAATATGACAATGGGTTTTTTAAAAAAATGATTCAAGTAAATTACTGAGACTATACATAGCTCTATAATTAATGGCCCTAAACTCTGAGCAAATTAAGAACCCAAGTTTTACAAAACCATAAAACCCCTTAAACTTTACAGCAAATTCCCTTGAGAATTAGCCAATCAAAAAATGGACACTGAAAGCCTTAAATAGAGACTACCATCACTTTTCTACATAATGTAATGTAAACTAGGGCATTGATGTCAAGTCCTCCGAGTCTGTTGTTCACTGCTGGCAAGTCAGAACCAACTTACAGCTGATCCTCTAGCAGGTTTTCAGAAGCTATAAATTGCATGGGAGGAAACTGTCATCTTTCTTCCGTGGAGCAGGTGGAGGATTTGAACCACATGCACTTTGGGTCAGCAGCACAGCTTCTTAAGACTAGATCTCCTGATCTCCCTTGACTACATAAAGGCCAGTTTGAAAACAGTCTTCTTTTTAAGGTATAGGATTATGGTCTAGTTAGTAGTCAAGGTGAACAAAAATCTTGTGCTTCATGGTTAAGTTAGTGATTAGATATCTAAAATTCTTACTTTTCTTGTAAGCTCTGGAATGAAAGTTGAAAACTGGATTGAATGATTTGTGTTTATTTACTTATTTCTCTAGGAGTTCTCATTAAACATCTATAGCATAAACATTACAATTTTTATTATCTGTCCTATAAATATTTCCCTCACATTTACAGAAAATCAGTGGCAAGGACAAATACTCTGATTTACTGATTACATAACCTTCATATTCAAAGTTATCGCGGTTATGACAATAAAGAAGGCCATGAGTAGAATGTTAAAGAAAAAGACTGTTCTTTAGTACTTCGTACTTTTCACCTGTTTAAGTTGACAGAGAAAGAGAACTGTTAATGTATTGGATCTTGGAAGACTCAATTGGGTATCTAATCTCTGGTGAGTCTGACACTAGACTGCTGGTAAGGTAATGAAGGAGGCTGCTTCCATCCTCTTACCTCAATATGATGTGCACGGATTCCAAGCGGGATGTGATGTAGGCTTTGGTGACTTCTGGTGTATATGTTTCCAGCATGTGGGGCTCTGTGGCCTTGACGTATGGCACAGAGGCTGCTAGCCGCTGCCATAAGCTCAGGAGATAGTGCACACTATTTGGAGCAAACTCCCAGTGCTAAGGAAAACCAAAAGAGCAAGAAGGCATAGCTTAAACGTTCATATACATTAGTCTCATTCATTTACTACAAAGGAGAAAGACCTCTGAAAAGAATAAACTTCTTTGGGCTTTGTTCTGTTATGTGGAAACTAGTTGTTTAAAGACAGTTAAGTATCATTATTCATTAGGGAAGAGCTGTTCTAAGCTTTGTAAATGTAACTATAAGAATAGTCTTATGTAAGTGACTCTCAAATGTTACAGTGCAACAGAATAATTTTGTAAACTTGTTAGAAACACAGATGCCTGGGTTCCACCCAAGACTTAAGGAATGAGAAATTATCAGAAATTAAGACTAATGTTAAGATTTATTTTCAATAAGTTCTTTGTATGATTTTAATGTAAGTCATAAAATATGAGAATTACTATCCTGTATTACATAATGAACAAGGAAAAAAGATCTTATTTTTCTGTCTAGTTTCCTTTTCCCATCTTGTCTTTTTAGAAGTAATCATGAGGGCATTCTCTTGGCCATATATCTGAATGATGTTGTTGTGTACCATGGAGTCAAAACCGACCCACAGCTAACCCTCTGGTGGGTTTTCAGAGGCAGTTAATCACATAGAAGAAGACTGCTCATCCTTCTCCTGTGGAGCAGCTGGTGGATTTGAACCACATGCCTTTGGAATTGCAGCACAGCTTCCTGCCACTAGGCCACCAATCCTCCCTTGATTCTGAACAGGATTTCTGTCATTATTTAGAGAAAATATTCATGTTCCTTGCACTCTTGTAAATGCATACAAACAGGCTACAATACATTAATTATCACAAGAATAAAAAGGAAAGAATATTTTTGTAAGGTTAAATCTGATGAGTTAAGACAAAACAAGTAAGATCTGGAAGTAGAGTTGATAAATGGATTGTGTGATTTAATTAATCTACTTATTTCTCTGATAGTTCAAATTAAATATCTGTATCTTATATAATTTTTATTACCTATGTCCTATAAATACTTTTGATGTTTAGGAAGAATGTAACAAGCAATCAAAGACAAACCTGTAGACTGGTCACTGTGAAGTTGGCTATCAATCGGATGACCTCAGGGTAGTTTTCCACTTTTACTAATTCTCCCAGTTGATAGTTACTTTTCAATCGAGCCAGTAGTCTGCAAAACTCATGGTAATTGTTTGGGTCTGATAAACTCTGTTAATAGTATAAGGGGGGGGGGGGAAACCATGTAAAACAGGACTCACTATACTTCAAGAATAACATACAGGATATTGTCATGACAGTAGTCCAGAATGAAGGCTGCACAGTAGAGTGGACTTGGGGGGAGGGATTATATAACAAAGAAATAATTTTTTTTTTTTAGAATTTTTCTTTTACTTTTCAAAGAGAGAGTGAATGAGGGTGGGGGGCAGGGAGAAAAGTGCAACAATGAATGAATGGAAATTCCAAGTCTCTGTAAATGTTCATTAAAATGAATAAGAGAATATCATACAGGAAAGATACCTACTTTTTAAACTTCTGAGCTATAAATCATTATTATGATGTACACCTGTTTAAAAAGAACATTTAAAAAACCCTTCATTTTTAAAAGGGGTATCTCATATGTTTGTTATAATCATGCCATGAAATGGGATTATTAACTTAAACTGAAAGCATGTGAAATGAAAGCCAAGAAGGATTACAATACTTGCTTAAGGATTACACTACTTGATCAATGGGAGAAATGGGGCACATTCAAGATGGAACTGATCTATTTGGTTTCCACCAAAGAAACAAAAAAGAACTAATATTTATTTTCATATATCTATCATTAAGTAAAGTACAATGGCAATTACATGATTAGTACAATAAATGTATATATCTATATGTAGTATTAATGTATTAAATATAATTATTAAATTATTTATTAAAATAAGTTGATATTATTAAACATCAACTTGTTTGTTTATTATACCAGTATATGTAATCATATAACTCTTATATATGTCTTCATTTCTTAGGAAATGATGGAAGAGGCTTTGTTTTGTTCATTACTGTTCCCTGTGCCTAGAAGAGTGTTTGGCATATAGTAGGCAGCAGATATAATTTGTTAAATGAATAAATGGAAAAAAGGTAAAACTGGTTATATTTAATTTGAAACTGCTTTTTTATTAGTTCCCACCATAGGGAAATGGTACTTCAAAAAGTGCTGGTAGAAAAAAAAAGGACTGGCACAATCTCTGGGACAAAAAGGACAATCAAGCTATAGAATGAATATTTTATAAAGAAACAATCTTCATTTTCATCTAAAAGCAGCCTAATTCACTCAGGTCAACGAAGAACATTAAAGGGGAAAAAAAGATCAAACAAACTTTCTTGGGGAAAAATGACTAGCCCTGGTTTTATTTTTGCATGCCAAGCAATTAATTCCTACAATTCATTCATTATTCAATGCAACTAGAAGATAAAATCTCCTTTTGGGCAAACACTCTTCAGAACGTGCCAACAAATGTCATTCAAATAAATCTTTGGACGGACTGAACTGTTTTCTGCTAAATGTGGTTTCTAGACGGACCTCCTAAACTGACTGCGATTCATGGTGACCTGACATACGCAATGTAAAAAATTGCTTGAAGGGGTTTTTAAAGCTCTAATCTTTCAGAAGTAGACAGTCAGGCCTTACTGTCAAGGTGACTCTGGGTTGGGTTTGAACAGTCAACCTTTCAATTAGTAGTCATTGTTGGGTGCAACCAAGTTGATTCTAACTTAAGAGTGGCCCCAAGTGATGGAGGAGAACTCCCCTATAAGACTTTCTTGAGTAATCTTTATAGAAGCAGATCACTAGGTGGCTTTATATTGCCCACTTTTTGTTTAACTAGATATTTCTCTCAGGGATTCTCCTTAGATATATACTAATTCTGTATATGTACATACACAGTCATATTTTACCTGTGGATTTTCCAGTATTCGTTTAACACCGTCAACAAGATGAGAGAGAAACTTGGCCCTCTCTGCATTGTTAAACAAGGATCGTCGGACTGAGGCAATTTGTACTAAGCAGGATAATACCTAAAAGCAGGGACACAACCCAAACACAAATGATTAAAAAGATGCTACATTTTTTTTCATTAGACGCTTTCCCCCTCTATAATATTCTTTTTTTACATATCACTAATTCTACCTACCAGTGCTACCATTATAATGATTATAGAAGATCAGTGGGGTATGTTGTTGTGTTGATTGCTTCGAGTCAAGCATGACTCATAGCGACCCTATGAACAAAAGGCCTGAAGCCCCTCGACAACTATTGGCATTTATCGACATAGGCTTTCCGGAGGCATGTTGTTTAGGAAATGGATGCCACTCCTGCTTCCAAATAGAATCTTTTCAGTAGGTTATAGCACACAACATCTAAAATGTTATTTTAATAAAAATCCAAACAAACAAAAACCCCCAAAAATTGAACAAAAAGGTCTTATGTTCAAGTTTAGATCACAGCAATTAAAAAGTTTATAAAAAGACACTTGAGTATTATTATTTAGCCACTGTAATGACTGCTTTAAGGGAGATCTGGAGGTTGAGTAGGTAAGGAGTTGTGATGCCAACACAAAGTCAGGTAGTCTGAAGGAAAAAGGTAAGATGGGAAATTTCCTGCTAAGCTATTTACTGCATCTAAAAATCCTCTGTAGAGTTCTGACTTAACAATAACTATTTCTTTCCTTCTTGTTAAGATAAAGAGAAGTATGTATAATACATGTGCACACATGAAAATACCAAGCACTTATTAAATACCTGTGACTTCCCAGTGTTTTTGTTATTAAAAGTTTTTCTGTGGCTAAGATACATGTATGTATATAAAATACCAAGCACATAATAGTTTAAATACTTCAGATTTCTGTTTTATTAAATCCTTTGGCTAATGAGGCTTTTCTACTGTTTTCGATAATGAAATACTGAAGGCAAATATATTCCCTCATGCACGTGCACACTCTCACTCTTACTCTCTCCCTCCCTCACCAGCTTTTACCCTGCAAACATTTCATTCTTTTCCCACTGCAAAGATACCTGTATTTCCTATTTGCCTTCCATATCTATCTTACCCTTGTTCACATTGCTCTGTTGGAGGTTGACATCAATGGATAATATCAACAAAGTCCCCTCACTTTACAATTTTCCAACTCACTGCCATCAAGTCAATTTTGACTCAGTAACCCGCTAAAGGCTTCTGAGAAGGTTAATTTTAAAAGCAGGAGATTGTCCTCTTTCTCCGGAGGAGTTCTGATGGATTTGGACCTCTGGTGATAGAGAGACTTTTGGTTGGCAGTGCACTCTGCTATGGCTTCTAGTTGGCTTCAATCAATGATAGGTAGCAGAGGGTGACAGGACAGAAGGAAAGAGATACCCTATCCCATGGTTGGGTTACAGACTGGCAGTGGCTCATCTTTTCCACTGATGGTCCCAGTTCCTGTTGCACATCCTTCTCGTAAGTCACAGCTGCAGTTCTTTCCAGTGTCTTCTTCCTTTCTTTCTCTCTGGAGGGTCCCTACTATTTTGTAACTTTCCATTTTTGTTAGTCCCAAGGGACATTTATCACTATCCCTTCTTGGATTCCTTAATTCTCGCTACATCTTTGCAAAAATTCCTTTCATTTATTAACCCTCCAGAGCGAATTACCGTTCCCTGTAGTAATCTTAATGATTCATGCCAACTATAATGAATTCATGTTTTTGCTAAAGAAAGAATCTTTAATTTGGAAAAGTACTATCGTGACCAGGAAAATGGTCGACTGAAGAAATACAATGTAAAATAGTCACAGAATATTTTTATTTTCAGTAGATGTTATATAAAAAAATATTTCAGACTACCAACATGAAAAACTGTACTAGTATTTCATAGTCTGAACAGACTGTAAGAGTTTAAGGTGGTTAATTTTAGTTTTAAAAGAGAAAGAATACCATGTCTAATAGCTTTCAAAGGTATTAATGGATAATTATTTAAATTTGTCTTTCCATTACAGCTTCCGCTTATTACTTCTATAACATATGCTTAAGGGATTTTTCAAAATTTTCAGGACAATCTTGAGTTGAGGGTTCAATCAGGCAGCATCAGGTAAAACCCCACACTCTATACACAATGTGAGGCAGAGTAGCAAGTCAGATACGATATGAGATTAAAGGAGCAAGACTATCTGTGGCAAGTGCCCAGTTTCTTTCTGTTAGGTGCTGTCAAGTTGACTATGACTCACAGCAACTCTATGAACAAAAGATCTTACTCTTGCCTTACACTGCACCATCCTCATGGTCTCTGTCACGTTCAAACCCACTGTGGTTGTCATTGTGTCAACCCATCTTGTTGAGGGTCTTCCTCTTTTTTCACCGATTCTTTCTAGTATGGTATCTCTCTCCAAAGATTGGTTCCTCATGAAAGTATGTCCAAGGCAAGTGAGATGAAGTTACACCACTCTTGCCTCTAAGAAGCGTTCTGGCTGCACTTCCTGCAAGACAGATTTGTTTGCTCTTTTGGCAGTCCATGGTATATTCAATACTCTTTGCCAATGCCACAACTCAAGACATTAATGCTTATTCTGTCTACAACTTTCAGATGCAGAGGAAGCAAGTGAAAAGACCAGACTTGGATCAGGTACACCTTTGTCTTTAAAAGGACCTTGCTTGTTAGAACTTTAGAGGTCCTTGACAGATTTCTGCAATGCAACATGTCTTTTAAATTCCTGACTGCTGCTATCATATGACTATGGATCCAAGTAAAATGGAATAGCTGATAATAACAATCTTTTCTCTATCATCATGTTGTCTACTGGTCCAATGGTTAAGGATTTTTGTTTTCTTGATGTTGAGATGTAATCCATATTGAAGGCTTAGTCTTTGACTTGCTGCAGTGAATGCTTTAACCCTTCTTCATATTCTCCAAGCAAGATTGTGTCATCTGCAAACCACAGGCTGCTTCTGAGTCTTCCTTCAATTGTGATGCCACAATCTTCATATAGTCCGTCTTCTCAAATTATTTACACAGCATACAGACTGTGTAGGTATTGTGCAAGAACACAATCCTGAGGCAAACTTTTCACCGATTTTAATCATGCAGTGTTCCCTTGTCCTGTCTGCGCAACTGCTTCATGGTCTAGGTAAAGGTTCCGGATGGACACTATTAAGTGTTCTGGGATTCTAATTCTCTCAATGTTAGTATTATTTGTTATGATCAATAATCTGCATAATTAATAAAACACAAGAAAGTATCTTTCTGGTATTCTCTGCTTTCAGTCAAGCTGCATCTAACAACAGTGATATTCCTAGTGTCACAGCCTCTCCTGAATCCAGCTTGAATTTTGGGCCATTTCCTGCTGATGTCCTGTTCTAGCTGCTTTTGAATAGTCTTCAGCAAGATTTTACTTGCATGTAACAATACTGTTGGCTAGCTTCCACTGTTTGCTGGATCACCATTTTTGTAAATGGGAACACAGTGCCCATTAGACAGAAATAATTTAAAGGATTCAAGTCTAATTTCAAAAGGATGGATAACTAATGCTAATCTTTCTGTGCTTTACTTCTATGATTCTGCAAAAGAAAATAAACACAAGATTCATGCACCATTGCTATTTTCCAGACAGATGGGCTTTAGGAACCACATATTGTTCCAACTCACCAGAGGTGAAAACGAAGGAGGGATGGAATGATATAGGTCAAAAAACAGCTGCAGTGTTGAAGAATCCAAGAATGCTGAAACAAAGACAAAAGACAGCACTATGTTTGGTATGTGTGCACTGCACTTGGCTTACTTTTGGCACCGTATGTTAGAGAACAAATATTTCTGCTCATATTTCCAAAGAATGTTTTTCCCCTTAGAAAGTGATAAGCCACTAGAAGCTTTTTTCTCCCTTCTCCTAATCTTTGTTTTTAGTTCCTATAAGAAAACATATTGATTCTTTTGACTCTGAGAGAATGAACTTAAGACAATTAATTAGACTACTGATAAAAGGAATTTTACATTTAAGACACAAACATAAACATAGGCACAAGTTCTTTCAATTTTGTTTTTAAATTGAGACATTACCCTAAATGAGTAAAAGACAACAGGACTCTCTAGGATAATTAATGTAAGATAGTCATATATGTGTCAGTTAGCAATCAGTAATTAAAGAGTTTTCTATGGTAAAGGAAATCAATAAAGTTTATCAAACAAGCATTTCCCCCTTTATAAAGATATAGAGACCAAATCAGACCCTTTGCCAAGAGTTTATCTGATCTTATAGTAATCCTATAGGACAGAGTAGAACTGCTTTACAGGTTTTCCAAAGCTGAAGAGCAGCTTAGAACATTGTCTAATATAGTGCTGGAAGATGAGACACCCCCTGCTCCAATTGAAGGCACTGAAAAGAAAACACAGAGGCTACAGTAATGGGCTTAAGAACAGCAGTGGCTGTGAAGTTGGGGCCGATATCCTGCTGTGCGCAGGGTCAGGGCTGACTCAAAGGAACATATTAACACAACAAAAAACTTTTAGAGGAGCACACTGGCAGACTGGCATATCCCTTCTATTGTGGAGTGATTAGTAGTCTCAAACTAACCACCTTTCAACTGGCAGTCTGGTATATAACAACTGTACCACTAGGGCTCCTCTTTATATAGACAGATACAAAAGTTCTAATTTTTCTTTCAAATAAAATCAAGGCATTACCAATTACCACTTATTTAGGTCAGCCTACAGACATTATGCAAAGTTTAGCAACAGGTAGTTTTATGTGGCAGAATGTTCTCTTACCTGATCTCCAGCTGGTGGGAATTTGTACTGTACACAGGTCATCTGAGGACTCATCAGTAGATGTGCCAATGAAATCAAAGTTTAGGCAATTATGAGTAAGTTTGAGCAGTTGCATGAGTAAGCCATGCTGACTTTCATCATTCAAGTTTAGATTCTTTCCTGAAGCCTGTAAAAATGACCATATAATGAGCCACAAAAAACACCCCCCAAATAATCACTTCACTCTACTAAGCTTGATTTTAGACTCATAAAAAGGCTGTTAAACAAAAAGTGGGCTTATATTTCAATGCAGTAAAAGTGATGTTTTTCCTCCCCCCAAAAGCAGCTGTATTACCAGCACCTTAACATTACTATGAAAATACCTAGCTCTTTATTAACCATTAGAGCTAAGGCAGATCACTAGCTGGACAACTTGTATAAGAGCTTAGCCAGATAAACATTGTGTCAACTGATTCGATATTTCTACTAATAAACTCTGTCAAGAACCAAGAAAAACAAAGTATACAAACAATTTCGACAATTCAGGGGACAGAGAGAATCAATGATGTATAATAAATGCCCAATAAAGGGGAAAATGAGATTACTCACCTGTTAGTTTAGTTAGCACTCTAAGAATGAGTAGGGATTTCCAAGGAATAAAGGGTGATAAAAAGAACAGACAAAATACAGACCCAGAGAAATTATGCTGCTTGAAGAATGGATATTCTCTATGCTTGCTACAGAAATTCTTACAAAGAGGGATATCTTTACAGAAAAGATAAGGCAGACAATATTAAAGAATGTAGAAAAACATGAAGCTGTATTCAAAGTAACTCTTTTTAACATTCACTTTATATATGTTGTAGACAAAACAGCTACAGGGAATTAATGTACTATATTAGTTATTTCTAGACAAGGCAAGGATGAAACTCTGGCAGAGAGTTTTGAGTAAGTTCTGACCGTGCCCTCCTTTACCTTGTCTTTTTATCACAACTATCACTAAAAATCTTCCAAACCAGAGTTAAAATAATATCACCATGGAAGTTATTTTTTATAGAGAATCTGGCTACAGTTTAATACTGGTCCAGAGCTGCTATGATTATCAGGTTTAAAGTTTATAGTCACCATGGCCTCAGTGACTCGCTGGCTATATAGTAAAAAGTAGTTTTTTAAAGATCCGTGATGAAGGTTCAAATCTTAGTTTTCCTCACAATCTTTTTCCCTCTTACGGGAGCACAGAACAACTTTTGCCAGGCAGCTTGCCCAGTCTGAGTGTTGTTTGGAAAGTCTGGAGTATGTAACTGAGGAAAAAGACATTATTAAGTGAGCCAACAACAAGAATCCAAACTTGATTCTAAAATTTAAATTGGCACAAACTGGAAAATGCCCAAACCTAAAAAATTAAAAAGACTAATATTTATTGATCCCAATTAGTTACCCATAGGGACAAAGCATATAAACATTACACAAATGTGCAAAACTTTTAGGTTAACATTTCTTAATTCAACTTCAGTGGTAAATGGATTAAAGTACCATCTTTCTATTCTAAAACAGGTGATTTCCTTATGTAATACTGTCTAACCCTCCAGGTTATTAAGTATAAAAGGATGTTAAAAATTCAAAATCTACTTTTCCTTACAGATGTTGCTGTTTATTTGCTGCTTTTAACTCAGCAGGGGACAGGGAAACAGCCTAGTTTTTGTCTGTTAACAATGCAGCCTGAACTAGCTTTCAGAGCACTAAGAATTCAAACACCACAAAATTAACATGCTTTTGCTCTTTGTAGGAAAATTTTATGTGGCTATTAAAAAAACTCCACCAAAAAATTACAAACTTTGTGGTAAACGTATTAATTTAAGACAGATCAGAAATAGGGATAAAAATCCTTTATGTAACTTTAATGATCAATTTAACAAGCTTCTCTAATGTTTTTGAGATAAATATAATGTGAAAGATGAGGACATCTACAAAGTACTTACTCATTCTTACCCTTTCAAAAAGAACCTGGCAGCATAGCCCAACCCATAATCTCACCTGTTTTAGTAAATTGCAGGAAAGTGTGAAGATATCAAATAATGATGAATCTCGGAAAGATGAGGCTATTTTTCGGTGTTTGGTCAAAGGATGGGTGGTATCTGCCTGTGTGGAACAAGAATAAAACCAATACTAGTTTTATAAATAACAGCAAAGAAAAAAAAAAGTTCCAATAGACTTCAAATAAATTAGAAGGATTTCCAGTAAAAATGACAATAATAACAACATTATTTTTAACAGTTAAATTTTTGTTAAACCATGTATGGTAAGAGAATACAGAGCAAGATAAGCAAACAGCAGCTATCCCCGTCTCATTTCTTTACAGAGGTAAAAGGAGGAGCGTGGATTTTTATTTGCCTCTGCGCTCAGGTAGGTAAAATATTCAAATTGTTTGGGCAGACATTTCTAATAATTACTGTCACGTTGTGTTGTGGCTTACTAAGTAATAGCAGCCACGGCTAAAGATACTGCAGAACTGACAAAACATACATTAATGAACAGTCATAAACTTATAATTCACTCTTTCTTCTCTGATTTAGGTAATACCACAGAGGTGAGTACTTAATTTTCGTGGTCAAGTGAAATGTTTTACTTCTGTAGCATGCTAGTTTTGACATACAGCAAGTAGTCAGAAGTAAAATAGAATTAATTTCAAGTTGCAAAGCTTAAATTCCTTCTATTTAATATCAAGTAGTTCAAGAAGAGCTCATTTTGCTTTTACATAAAGAGTAATACAGCACAATTTCTAACAGACATTAAGTTACAGATGTGCCTTGTTTTTCTAAATTCAAATAGGAATGCTGCCAAGAAATACACTTTCTAATTAAAATATGACAACCAAAGAACAACAAAAAATCAAGTTATATGGAAACTAAAAATATTCTTGAATTCAAGCTTCAAAGGCCCATGTAAATGTCTCAGTGTTAATAAATGTCTTAGATAAAGACACTGCTAGATTATATATATTAGTATCATACATAATCTGTTACACTGCTCATGATACAGAGATTAATTACAATTATGTCTGCCATATGTCTATCATTTTCTTGAGCAAGACAAGAATATTAATCTCACAATCTCTATATTTAACTAATGCATGAGCTACTAACACTATGTTAAACAAAAACAAAACTAGCTGCTAGTAAATGTTGGGTTCCACAGAGTTTCCAATGACTGGACTTTCAGAAGTAGCCTTTCAGGCCTTTCTTCCAAGGCATCTCAGGATAGATTCAATCCACCAATATTGTGTTAGGAGGTGAATGCTTAACAGTTTACAACTCCCAAGAATTCCACTACGAAGACGACAATTGTTAAACAGTAAATTTGTTAAGAACAAAAGCTCTAGAATAAGACTATCTGGATTCAAATCCAAATCCTGTTGCCTACTAATTGAAATCTTAGGTCAACTATTTAACCTTTATGAGCCACATAGTTTCTTTGTCCAAAAAAGAGAAAACAATAGTTCTTATCTTGTAGGACAGTTATAAGAATAACATTTATAGAAAATGATTAAAATAGTACCTGATATAGACTAACTACTCAAAATTGTAAGCTATTACGATTTTGATAATTGACCACAACAGGACTTGCATGTGACAAGGATAACATTACAAATCCAGATTCTAATAAGCTACAAGCATGTGTGTTTAAAATAATAACAACTGCCAGTTAATTATTTCTCTGAGTTAATAAAAACATTTGCATAATTATGAGCAACAGCAAAAGTGATGCTAATGTAATTAATAATGCTGACAACTGAAGGGTGAGGTGTAAGTGCTACTAATAGTGGCTCTTTTAATAATTACAGAACTTTAGCTGGACACAAAAGTAAACGACTGCAAAAACAATAGAGCACTAGAAAGCCACTGGCATTTCCTCTGTAGTAATGTGACATCAATGACAAGAAAATTATTTGGTTTTTAACATAGTGTTTCATGCCTCTAGAAAGATTATCAGCAAAATCTTCAATGAACAGCATCTGGGAATTTATGTTTAAATGACTACAAGTAAATGTCAATGTCCACAGAACAAAGAGGGCACACAAATGATGTTAACTGCACTTTTATGATCCATTTTTGGGAAATATTCTCATTCAATTTTATTAGCAAGGCATTGCAGTTTTGACTTAGGGACACTATTCTTATCTTTAACAATGGATAGTATCAAGGAAACTCAATAGGAGGATAAAAAATTCTGGAGACAGAGAGGTACAAGGGTAAGAAGAGTGAGGTAGGTTGTACTTGCAGAGGAAAACCCAATGAAACAATCTTGTTTCAAAAGGGCATTATCACTTACCGCAAAAGCACACAACTGCCAAAAAAGATCATCCCACACACAGCAGAAAACACTAATACTGAGAAAAATAAGGCACTTACTTCAATGAGGAAGGCTGTAGCACTTACTTGATTAATTTCATTGGTTAGCTGAGATAAAATTGTAACGCCAATGATGCAATATTCAACACTATCCTGGTTAAAAAAAACATGAGGCAGAAGGATTAAAATGTGTAGCTTGATGTCTGCATTTAGAGTGAGGTGAGACTGCTGACTATTAGATTCCTGTGCAACTAATGGACTTATTGAGACACGGCAGCAAGGAATGGTGGTTGAAACCTGCTGCTTTGCAGGACATGAAACCTGACTGATACAAAGGAAGACTTGTAAATCTGACTTATTTAAAAGCTTTGTTTTAAGAATTGCTGTAAATATTATGAAAAAGCTAAACTGGTAAATCATATTAGTAAGATAAAAGAAAAAGAAAATGAGTTTCTTAATTTATAAACACCATAAACAATGAGAAAAGGCAAAGCATCTGTAAAAAAAATGTTATTAAGATGAAAATATGAACATTACAGAAAACCAAAGACCAAGATTAAATTAATTTATATGTAAACTTATTCATTCTGATTCATAACACAATCAGATACATACTCTGGGGGGTTTCAATTTGGGGAAGATAAAAAGTTTACTTTCAGGGGCTGAGGTATTGGGAATCAGTTTTTCTTAGATACTCTTGGTGAAAGTATAAATGGTAAAACTTCTTTGAGGGCAATGTGGAAATATTTAAAGAAAAAAGACATACACACACGTCTTTGAGGAATTTCAAGGGTAGAAATTTGCTATACATTTACAGGCATGACAAGATAGATAAATGAGAATACTCACATCTACAAACTATATGCTCTTCTACAGGACATGAATTTATTTAAATTACGGTTATTTTAGAGTGGGATAATATGCAGGCATTAGAAAGAATGAAGCATGATCAGTTTGTGTTTACATGCAAACACTGCCAGGACATTATAGAAACAAATAAATAATTTTGCTTTTGATAGTTTTAAAAAGGTTGCTAAGAATATTATCAGTAAATAGATAAAACTGTATTCTTTTATTCTTATTAAATAAAATAAACACATCATACTTGTAAAAATCTCGTGACGTCTGTGATTGCATTTCTGAAGACGTAGTCATCCTTCTGACAGTCAAACCAGCCCAGTTTTGTGATTCTGGCATACAACTGAATGAGTGCTTGTGTCACAAAAGTAGCCAACTTTGGCCGAGTGGCAAGATAGTTGAGCACATAGTTCCCTATAAAATAAAAACAATTTCATGTAACAGAAAAGGCTGATAGAAAAAAAAATGTAAATAAGCTAAATGGCCAAGAAATGGTAAATTCAGACTATTTATTCTAAATTCTTATCTTTCGTTAGACTACTGAGAAATTAAGAATTTATGATTGTTAGGCTTTCTAATTCAGAATTCAGTTTCATAATGAAGAAAAAATGTGAAGTAATGGTCGGTAAACTTGAATCAATCTACTTACATTTTGTTGTCATTTGCTGCTGAACTGCAACTCATGAAAACCCTGTGTGCAGAGTAGAACTAACTGCTCCACAGGAAGGATCCAGCTAATCTCTGCACTAGCAGTCCTGTGCCTAATGGCCTGTGACACTCTGGGAGTTAAATAACATGGCTTGAATGGAATTTTAAAAAATCTTTAATAATTTTTTCTAATTATGAGTGGCAGTACAAATGGAAAGAAAGCTTTGACACAGACTTCCTAGTGAGCCCGAGTGGTGTAGCATGTTATGTACTGAGCTACTATCCTAATATTGGCAGTATGAACATACTAGTGTTCCATGGGAAAAAGATAAGGAGTCAACTTCCAAAAATATTTACAGCTTTGGAAACTCATGGGAGATTGTAAGGGTAGTTACTTATTTCTAGGTAGGATTTTGCTGGAAGTAACGATGTTGGACCCTCTTCTACTGAAAACATCACAGAACACAGTTCTACTCTGACATACATAGGGTTGAAGATACGAATTAGAATCTACTTCTAGATGGCTCACTTTCATAAACTTTAAGTTCTGCAATAAATCTGTATCCTGCATACTTACCACTAGTCATTCTGCATTTTTAGTAAAGTACTAGCAAATTATTATGTACTAAAAATTATTTTCCTTTTTTAAAATTATTAATTTTAATGAAAGTTTACAGAGAATTTGGATTTCCATTCATTCATTGTTGCACTTTTCTCCCTGCCCCCATCTTCGCTCTTCTCTTTGAAAAGTAAAATGCTTTGCTATCACAAAAAAATTATTATGTACTATCAAATAAACTCATAAATTAAACTGTTACTATCGTATCACTAAACAAACCAATTTTTTGTAAACAACATAAAATTTTCTACTTACGAATATCTATTCGTTGTTCCAACGGTAGTGGGTTGTTTGTGCGTGATATAAGCTTTGTAAGGCATGTAGCTGCCAGTAACTGGGAGTAAGATGACTGTGAAAACAGGGAAGGAAAGGCATGTAATTAAATATGATTGGATAAGTAAGCCATAGATTTTTTTACTTTGAGATCTGTAGTCAGATGAGAAAAAAGAATTAGTTATGCTATATTTGATCCAGAGTATGTAATTTTATGAAAAAGAAGTGCCACATAGCATAAAACATTATTTAGCTGACTTCAATAGCAAACAATAAGCAAGATAAAGTGAATGGCTTGATCAAACAGAATTCAATGCCAATATCTGCATCATTATGAGGGACAGATATTGGAGTCAATCTTTTCAGAAAAGTATGATGAGATTTATTAGAAAAATCTTTTCCCTTAAATAAACAAAAAAGTTTTCTCTCAAAATCTATTTTTAATACTGTCAGAAGTTTCACTTTATAATATTCTCCTATGTACAAGATCAGAAAGAAAAAGGGAACAGCAGTTGGACCACTATATTATTCTGTTATCATTAATCTCCAAATGATATCTTTCCATCAGTTGGGGTTTTTTAATATATTAAAGTAAAATTCAGAACTATTTTTAAGAAAGATAAATTATACAATAAGCAATGGAACTGTATTTTCACTTTTTCAATCGTGGCTCTTAAGGAATTTTAACCTTATGGAGGATCAATTTGATTATAAGGTAAGAAAGAATCATATAAGAATTCTTCCATGTGCTAATAGATAATGTCATATAAAAAAACCAGAATCATTAAAGAAAACTTAAGGTCATGGCTAATTTTTCCTAAAACTAAGAACTATAAAGACAGATCAATACATGCTGGCATTAGTACCATCTGATATTAAAAACATGTAAGAGTAAATGAAAAACAAGACAACCACTAAAAACCAAACCCATAACTCTATAAAAATGACTTATGAAAATTAATGGAATTTTTATTCAATACCCCAAAAATGATTTAAATTAAAGTGTGTCAAAACCACTCACAGAGGGGAGAGGCTATTCTAACATCAGGGTATAGTTTTTACCATAATTTCAATAAGTTTGCTAGGACACTAAATCAACAGAGATCAAAACAAGAAGCAATCCACTAGTAAGAAATGCTTTTAGCACTTCACCAATCTTGTATTTCCAGCTTACTGACTATCAATAACAAGTAACTAGAATTAACAATGTCACAGATTATATGGTGGAGCTCCAGTGATTCAGTGCAAAAGCCAGTTGAATATTCCATAAAACAAACATATGTGGATCAATTCCAAAACTGTGATTTAAAACAAATATATGAAATATTATGCGTAAAATTTAAAACATGTAACTACAATTTCTGACCAGGATCTTATTATATAAAATAATAAGTTTTGAGATAGGTGGAAAAAACCCTATTAAAAGATGATTTGAAATTAGTTATAATGGTTCTAATTACTGCATAAATAATAGTAAGAACATTTAAAAATAAGACTAGAATTTTACCTGTAAAAAAATTAAATGTTTTCTTTTTTTTCTTCTATATATATTTAATCTTAAGGATAAAGTTTTTGGGAAAGTAGATATCGAGGAACCAATTCTTTCAGAGTTCATTGTGCAAGATTAATTATTAATTCATACATTGTTCAATGTATCATAATTTCTATTATCACCTCTATTATACTGATAATTATGGACAGTTTTTATACTTTTACTTGTGAAAGAAGGTCACAAATAAGCACATAGGGACAGTAGTTTGAGCATTAGAAAATATGAGAGTAAGACTGACCTGATTATGCTGTTGCTTTGTACAGCGTGATTCTAGTCTAGTTACTATTTTGACTTTAGCAATATTCTTTTACTGTACCCTGGCAGAATCTTATCCATCCTAAAACCACCTCTCACTTAAAAAAACAAAACCAGCCAAAACAAACCCCCCAAAAATCCCTTTCCACCACTCCCAAGCCTACCTAGAAACAAACCACCCCCTAAGTATTACTATACCCCTTTAGTGAACAGTGGTATGGTAGTCTACAGGGAGCTGTGCTGCTAACCCAAAGGCGATGGCTCTCAGGTGCTGGTGGCAGGAGTACTGACAATCTCTGCCTGTGCCATTTACAGCAGGAGTAAAACGGAAGGTCAGCTATGAGTCAGTTTCAAGAGCATTAACCAAACTGCATCTCACTAGTAGTATTATTTGGATCACTGATGCCATTTTTAAGGTCCCCTATAATTGTAAGAGATTCTAACTCTACTTTTAAAATGAATGTCGTTTTCACAGTTTAGATTTTTCCAGTACTTCAAAGATATTAAGCAGCAGTATGGTACTAGGAGGCAACAGATAGACCAAGAGATTTTATAAGGTAACACGGCATTTAAAAAAACAGAACAGGAGCCCTAGAAATTTAATTGAAAATGGAAAATGAGAGGACAAAATTTATGGACAAAGAGATTGTCCTGATGAGGTTACATGGACTTTTTTTTTTTTTGCCTACCTGGCAGGTATGGTGCTTTTAAAAGTGAAATTAAGAAGGCTGGGACATCTAGAAGAATTAACAAGAGAAGCTATCACAATCCATCCCTAAAATCAGAACTAGGATCTATTTTCCTAAGCCTCAGTTATCCTTTGGGATTTTTCAAATCTTACGTACACTCCCTCTTTCGAGGAGTAGCTGGCACTTGCTCAGGCAATCAGGACTGTTGGTGAATTCAACCAAGGCTTTCTCTGCCTGGAGTCGAGTAGTTGTATCTGTTGTTTCATAAAGCTGCTTGCACAGATTCTCTAGTTGGGCCAGGCTCTAGAAAAGATCAGACAAAAAGGAAATCAACCCAGCTTATTAAATATACAAGGCACTGTGCTTGAAATTACTGGACAAGGTTATATAGCTATCAATGAGAGAATCAGTTCTCAACTCTCAAGACAACCTTAATATAGTAAAAAGTGTTTTAAATTCTTTATCTGACACTTTAGAAGACAAAATGACAGAAAGCTTAAAATAGTCAAATACTGTTTCAGTTTTTCCTTAGAAGATTAATTGCAAATTATACATTTCCCTGTTGTATATACTCTTCCTAAGTATATCCGAAGACTTTCACATAAAAAAAAAGACTATTTATGTTCTGCTATCAGTTTCAAAATTATGTCTACCAGAGAGGCACTGCTACTAAAATAAGTGTATAAATATAAACTTTAAGTTCTTCATAGATCTTCATATACTCTAAAAACGAGCCCTTTGAATAAATTAATTTACAAATATCTATACAGATTAGAAATAACCATCTCTGTGAGGAAGCCTCAGAATGCATGTACGCACCTCGCTCCTTGGGTCCCTCATGTCTAAAGTTCAGCAGACTTCCTTCTCTGGCTGTACTTTAAACTCTTACTTCACTCCCAAATTTAAAAGGGTCAAAATAAATTAAACCCTAGCATATGTTCACATGCAGATAAGACAAGGGAAACGCCCCCAAACAAACCCTTCTCACCAAATCTTGAACCAGGTTCAAGGGAAAAAAAAAGTGGATATGGGTGTGTGCATTGGTAAAAAGCTAAAGGATTCAAATCTACTACTTAATGTGGTGTTTTAAAGCAAAGAAGAGAAGGAACTGGCTAAGACTACACTTAACTTTCACTTACAGAGAATAAAGGTAAACAAACATCTGTTTTCCTTTAAAGGAATGGTTTGAATTTAAAAAAAAAATTTGAGCCTAATGTCAATAGTAGCAGCAAGAAATGGTTTAACTAGTTTGAGGCACCCCACTATAAGAAATAAAAATTCTGACAAGACACTTCACCCTCCAAATAATAATTAAACTAATGTGGATAAACTGCCTAAAATGTATTACACAGTTAGTATGCCAAAGGCTTTTCATTACTTTATTTCATTATGCTGTGACTTTATAAATCACAGCTTTCCCACTAAATCCTCTGGGCAACATTCATATTTTGTTTCAGGAACTTCAGAGATTAATCAAAGAGGAAAAAAAAAATTATCAATACTAATACTCTAAGATTATTAGTCTCATTTTTAGAGACTTTTCTCCTAAAAAAATGACAAAAACAACAATCAAAACAAACATTCCTCAAAACACCTTGGGTCTTTGATTATGTTTAATATTTCAGGGAGCTCACATAATATATTCTTCAATGAAAACACATAGAGAAACCTGCATTTGCAAGGTCATAATCCCAAGCAATGAAATTCTAGAAGCAATATCTATCTGACTTTGTTACATAAGCTTATAAGCACAATGAAAGAGACATATATATATTTTCATCCACAGAAGTAATGAATGAGCTATATACATACATATATATTCATCCTATAAGACACATTTGAAAAACACTTTCATGCTACTTAATATTGGCTCAAGGAGCTCTGGTTGGCCTAGTGGTAAGGAGCTGTACTGTCAAATCAAAGATACATGGTTTGAATCTACCAACTGCTCTGTGGGAAAAGGATGGATAAGCTCCTCCTATATGAGTCACTGCCTCTGAAAATTTGCTTAAGGGTCAACTAAGAGTTGGTTCATACTAGATAGCACGTAACAATACTGGCTTATGATAAATCTGTACAAATTAAATCTCACAACGTGATGTTTGATGAACCCTAAAGTCCAAAAAAGGGGAATAAAAAGGATTTTAATAAAAATAGCAGCACAGAAGTTATCAACCAAGCTAAAAATGAAACCTCTAAAATGTAGTTGTAAGGCATTAGAGAATAGCACCTGCCTCATAACCTCCAAAGGTTAAAAACTCCACTTTTGAGTTTTCCGTTTTCCAACCTCCTGAAGACTCTCCCAAAGCAGTCAAACTGCTTAAGCTATATGAGTCCTCTTAAAAGTCGGAAAAACCAGAAGCTCCTTTCATTGCAACTCTTGTTTATTACAACAAAGTTGTTCACATGATAATGGTTAAGCATCTGTCACCAGTAGTTCCTTACTGCTACAAATCTACATGTAGGTTATGGTGGCTGTTTTTCAGTTGTTGCTTTGTTTTGATCTGCTTTAATGTAGCTGACAAAACACACTGTAGGGGAAATCTGGCAATGAGTTCTCAGCTAAGGAAACAATCTAGTTTAAAAACCAAAAAGGTAATTTGACCATTTATACAGTCTGAAGAACTATGGCTCTGGGTTTTCAGGAGAACAAATGGAAACAGTCATGATTTTGCAAACAATTAGTGGAGAAACATCTACAAACTTCAGTGTTAAATGCAATTTTGTGTTTCCCTTATTACCATAGAAATAGAGAACAAATGAAAACTCAATGTCCTCAAACTGGAACGCACATATTGCTGACCCTCCAGAAAGTTTTTGAGAGGCTATATATTACATGAGGGGAGGCTGTCCATTTTTTTCCCTTGGAGGCACTGGTGGATTCAAACTGCCACAGAGGTGCCCAATTTGGTGTTGCTACGTGGATTCTAGTACTTCCAGGAAGTCTAATGACTAAATTATTTCAAATTACAGTTTTTTTCAGGCCCACCATTAAAAAAAAAATCAAGTCTATCCCACCAATTATTTCATTAGCCAAAAAATCAGTACTGCACACAAATAGGGTAGGAATAACATTCTATAAGATTTTTCCCCCCACAGTAATAAACACCTATTTTTTCCTGTTTCCCAATTTTTATTAAAAGGACATTTGTTAGGTGATACCTGTTGGGTCACATCTATAATCTACAGAGAAATTTGTACATAGTTCCTTTTGAACAGAAAACCAAGTTTGGTGAAATACTGTACAAAACTGGAAGGTGGAGTCTCAGGTGATAGGAATGGAAACGGGAGACAAATAAATTTCAAACCTAAAAGCCAATAATAGTCACAATCAAAATATTAAAAATAATTATAAAGTATTAATATTTTACAACATTAGAGGGACATCATGTTTGGGTGGGTGGAAGGACAGTGCAAGAGAGGAAGACCCTCAATGAGATGGACTGATTCAGTGACTGGGTAAAGAAGGTAGGTGTGTCAGAGGCAATAAAGTTGGCATAGGATAAAGCAGGGTTCAGAGCTGTTGTACACAGTGTCGCTATGAGTTGCAAAAGACTTGATGGAACATAACAGCAACCACCACCACCTTTTATATAAATTTTTAAAATGTGGATAGAGAGAATTCAGCTCAGATATTCTCATTTCAGTGTAAGATACAATCTTTTGAAGCTACAGATTTCAATACAGAAAACCTTGTTTGAAGAGCTGCCTCTAAGAGTAGAGGAAAATGAAGATTTTGTTTGTACAGTAGATGTCACACAACTCTATGAAAGAGTACCTTGGAATGCAAATTTAGTTTGCACAGTATTGCTTTTTAAATAGTGTAACTGTACATATGTTTACATTTGTCTTATTGCTTCAGAACAGACTCAAAGCTGACTCTTCAGTGGGTTTTTAGAAGCTGTAAACTACGTGGTGTCCATCTTTTCCCTAGGGAGCAGATGGTGTATTTGAACCGTGTGCCTCTGTGTTGGCAGTGCATCTCTGAGCTACTAGAACTCCCTAGTTATTCATTATTAGGATATTTCGTACATAAAAGGAACTGCTGAAAAATTAAGTAATTTTTAACCTGTTCATGAGTTCCATTAATTTAGATCTCCTTAACTGGAATTTTTCTGTGCAGCAGGAAAACAGTGCAATGTAAAAGACGAACACTAAAATCAAACTTACATATTGATTCCAATTCACAGTGACCTTAGAGTATAGAATATAACTGCTTCATAGGATTTCTGGGACTATATATATAATCTTTATGGAAGCAGTCATCTGTTTCTCCTGTGAGTAGCTGGTGGGTTTCAACTGCTGACCTTTCAGTTAACAGTTGACTGACTGGCTACTGTGACAGCAGAGCTCCTCAACATACCACCCCCACCCCAAAAAGAACAAAAACCCTCTTTAAAAATCTTAAAGTAAAATGAATAAAATCAGTATATCACTTATATTCTATTTTTAATCTATTGATTAAATAGTATAGCCTGAATGAAGGCATTTTTAATGCCAATAATGCATTATCTAATTACTATAAGAAATAAAAATAAGGGGAGCTCTGGTGGCCTAGTGGCAAGAAGCTGCACCGCAATCCCAGAGGCACGTGGTTCAAATCTACCAGATGCTCTGCTGGATAAGGAGGGGCAATCTCCTCCTGTACCAGTCAGATCTGATTTGACATAAAAATAGTAAATAAATAAATAAAAATAAAATAACTAGCAAAAATCCTTACTAGGTTAAAAAAACAACAACACAGTGGCAAACAGTGTACAGGCTATGCTAACATTTATGATTATTATTGTTAATGCTGGATTATCTGTAACTCATAGCAACCCTATGCACAAGAGCTCTGAATCCTGCCCTAACCTGAGCCAATTTCACTGTCAACACATCTTTCTTTACATGTGGTAGTAAATGTAAAGAAAGAAAATTTGTGTGAACACAAACCAAGTATAACAGAAGGTCTATCTGGGAGATTAGATTATGATAGATTTTACTTTCTATGCTGTCTATTTCTGTAATTTGAATTTTTATCCATGACCAAATACATTACTGTGTAAAGAATAAAATAAAACACAATAATGACACAAAAGGCTGTGTCTTTATAAGCAGGCACAGAAAAAAACAAGCTACACACTTTAACTATTCTAACTTGTAAGGTTTTACTAAGTAACGGCTGATTCTGTTAATAATCAGAGGTCATAAAAATAGAAATAGGAAAGGCAAAAAAAGTTCTAAAATTCCAAAGGCTAATTTTAAAAAAGTTTGACTTTTTTCTTTCTTGCTAACTTCAGGAGAAAGATGGGCAATTGCCTTCTGTGTAACTTAGTCTCTGAAAACCTGCTATGTATGAGTCTGTTTTGATTGGATGGCAATGAGTTTTTAATTTTTCAGAAAAAATTTAGCATTTTTTAAAAGAAAAATGATCTGAAAAGAACATTCTAATCAAGGTTTCCTTTTATTTCTAAAATTATCTAGAAGACAAACTAGTGGGAGGAATGTGTAAATGTACAAATAATACAGTTTATGAAAAAAATTAAAATACTCAGGGCAAAGAAGTTGAATAAGGACTTGACTACATCTTCAAGCAAATAAAAAGGTGCTGGACCCAATAATCACCAAGAACTAAAAATTCAAAACACAAAACAATATCCAACAAAATGGCTAACATGACCGGATCAAGTGTTGGTTATGAAGTGTAATGACCAGAACACTTCAAACACTGCTTCTAGTCCAGTCCAATCACTGCTGAACTTATTACGGCTTACACTGCTCCTGTGTATGCCAGAGTAGAACTGTGCTCCGCAGGGTTTTCAAAGACGATTTGTTTGAAGAACATTACCAGGACTGTTTTCCAATGTTTACCAGGGTGGACTTGAACTTCCATTCTTCTGAATAGTAGCTGAAAGCTTTAACTGTTTGTATCATACTTACACACTGTTAAGAAGAACATAGGGAGTGCTAGTGGCCTAGCGAATAAGGAGTTGTACTGCAAAACACAGATCCATAGGAAAAAAAGGGCAATTTCCTGCCCTGAGATTTATAGCATCTGAAAACGTGCTCAAGGATCAGGTATGGGACCTGACACTATGGCAATCAGTTCTTTACTGAGTAGGGTCTAAAAAAGTTCAAACAGTTTGGAAAATCTGCATTTAGGCAATATCAACTAAAGGTAAAATACATGGCCACCTTATGAAGCAATTGTTTCTATCCTTAGTATAAAAACAAGAAACATTGTCTCAATTCTTTCTTTTTCATATACACATCTTGCCCCTCTCCCCCCCAGAGAGCGCACAGTATAAAAGTTTTCAAATGGAAATAAGTCACCATCTATCAAAACAGTATGCATGTATGTTTTAGTTCTTAATCTGGATGTAAGTTGACAAGTGTGAAAAATTGTAAATAGTTAATGAAAGGTAAATACATTTCAATAAGAAGCTTAAAAAAGCAGAGAAAAGTTATGAACGGTCTAATTTTTTAAAAAATTGTCAGGTTTTATCCTAGGGAATTTTTCTATTTCTTACTGTGCTTTAGATTTGAATGCTTTCATTCTCACATCAATAAATGCTTTAAAAAAATATGACTCCCTTTTTTTCCTCCAAGGAAATAAAAAAAAAAAAAAGGTAAGATTTTTGGACATATTTAAAGACATTCTACTGCTGAGAGTAAAACTTTTTGGCTGTAGATGCTCTGTAATGTCTACAGGTCTAAAACACGATAAAATGTGTATTTTTAGCAAGTGATAATACTACGCCAGAGACCTGCAGACAGTTGATAAGGATGGTAAGTCTATGAAAACATGAGATGGCAAAATTCTACATTTAACCCCAAAATACTCAATTAAAACCTTTAATAAACATGTATGACTTTCTAAAAGGAAAGTTGTTTGTTTCTCAAACATATTTTATAGAACATATAATTTTAACAAAAACAATATGCTCTACTATGCAACAACTGAGCAAGAAGGTATATTATTCAGGTCAAGCAGATCACCATAGGAAAGGAAGCCCACACCCAGCTACCTGGTAATGAAAATTTGCAGATTCAAACAATGACACATGTAAATAAAGTTTTTCTGCTGTATCATCATTTTCATGAAAACTGTAAAACAATTCTATAGTATGTTCAGTATTCATGTTAAAAATGTTAACATCTCTTAATAACTGAAATTGGTTTAGTATTGGAAGTCGTCTGCAGGAGGATTCTATAGAGGTTTGTTTGCTGGTTCTGGTGAGGATTAGGGTGGAATGTTGACTCACTAATGGGTGTGAGATGATTTGTTTTTGGTCAAACTTTCTTCTAAGTAGTATAGCACTGCTCTGTCCATTTGCTGTACAGAGGTAACTCGTGGTTGTTGTGATGCTAAGCACATGACACTGAGGTGTCAAATGTGATAATAGTTATGCATTGTGGACAGTGTTTGGTAGAGCTTCTGATTAAAACAAGCTTGGAAGCAGGAGTGGCATCCACTTCTGTAACAGTCTGCCTCTGGAAACTAAGAACGTGGATAAATGATGAAAGTTATATAAGTGTTGAGGTCTTTTATTCATATGGTTCCCATGAGTTGTCTACAACTCAACTGCACTTAACAACAACAACATATTATTTGTTTTCAGATTTTTCCCTTAGAATGTATTTTATCATAAATCAAGTATTGAACTAATCCATAATTGACCCTTCAGTGGGTTTTCACAGGGAATTAACTGTACAAGAGATTGCCCATCCTCTCGTGGAGCAGGAGGCATGAACTGCATGCCTTTTGGACTGCAGGAGCTTCTTGCCACTAGGTCACCAGATACCATGTACAGTCAAATACTTAACTGAGTCTAATATTGAGAACTTCCTCTTTGATCACCATTGCCTCCTGATCATGTTTTGCATGAAATTCTTTTGTGCCATTCAGTTCTTTTTGGTACAGTGACTCTACTCATTCTACCTTCTTTTGATGCTTCCTGAATCACTCAATATTCTGTCTACTGCATCCTTAACTATTGTCACTAGAGGCCTTCAGCTTAAGAAATGCCAAGTGAGTCCATGTCTTTTGATATTTTGACTCTAATGCACACTTCATCTTACTTGCATCCACAATTAACACCCTTAAAACCAGCAGTGAGGAAATAAGGAGACACACTGCACTGGCTAAGTCTGCAGTTAGGGGCCTTTTGAAATTATTGAAGAGTAATGATGTAATGTGAGGACTAAGGTGTGTCTGATTCAGGTCTTTCTTATCACTTGTTATGCAACTGAGAGCTGGACAATGAACAAAGATGACAGAAAAAGAATTGATGTCTTTGAGCTGGGGTGCTGGAGAACAGCACTGAACATCCCATGGAATGCCAAAAGAACAAACAGATATGCCTTAGAGAGGTTGCAGCCGGAGTACTCTTTGGAGGCAAGAATGATGAGGCTTCACCTCACATACTTTGGGCATGTTGCTAGAAGCGGGGACTATTTCTTAGAGAGAGACAAGATGTTGGGAAGGGTAGAGGGTCTGCAAAGGAGAGTAAGATCCTCAACCAGGTAGAATGACACTGAGATTGCCACAATAGGCTCTTGTGTGTCAGGAAGTGTGAGGATGGCACAGGATAGAAAAGGGTTTGGATTTGTTGTTCATAGGGTTGCTATAAGTTGTACATGACTAGATGGCACCTAATAACAACAATGTACATTTTATTACAATGCTTTGCTTTTCCCTCCTGAGCTCCCCTCTGAAATCTTCTGTTCTGCTCTTTAACTTTCTTATTTCTTCCCTTTGTCTCTGCTTCTCAGTGGTCCTCTAGAGAAGCAACAATGTTAGTCTGGAGACTAAACTGTGCCTGATCCAGAGCATGGTCTTTGCAATTACTTGCTATGTATCAGAGAGCTGGACAATGACTAAGGATGACCGAAGAAGTATGGATGCCTTTGAGTTGTGGTGCTGGAGAAGAATGTTAAACATTACATGGACTTCATAGAGAACAAACAGGTCTATCCTGGAGAGGGTGAAAGCAATTTGTTCCTTAGAGACTAAGATTTTGAAGCTCCATCTCATACTTCAGGCATGCTGCCAGGAGGGACCAGTCCTTAGAGACAAACATCATGCTTGGGAGGGTGGAAGGACAGCACAAGACCCAGGATGACATGGATTGACTCAGTGACTGGAGTAGTAGGGTAGGTGTGTCAGAGACAGTAAGTCTGTCATAAAATAGAGCAGGGTTCAGGCTGTTGTACATACTGTAGCCATGAGTCACAAGCAACTTGATGGCACATTAACTATAACAGTAACAGTCTGTATGCTGATCAAACGATCTGAGAAGCTGGACTATGTCAAGAAGAATGTGACACAATCTTCCTGCTGAAAGGGAAGAGGACTTCAACCACTTACTGGTGAAGACCAAAAAATCTTCACTATGGATATGTATGTCAACAAAGAAAACAGAGATATTTACTGTTGGACCAATAAGTAACATTATGATTTTATTTTACTTTGATCCATAATCAACACTTATGGAAACAGTCCAAGAACTAAATGTGTACTGGGTAAATCTATAAATTATGGGAAGTGCTAAAAAGCAAAGAGGTCACTTTAGGGAGTAAAGTATACCAGATCCAAGATATGGTACTTTCAGCTGTCTCATATGTACATGAAAGCTGTGCACTGAATATTAAGATCTAAGACCTGATGTATTTGAATTGCAGTGTTGTGAAAAGCAATTCTGTTTTGGGGGAAGCGTAGACAGAATGCTCCTTAGATTGGAAGATTTTGTCTCATAAACTTCGGATGTTATTAGGAAGGATTAGTCTCTAGAGAAAGACAACAAGCTTGGTAAAGTATATCATCAACCCAAAAGAGGAAGACCTTCAATGAGATGGACTGACACATGAATGCAACAACGCATTCAAACAAATCAATCAATGATTTTTAGGACAGAAACAAAAGCATTTTAGAAATTAGCTCTGAGTTAAGTAAACAATAAAACTCACCTAGTATGAATGTACCTGTCAGTTTATAAGTACTGTTGCGGTTTGCATGTTGCTATGATGCAGGAAGCTCTTTCCCAATACTAGCAGAGTCACCCATGGTGGAGAGGTTTCAGTGGAGCTCTCAGACTGAGACAGACTAGGAAGAAAATCACCCAGTGAAAACCTTACGGATCACAACAGAATACTGTCCAATACAGTGCTGGAAGATGTGCTTCCAGGTTATCAGGAACTCAAATAAAACTGTGGAAAAGTTGCCTTCTGAAATAGAGTGTACCTTAATGCAACTGTTCAGTGCCATAACTATGACAGCTGTGAACCTTGGCCTATCCTGCACCATCCTCATTATCTCTGATGTGCTCAAGACCATTATTATAGTTACTGGGTCAATCCATCATGTTGAGGGTCTTCTGACCCTCACTTTTCCCAATATGTCTTTTTCCAAGGAGTGATTCCTCCCTACAACATGCTTAAAGTATGTGAGATGAAGTTTCACCATTTTTCTGCCTAAGGAGCACTCTCGTGTCACTTCCTTGAAGACAGATTTGCTTGCTCTTGTGGGAATCCATGGGCCATTCAGGACTGTTCTCCAAAACCACAAAATTCAAAGGCAATGGTTCCTCTGTTATCTTTATTCACTGCCTTACTTTCAGATGCAGAGGAGGCAACTGAAATTACCATGGCACCTAAATCTTCAAACTGACATCCTTGCTCTTTTGCACTTTGGATAGATGTGGACGTAGATTTCCTCAATGTAATACGTCTTTTGCTTTTATAACAGTTGTTACCATGGGTATCAATTGTGGATCCAAGTAAAAGAAAACAGTTTAGCAGCACAGACTATTCTACTAACTAGGTTGATTTTCTAAAAAAGTTTGTAAGATCCAAATAATTTTCATAATAACAGTATCAGAGAGCTCTTGTGGCTTAGTGTTAAGAACTTGCACTGCCACCCAAAACACAGGGCTTAAATCTACCATTTGCTTCACAGGAGAAAGATGGGCAATCTTCCCTGTGATTTACTACTTCTGGAATGTCAATTATGAGTCAATTCCAATTCGACGGTGCCTAACAACAAGAAACACTATTTGTCTTTTTTATTTTAATGTTTGCACAAACAGTGCATAAACAGTGCAAATCCAAATGTTGGGTAAAACTGCTAGTGCTGTAGCACAAACCAAAGGAGCTGCACCAGTTTCTATTCTTCACTATTCATGAACATTAACAACAACAGTGAAAGCCAGTTTCACTTGATGGAGCATAACAAAAGTATCCACAATTATCCCAAAAGGCTACTATAATACTCTTTCTTTTCTGAGGGTGTAACTCCTTCACTTTGGTCAAAACAATTCAGTATATTAGATTGAATACAGAAGCAAATAGGAGAATACAGCTGTGTTCTAATCAAACCAGACATTGAAGAGACTGCAAAAAAGGGTAAAGCAATGTTATTTCACTGATATTTTGTTCTAGAAATTTTTTCCATTAAAAAACCCCACATGTATAATGAGCTTACAATTATGATTTTAAAGGAACCGAACACATTTAAAAAAATTAGTTCTAATTTCTAATATATAATAAATGATAACTCTCATAAATAAAAGATATGTGAGGTGCTCAGTAATATTAAAGAGTATAAAAGTGGTCCGTCACCACAAGATAAAGGTAAACAACCCAATTGACAAATAGGCACAGGATATGAACAGACACTTTACCAAAGAAGACATTCAGATGGCAAACAAACACATGAGGAAATGCTCAAAATCTCTAGCTCTAAGAGAGATGCAAATCAAAACAACTATGAGATATCATCTCACCCCAGTAAGAATAGCAAAATTTAACAAAATAGCAAACAACAAATGCTGCCAAGGTTGCATAGAAACTAGAACCCTTATTTACTGTTGTTAGGAGTGTAAAATGGTTGCAACCACTATGTAAGGCAGTATAATGCTTTCTCAGAAAGTTGGAAATAGAAATACCATTTGACCCAGCAATTTCACTACTGGGAATATACCCTAAAGAAACCAGAACAGCCACCCAAGCAGATACATGCACACCCATGTTTACTGCGGCTTTGTTCACAATAGCAAAGAGTTGGAAACAACCTAAGTGCCCATCAACGAATGGATAGAAAAGCTGTGGTATATTCACAATGAAATATTACGTTGCATTGAAAATCAAGTAATTCATAAAATATTACACAAAATGGGTGACCCTGGAGGACATTATGCTGGGTGAACTATTTCAGTCACAAAATACTGCATAGTGCCACTGCTGTAAAGTAGGACTGACACTGGAGTTGGGGGAAAACTAGGAGGGGATAAATAATGTATACTGCATTGAAACAGGTGAAGGAGAGAACTATTTAGGAGAAATATATGATTAGGTATTATTGTCACGACAGGAGTCCAGAACAAAGGCTGCATAGTGGAATGGACTAGGGAAGAGGGGACTGTATAACAATGGAAGATTTTTTTCTTCTTCACTTTTCAAAGAGAAAAGTGAACTGGGGTGGGGAGGGGTGGTCAGGGCAATAATTAATGAATGGAAATCCAAAGTCTCTCTAAATTTTATTAAATAAATTTTTAAAAAAAGGAAATAAAAAAGTGGTCTGGAGAACCAGAAAGTTTTGAGAAATGCTGCTGTAGGTGATATAAAAAACACTGCTTTAGGGGGCCCTCCTTCTCTCCATACACAGTAGGACTTAGGGACAATCCACTTTATCAATAAAGTGTGCCAGTGAGTCAGAATCAATCCACAGATAATTCTCTAATGGGTTTTCACAGGTAATAAATTGCTTGGGAGGAGACCGCTCGTAATTCCACTGAGTAGCTGGGGATTCGAACGGCAAGCATGTCTTTGTGACTGAAGTACAGATTCTTGCCTCTAGGCCACCAGAGCTCTAGCACTATTTGCTACTTTATGAAAACTTTGCAACTTTGTGAATCTGGCTGAACTGGAACCCACCCATAATTGACCCTCCAGCGGGTTTTCAGAGGCAGTTAACTGCATAGGAGGAGACTGCCCACCCTTCTGTCGTGGAGCAGCGGGCTTTCTGGACTGCAGTACAGTTTCTTGCCACTAGGGCACCAGTGCTCCCTTGTACACCTTTTTCATACTGAAATGTATATGCTTCAGTGAATTATAAGGTGAACAATACTCAGGTCCAGAAGTTAAAACTATGCCAAACATCCAGAAGTCCCTTCCATGAGTCCCATTCAATCACAACATTCTGCTTTTCTTGTTCTAACCATTATCCTTAATTTTACAGTAATGGTATCATGACCATTTTCTTTTTATAGAATCTGTGTGTATTTCCTTACATATTACGATTTTGTCTTGCCCATTTCTAAAAATGTTGATGTCATTTTAGTCTCTTAATTAATAGATTTCCCTAACACTCATTTCCTTCTAATCTATCTAGTGAAGAACCCAGTCTGTTTGACTTGCTAAGTCTCCTACACATTATGTTGGTGTAGTTCAGTATATTCCACTGTTTTCATTATTTTCTAGATTGACAGATGGATCTAGAGATTGGATCAGACTCTTATTTCATCTCTTTTTTTCCCCTCCTCCAGCTGCTGTCGAGCTGCTTATGACTCATGGCAACCCCATGTGCATCATAGTAGTACTTGCTAAACAAAGGTTTCAGTGGCTGATTTTCAAAAGATCAACGGCATTGTCTTCTAAGCACCTCTTGGTAGACTTAAACCTTTGGTCCAGCAGCCTTGTACAGGGGACAAGACATTGTAATAGATTTTCTTATTGTGATCATAGAAGTCAATGCTATTTAATACTTGTATTTATTAGTCAATGAGAATTGGAACTGGTGAGACATTTATCTTTGTTATTTATTAGGTGGAAGTGTAAAATGGTACAACCACTGTGGAAAGTGGTGTGGTGCTTTCTCAAAAAGTTGCAAATAGAGATACCATTTGACCCAGCAATTCCACTACTGGGAATATACCCTAAAGAGACCATAACTGCCATCCAAGCAGATATATACACACCCATATTGGCTTTGTTCACAATAGTAAGGAGTTGGAAACAACCTAAGTGCCCATCAACAAACGAATGGAGAGAGCAGCTGTGTTATATTCACACAATGGAATACTACACTGCATAGAAAAACAAGGAACTCATGCAATATTATTCAAAATGGATGACTCTGGAGGACATTATTCTGAGTAAAATATCTCAGTCACAAAAAGACAAATACTGCATAGTGTCACTGTTGTAAAACGGGACTTACATCAGGGTTGGGGTAAGACTGAGAAAAACTGGATAAATTATGTATACTGCATTGAAACAGATGAGGAGAGAACAGTTTAAAGCGATATATGATAGGATATTATGGTTATCACAGGAATCTGGAATTAAGGTTGCATAGTGGAGTGCATTCAGGGCGGGGGCAGCGGGGGAGGGGGGATTATATACCAAGGAAGGAGTTTATCTTTTGCTTTTCGAAGAGAAGAGTGAACTGGCAGGGGTGGGGGTAGGGTGTGCGTAGAGAGAAAAGTACAACAATGAATGAATGGAATCCAAAATCTCTGTGAATGTTCATTAAAATTAATAAAATCAAATGAAAAAAAAATTTCTTTTCATTATTTGGTTCGGTTCAGTGTAAATATTTCAGAGTAAATATTTAATTATTTCCTCTTACCAGTTTTCAAGTTAATGACCTGGTTTTCTATTATCTTCGGAAGGTGACTCATTATTTTTATTATTATCCTTGAGTATCATTAAGAATGCATGGAAAGAAATACATCTGATTAATCACTTGCCAAATTTTCAAGCAGCACTTTTGGGCCACTACTAGATTTTAATAACTAAATCAAGTTCATATCTATAAGTAAAGCTATTTCAGTTACTAATTCATAATTAGCTAATCAGCTCTTAAATATATGAGGAAATCTAGAGTATATTGAAATTGAGTTTAGAGAAAATGAAAAGTCCAGTAAACTTGGATCCACAATTAATACCAATTATAAAAGCAGTCAAGAAATCAAAAGATGTGTTTTACATTGGTGAAATTTTCTGCCAAAGACCTCTTTAAAGTGTTAAAAAGCGAGACTGTCTTATTCTTAGCTTGATGCAAGCTATGGTATTTTCAATTGCTTCCTATGCATACTCATGCTGAAAAATGGGGCTGAAGAATCAATGCCCTTGCAGTGTTGGAGAATATCAAATAAGCCATGGACCACCAAAAGAACAAACAAATCTGTCTTGGAGGAAGTGCAATCAGAGTGTTCTTTAGAGGCAAGGATTATGAAACTGTCTAACATACTTTGGACATGTTGTCAGGAGGGTCAGTCCTTGGAAAAGGGTATCATACTGGGAAAGATACAGGGTCAGCAAAAGAGAGGAAGACTGAGATACACTGACACTGTGACTACAGCAACAGGCTTGAGCATGAGTATAATGCAGGATAGGGCAAGGTTCAGGTTTGTTCATAGTGTTGCAATGTGTCAGCAGCCAACCGGACTGAACCTAACAACAGTTTATAAATAATTGCTAGTTATAATTTTAGAATTTCTAATGACTTTTTCTTGGTTTTCAGAAAGGAAATTAAGTTTCTGGCCACTATATCTCACTTAACCGTCAATGATTTTAGGTTTTTTTTTTAAAGGTTGTCTGATTTAGTGATAGTGTATTCTGGATTCAATGCTGAAACAAGCAAACAATGTTTTCAAGTCTCAGTTAAAGAAATGTGTAGAAAAAAAAAAATCATGTTTTTATGGAAATTAGAAAGGAATAAAATTTTCTCAAAATGGTATTTATCAGCACAACAATTATCTTAAAAGTTTTAAACAAATACAAGAGACTGGAAATGCTTATGGCTTCTTATTCTAATTTAGAACCACACAAAAATCAACAAAGATATAAAATAGTGTTTCTGAATCTGGAATCCTCAAATTATTCTCAGTTCCTCAAAAGAAACTATTAGGAATTTTCAGTATTTTATTTTTACTTTTGTGATTAAAAAAATATTCTGGCTCATGAGGCTAGTTACCTTAGTAACAAGTACTGTTTCATGATTTTTGTGTTCAAATTCCTGTTTAAGAATATATTAATAACAGGTAGCAACATGTGAATTATTGAAGCTAATAAAAAAATGTCTTTGGATGCCAGTACTGGTCTTTCAACAAGGGAGGGGGAACAAAAGCAAAGATGTATAGAGGCAATTAGTCTAAAATTCTAATGGGCATTGTAAACTTCAACTTTCATGTCTCTCAGACCAGAATATCTACATGGTGACCACTAATCACTGCAGACCACTCTCAAAGGGATCACAGTAGAAAAATGCGAAGAGTGAGGTAAAATTGAACCAAAACTAAAAGCACCGGCTTTAATGGCCAGATAGAGAATGGTAAAACTATTGACACTATGGTTGTTTGTCACCCATCAAACCTTGAATGAAACTCACCCTTGCCGGTTCAACCTGCAAACAAAGACAAACCTAGAAAGTGACCAGCTAATTACACCACAGAGACACTTGCTCATTACAATAACCAACCATGTAAGGTAAAAAGGAAAGCAACATCTACAGGAAAATAAGACTACAGGAAGTGGTGGGAGATTAAAGGGAATGAAAATGAAAGGAAGTAGGAAGACCTTGATTAGATTTGGATATTGTAATTAATGGTATAAAACAAAATGTGGATAAATAATTAACTAGAAAGCTCATTTGCTTTACAAACTTTCAAGCAAATCACAAAAAAGAAAAGTCCCTTAGTAGCAAATGGTTTGTGTTTGAACCCACCACTGGCACTTCAGAAGAAAGGCCTGGTGATCTATTTTCATAAAGATTACAGCTTCCAAAGAATTCTGCAGAAGTTCTGCACATTGTAGTTATAAGTTGCCCTTGAGGTGAACACAGCTCATAGCAACTTGATAGACAACATATCCAAACCCAGTCCTATTCTGTGTCATCTGCACTATATCTGACAAACTTGAGCCCACTGCTGCAGTTACTGTGCCAATCCATCTCATTAGGCATCTTTCTCTTTCATTGACTCTCCAACTTTCCAAGGACAGAAATGACCCTTCCCTAGGAATAGCCTCTTCTAACAACATACCCAAAGTATGTGAGACGAAGCTCTGCCATCCTTGCCTCCACAGGGCATTTCTAATATATTTCTGTTTGTTCTTTTGGCAGTCCATGGGATATTCAGTACTCTTCTTCAGTACCACAACTCAAAGGGATCAATTCTTCTTCTGTTGTCCTTCTTCACTGTCAAACTCTCTGATGTTTAGCAGAAAACTGAGAAGATCATGGCCTGAATCAGGTGCATCTTAGCTCCAAACTGACATCATTGCTCTTTAGTAATTTGTAAAAAGATCCTTTACAGAGGACTTGTCCAAAGTATTATATCTACTGATCACTTGACTTCTGGTACCAAGGGTGCGGATGGCGATCCAAGATGAAATCATTGACAATATCAATCTTTTTTCCATCTATTATGATGTTGTTTATTGGTGTACTGGTGAGGATTGTTGTTTTCTTAATGTTGAGATGCAATCCACATTGAAGGCTGTACATACAGTCTTTGATCTTCTGCAGCAAGTGCTGCAAGTCCTTACTTTCAGTAAACAAGGCTGTGTCACTCGCAGTTGTTGATGGTGAGTCTTTCTCCGATCATGGTGCCATATTTTTCTCCATAGAGTCTGGCTTCTTGAGCGATTTGCTCAGCATACAGACTAAATAGGTATAGAGAATGGATACAATCCTGAAGCTATTTTTTTTTTTTAAATCTGATGGGGTGGGGGAGGAGAGGGAAATTGGAAGAATCTGGTCTGGAAAACAATGTATTTTCATTTTGTAAATAAACTAGTATTAAAAAAAGAAAGCATACTTTTCTTAATTTTATACCTTCCAACATTCCCTTGCTGAAAGGCAACTGTCAATGAATTCATTTTAGGTGGGTTCATAATCAACACCTAGCAGTCAGGAGACTATAGTATTGGTCAAGTCTGCTGTCAGGGACCTCTTCAAATTACTGAGGGGCAATAATGTCAGTCTGAAGAGTTAAGATGCTCCTGATTTATACCCTGGTCTACACACAGGGTTCACCTTAATTCAGAACTACCTCCATAGCAAAGGACTTAGTTTTTGGTCTCAGAGCAAAAAAGGAGGTAGATGAAATATGTAAATAATGTATCCCAACAAGTTAAGGACAAGGTAAGGTTCAGCTCTGTTTTTCATAGGGTCATTATGAGTTGTAGCTGACTCAATGGCACATAACAATAACCAGCACCACTGTTAAGATCACTGACATTGTAAATGAAGATTTCTCAGTTCTTCGAATGTTTCCTCCCCCTTCCCTAGTACACTTTGCAATGTACCTCTTATTCTGGATTGTTGGCATACATATGTCTAACCATATATTCCTTTTAAACAGATCTTTCTCTCATCGATTGCAACTGAGTATTCCTCATCTATCCTTTCTTTTCCTACCCCCCCTTCCCATTTCATTCCTCTAATAGTGATGTTATGTATTATTTGTCCTTTTGAGAGAGTGATATTTCACTTAGGATAGTGTCCTCTAGGCTCAAGTATGTGTGTAATGTTTTACAGATTCACTGGTTTTCAGGACTGCATAGTACTCCATTGGTGACTGTACAATAGTTTGTCTATCCATTTGTTTGTTGATGGGCACATCTCTTTGCTTTTGTGAATAATGCAGCAATAAACATGGGTGTTCATAGATCTGTTTGAGTGGTGGCTCTGGTTTCCTTAGGGTATATTCCTAGTAGTGGAATTGCTTGATCAATGGTATTTCTATTTCCAACTTTTTGAGAAAGCGCCAAACCATCTCCATAGTGGCTGTACCATTTTACACTCCCACAAGCAGTGAATAAGAGTTCTAATCCCTCCACAACCTCATGAGCATTTTTTGTTTGGAGCTCTGCTGAACTTTGCTATTGGTGTTTGGGTTAGGGTTTCTTTTTTGGAGTGAGGAAAAGTGTTCTAGAATTAGATAGTACACTGGTTATACTGGAGACTAGTGAATGGGACTAAGGAGCGCCTGATACAGGCCATGGTCTTTGCAATCACTTGCTATGCATCAGAGAGTTGGACAATGACTAGGGAGGATAGAAGGAGAATTGATGCCGTTGAGCTGTGGTGCTGGAGGAGAGTATTGAATGTACCATGGGTTGCCAAGAAAACAAACAGATTCATCCTAGAGAGGGTTAAACCAGGCTACTCCTTGGAGGCAAGGATTCTGGGGCTTCGTCTGACATACTTTGGACATGTTGTAAGGAGAGACAGGTCCTTGGAGAGGGACATCATGCTTGGGAGGGTAGAGGGACAGTGCAGGAGGGGAAGACCCTCTATGAGGTGGATTGATTCAGTGACTGGGGTAATCGGGATGGGTGTGTCAGAGGCAGTGCAATTGGCACAGGATAGAGCAGGGTTTAGGGCTGTTGTACATAGGGTTGCTATGAGTCGCAAACGACTCAACGGCACATAACAACAACAACAACAACAACAACAACAACAACAACAACAGTGAATGGTATACTTTAAAATGACTGTTATTTTAATTTAATAAAAGGCACTAAAATATTGTGATAAGAACTACAGATACCATTATTAGCACTCAACATACCGAATGTTCCTAATTTGAACCCAATGGGGTTTGTGTTTATTTTAAATCTGTTTGTAGCTGTGTAAGAGTGAGAGTTCTGAAGAATTTACATCTAGTATTGTTTGTGCCATTAAAAAAAAGAACTCAAATTTGTAACAGCTGTCTGTGAGACATGAACTTTTTTACGTATACAAATACATGCTTGTTACAGCAACACACACACACACGTTTATTTACAAAATTAAAATACATTATTTTTCATGAACTAATTAAAAATGGGAATATATATATGTTGGTGTTGTTGTTATGTGCCGTCGAGTCACCTGTGACTCATAGCGACCCTATATACAACAGCCCTAAACTCCGCTCTGTCCTGTGCCAATCGCACTGTCTCCGACACTCCCATCCCAATTATC
>NW_006399788.1:5916852-5931005 GCF_000299155.1 Elephantulus edwardii | reverse complement strand
GGCGTACGCCCTTCCCAATTTTGAACCATGCAGTGTTCCCTTGCTCTGTTCTGACGAATGCCTCCTGGTCCAAGTATAAGTTTCGCATTAGAAATTATTGGAGAAAAGCTGATAAACATATCTGACTTCACTTAAGGTTTAGTAACAAAATCATTTAATAAAAGTGAGAACTTACAAACTACTCCAAGACCTTTGAAAATTCTCATTTATCCAGTAAAATTAATACTTATTTGGAAATCAAAGTACTTGTTCTGATTAATAATATTTAAAGTCTTAAAATCTGGTTGAGAGGTCATCGAAGATACAACTGTCGGTCTCTACTTATCTAAAGCAAAAGAGAAACAAGGAAAACTAATCTCGTTCAGAAGCTAGCCTATAGGATTATTTACACAAACCATGGTCTCATCTCTTTAAAACCAGAAAGATGAGATTGTGCTCTGCTATAAACACCAAATGTTTTGATTGTACAATAGATGGATTCTGAAAGAATGGGGATGAGGTGGAAAGGAAATACAAAATAAAACTTCTTAAAAAAATAAAAATTCTTAAAAAAATCCAGACTTACTAAATTAGTTCAGACTGGAGAACTACCTGAACTGTTGGCCTTGAGATCTTAAATGGAAACTAAAAAAAGTAATCTTTTCTCTAAATAACTTTTAAAAATCATCTATATGAGACTGATGGTCAACAATACCTTTAGAACAGAAATGAGGAGGCAAAGAAGCAGAGAAATCAGATTACTGCAAACAGAAAAACCCAAACTGAAATTACATGAATGTTTAGACACTGTGAAGAATGGAACAAATGTCACAGAACTATTTGTGTAGAAACTGTTGGTTGGGAACTTAATCTGCCACTTAAATGTCTATAAAAGGTATTATTTTTAATACAATTCATGGCTACTCTACAAATCCACTATATAACAGAGGATCAAAAGTCTCAAGAATCAGTAAGAAAGAGAAATGCAGGTTTCCTTTTGGTTCAATGAACTTCAGTTCTGCTCAATCCTCTGTAATTAAACAAAGTTAGTAGCCAACAGCATCTACTTTTTTCAGAGTTGTTAAGGAATGGCTAAGCTTAAAAAAAAAAGGCAACATCTGTGCTGAAAATGAAGAAGAAAAAAGGAGCCTTGGAACTGTAGTGGTTAAAACACTTGACAAATGAAAAGGGTGGGAGTTTGAAACTGTACATTACTAGGAAAAAAAAATGAAGCCAAGACCTCTCAGTCTCTAAAGTTCTGTCAAACAGGGTCACTATTAATTCAGTGGCAGTGGGTCTAGCTCAGTTTAGTGTGGTGCTAAAAATCAGGAAGTTGTTCTAGATGAGGATATTTTGGGGACAGGAGTAGTGAGGGGAACAGAAGGGAAGAAAAGAGATATTTGAGAATCCTAAGAACCAAGACAAGTACACTTTGATACTAAACTCAACTTTTGTGGAGTCAGCCAGCAAAATACTAAATAAGTCTTTCCTACTATATCGTACAAATGATAATGAAGAATTCAAGGTGCACCAAAGGCACTGGCAAAACATAAGGTCCTAGGAATTGACAGAATACCAACTGAAATGCTTCAAATAACAAATGCAGCCCTGGACATGCTCATCAGTCCATGCCAGGAAATCTGAATGACAGTTGCCTGGTCAACTGGCTGGAAGAGACCAATGTTTGCTCTCATTCCCAGGAAAGGTGATTCAACAGAACGTGGAAATTATCAAACTGTATCATTAATATCACATGCAAGCAAAATACTGCTAAGGATCATTCAAAACTGGATAGAACAGTACATAGAAAGAGCGCTGCTAGACATTCATGTTGGATTTAGAAGAGGCCATGGCACTAGGGATATTATTGCTAATATCAGATGGATCCTGGCTGAAATTGACTGCAAAGGCATTTGACTATATGGATCATAACAAATTATGGCTACACTGAGAAGAATGGAAATTCCAGAACCTTACTTGTGCTCATGTGAATCCTACACTTAGGCCATGAAACTGTTGTGTGAACAGAGCAAGGGGACACTGCATGGTTTGAGATTAAGAAAGGTGTGCATCAATCAGGGTCATATCTTTTCTCCATACCTATTTAATCTATAGGCTGAGCCAGTTCCTCAAGAAGCTGGACTCTAAGAAGTAAACTGTGGCATAAGGATTGGAGGCAGATTTAGCAATAACCTTTGTTATGTGGATGATACAACCTTACTTGCTGAAAGTAAGAAGGACTTGAAGCACTTCCTGCAGAAGGTTAAAAACTGCGATCTTCAATATGGATTGCATCTCAACATCAAGAAAACAAAGATCCTTGTCACTGAACCAACAGAGAACATCATGATGAATGGAGAAAAGGATTGAGACTGCCAACAATTTCATCTTACTTGGATCATCCACAATCAAAACACTTGGTACCTAGTAGTCAGGAGATCAGGGAGAGGTACTGCACAGGGAAAGTCTGGAGTCAGGGGCCTCTCCAAATTATTGAGGAGTAATAATGCCAGTTTGAAGACACAAGTGTGCCTGTCTTTTCAGTCACACAAATGAGAGCTGAACAATGAATAAGGATGACAGAAGAATGGATGCATCAGAGGTGTGATGTTGGTGAAGAGTGCTGAATACCTTAAGGACTACCAAAAGAATAAACAGGTCTTGGGAGAAGGTGCAGCCAGAGTTCTCCTTGGAGGCAAAGATGATGAAGCTTCATCTCATATACTTTGGACATGTTGCTATGAGGGGTTATAATCTGGAGAGGGACATCATTTTAGGCAGGTGGAGGGGTGATGATGAAAAAGAGGAAGATCCTCAACTAGGTGAGTTGATATGGTGAGTGTGGCAATGGGCTCAAATGTGTCAGACTGTGAGGATGGTACAGGAAAGGACAGTGCTCAGACTGACTTGACGGCACCTAACAACAACAACAACAACAACAACAACAACAACAACAACATTCTATAGTACCAAGAGATTTAATCTTGGTGATAGAGAAGTGCTTCAGTTTAACATTTAGTAGCTCATGTAATAAAACATGTTTTAAAAGCAAATACATAGTTCAACCACTGACATCAACTCTCACCTGGAAATACAATAAATAAGCACAAACAAAATAGACTATGTGGTTCATATATTCAACACATATAATTCCACACATATTTTATTAAGGTACTTTATTACCCATGGGTGACTGAACTGTAGATTTTACTTCAAAGAGTAGTTCTAGGTACATTAAAAATACTAAATGATATGTGAGGTCGAAAATTTTTTTGTGCTCAAAATATGCAAAGCTGTTGAGTCTGAACTGATTTATAACCCTATTGGGTTTCCTAGGTTATAAATTACATGGGAGGAGATTGTCCATTTTTATTCCATTAATTCACTGGTAGACTGGAATTGCCAGAGAGGCAAAGCCTTTTGGTCAGTAATAAAACTTCTTATGGCCTATGCTATCAGAGCTCATTGCTTACTGGGTTAGCTGTTAAAAAAATACAGCACCATTTTGGAACTCCAAGATTTGACTGGTCAAAATCTGAACCTGTCATGAATTCAAAGATTGCTGATAATGAGTAGGAAGTCACTTAACAGCAAATATTTGTTCCCCTGCCTTTCAGTAGTAGCAAGAAATTTCTGTAGGTAGCGAGTAACCTAACCAGCTACTTAACATTTACTTCTCAACTCACATTTCATTCTCAAACACACCCTTTATGAAGGCTATTATCACTACTTTTCAAATGAAGAAACAGAAAATTTTAACCACGGAGCAGTGTTTTACAGCAATGATTAATAAGATTATGTGAATAAAAATAATTATAGTTTAGGAATTATCACTATGCCAATGTACACCATATATTTTTTAGATGGAGATACAATACGTAGTTAGCTACCTTGTTTCTAAGGCTAAATTATCCTTTTTGTTGATGGTGGTAGAATTAGATCAATACACTGTGAAATACTTGGCAAATGCTATCATGTATCACAAAATTTGGATATTTTGTGATCAATCTTGACATTATGAAAGACTAACACCATTTAATCTTTACAGTGGTATATTTAGGTATCATGCCATAATTTTTTCAACAGGGCAGAAGCTCGTCACTTACATATTATATATAGGTTTACAAACTGTGATTCAGCCTGCCTCTGTGTCCATCAACAAATGAATGGCTAGAGAAGCTCTGGTATATTCACACAATGGAATACTATGCAGCACTGAACAACAAGGAACTCATGAAACATGCAAAATGGATGACCCTGGAGGACATTATGCTGAGTGAAATATCTCAGTACAAAAGGACAAATATTGTATAGGACCACTGTTCTAAAACAAGACTGACATCAGGGTGAGGGAAGACACAAAAAGAGGAGAGGAATGATGTATATTGCATTGAAACAGTTGAGGGAGAGCACTGTTTAAAAGGGACCTATGAATTGGTATTCTTGTCATTACAGAAGTCCAGAGTGAAGGATGCATAGTGGAGTGGACTTGTGGGGGGAGGGATTGCATAACAATGAGTTTTTCTTTCTTTTCAAGGGGAAGAGTGAACTGGGGGGTACTGGGGGAGTAGGGAGTAAAGTGCAACAATGAATGACTGGAAACCATAAAATTTGTTAAAAAATAATAAAAAAAGTAATAACAGATGCTTAATGTTAGGTGGTGAATTTAAACTTAGTAGAAAGGAATTAATGATTTACACTAGGAAATTAGGCACTTCAATAAAATGATGGTCTGAAAATGATACTAAACTACAATTTGAAAATCTGCACCAACAGAACAAAGATATAATAAGAAAGTCTGTCTTCATCTGAGCTCAGCATTAAGGGAGGAAAAACATTGTGACATATCTGCAACCAAGGTCTGGTACCATAATTTGGTACAGGAATAAGACATATAAATTCTTCTGGGATCAATGATATTTTGATAGTACAAGGAAGAAGTAAATGCAGAATCTGTCAGGAAGAGACAATATTCCAAATAAAGAGTATCACTAGAACCCAACAGATCCTCTAAAGTTTAGCTCATAATCTAATATTTCAAAATGCATAGAATAAAAGTGCTTTGAGCATTGTACTCTCTAACAGTGACCTATATGAAATGAAACTGGCATAGTGACTCAAAAGCTTAGATAGGAAATGTATGGGATAGTGAGTATGTGTTACTGGAAAAGGAACAAATTGGAAAAAGAGGATGAGAATGGTTATACAACTTGAAGGATGTATTCAAAGTCAGTTAATTATACATGTATAAATTGTCAGATTATGCTATGTATATTCTTTTTTTCTTTATTTTTTTTTTTATTTTTGTGTGAGTGTACCGTCAAATCAGATCTGACTGGTACAGGAGGAGATTGTCCCTCCTTTTCCCGGCAGAGCATCTGGTGGATTCGAACCATGTGCCTCTGGGATTGTAGTTGCAGCTCCTTGCCACTAGGCCACCAGAGCTCCCCTGCTATGTATATTCTTAACTACAAAAATAAATTTCATACATGTGATACAGAAAAGACAGTGAGAAATATATTGGCCAGTGCATAAAAAAAAACCTGATCACAAACATAAGGAAACTTTTATGACAGCTATGGCAATAAAGATCAATTGTAGGGGATGGAGGGAGAGAAGAGGCTGAGCAGAACATACAATAAACAACAATGAAAGAGAAAATGAAAACAAAAACCCCAACACCAAAACAAAAAAACCCCAGATTTATTTTTCATACAAATAGTAATATATTAAGAATAGTAACATTAAGCATTTTAGAGGTAACAATGTGAGTTACTATGAATACGAAATAACAATCTCTAACCATGTGGAATGGACTGTCAGGTTACATACAAACACAAACACACAGACACACAGACACAGACACACACACACACACACATCTTCGGAAAAGAAGTCTTTTTTTCAAAATATTGTCTTTATTTTAGTCATATCATTTCTCCTAACATACTTGATTATAATAAGTAAAAAAAAAATGAGGACAAATCAGAAAAATATGACATACTTTGCAATGTAAACCTACTTTGTAACGGAAACTTACCTCTCTGCTATTACAATTGCCATTCCTATCTAACAATTTGCATCAAGATACAATATAAGTTAGTTTGGGAATTTTCCCTCATTTACCTTTAGGCAAGGATCATTTTAATAACTATTAAAATCTGAGAATCTAGATGAATGCCTACACAATCCACCATATTTTTCAAGTTTTTGCTGTCTCCTCACTTATCTCTTGTTCATACACCAATCTTCAGTAAGGATGGCCTTCAATTTCTGTCCAGGGAAGGTTTTTCTCACTTTACATATGACATTTTTTTTGGTCACAACATTACCCACTTTGTGTCCTTAGTAGCTATGGGCCAAAGTCTTGAATTTTACCGAAAGAATAAATCTGTCCATGATTCTTGGAAGATAACCTCTACAATTTTGGAAATCTCAGTTACCAAAGTGTTCTTGATAAGGTTTCCAAATTATAAAAAGTTATGCTGTAATTCCAAAGTTTGAATCCACCAGCAGCTCCTTGGGAGAAAAATGGGCAATATCTTCTGTGCAATTAACTGCCTCTGAAAACCTAATGAAGAGTCAGCTATGGGTCAGTTCCAACTTGATGGTACATAGCAGCAGTAGTAGCAGCAGCAAGCTATAATGGGCTGATCTGTGCTCCCTCAAAATATATGCTATAAATCCTAATTTGTAAGCCTGTGATTATAATGGCATTTGAAAAGAAGTTTTTTTTTATGCTAGTAAAACAGGATCAGTTTTGAGTCAAGATAGAAAAGGAAATTATATAAAATGTTATTGTTGTTAAAGACATCCACTTGTGCTATTTAAGACAGTGGGAAAAGACATCATGCTGGGAAAGATAAAGAGAGGAGTCAGTCAAAGAGAGGAAGACTCTTAGCTAAATGGACCTGACACAGTGACTACAACAACGGACTTGGGCAAGATGAAGATTTTGACAATAGTGCAGAATAGTCATTATGAGTCTCAGTGGATTCCACAGCACCTAATAAAAGCAGATGACTAAGATACAGGTTATACTAATGACATGGGTGTTGGGTAGGGGCTGGTCAGGCAAGAAAGGCCCAATAAATGGCATTAAGTGATCTAAGGAGAGGGGATTCAATCACTCATGCCCACCTAAAAATGATCCAGTAAAGGCTCTGGGCAGAAGAGCTTCATGGGCTGGTCAGTCGGTGATGGTGGTGGTGGTGGTAGGTGTAGTTCAGTCTCAACCTTATGATCAACAGATTGAAATCATGCCCTATTCTATGCCAGCTCATAATCACCACCATGCTCAAACTCAATTCTGTAGTCATTGTGTTCTCCATTCGTTGAGGGTCTTCCTCACTAGCAGATCTGCCACCTTTCCCAGGATGACGCCTTTTCCCCAAGGACAAACCCTCCTGACAACATGCCCAAATTATGTGAGACAAAGTTTCACCATCTTTGCCTCTAAGGAATACTCTGGTTGCCACTTCCTTCAAGACAGATTTGTTTGTTCATCTGGCAGCATATGAGATATTCAATACTCTTTTCTAACATCACAATTCAAAGGTGTCAATTCTTCCCTGGTCTTCCTTATTCACGGTTCAACTTTCACATGTAAAAGAGGCAACTGAAAATACCTTGGTTTGGGTGAGGTGGTGCAATTTAGTCTCTAAATTGCCATTTTTGCTCTTCAGCATTCTAAAGAGCTCCCTGACATATTTCCCCAAAGCAATATATCTTTTGATTTCTTGACTGCTGCTGCCATAGGTGTTAGTTGTGGATCCATGTAAAGAGCATCCTTGTTACATCCTCATTATTGTGACTTGCTGGCCACAAATTTGTGACGTTCCCCACTACCCCGGTGGTCAAGACATCAGCTACCAATTTAGGAGTTCAAATGACATCCTTCAAATGATTACCACTGGGGTTAATAGTCTGTTGGAATCCAATTAAAGAATTTTACTTTTCAAAGAGAGGAGAGGACTGGGGGAGGAGGGGTGGGCAGGGAGAAAAGGGCAACAATGAATGAATGGAAATCCAAAATCTCTGTAGATGTTCACTAAAATTAATAAAATTAAATTAAAAAATAATCTGCTGGAATGACTCCCTCACAGAATTTAGGGTATACTCTATTTCAGACTACAGACTTATTATAGGCAAAAAGGGATACAAATGAAGAGATGTTTAAGGTGCAATCTGAGAGAGTTTTCAATGTGGAGATTCCATGCCCCAAGTGATGTACCACTTTTTTTAAGACTTAGTATTCTGGGCTTTTATCAGTTAGTTTTGCATATAGGCTGAATCACACTTCCTAAGGAACTTCCTGAGGATTGTTGAGGTCTTCTTCCCAGGTCAATGTTTTCTGGTTTAGCCACCTTCTATCTGCTAACCCTCATGTATGGCCTGGAAGTTCCAGCTCAAGGCAATTAAATTCCTCTAAGGATATTTCTTTGGAATCAAGGAAAAAGGCTACCTTAGGCTAAGACTACATTATTTATTTCATAACCATAGTAGGAAACTGCAGCTATGCTAGGGTTGGTAGAATTTAGAAATTACAGTAGATGTAACTGCCAGAAGACACAACTTCTGAGGAAGTTATGTTCCATGGGTACATAAGAAAATGCAAAATAGAATTGAAATTTTTTATAAAAGTGAAATATGTAATCTTTCACTTATTAGTTGTTTTTTTTTTTAGTTTTAAAATCTAAAATTAAAGAGTACTGAGGCAGATCATGAAGTACAACAGTTGATGACATTAAGGTGAAAGTTTGGCTTAAAATTGAGATATTTAAACAAGGTCCGGAGGGAATTGCATTACTAATTCAAAGATTAAGCCTCGGAGGCTTGATCCATCAGCACTTCTTTAATGAACAATCACCCACTCTAAGATTTACAGCCTTAGGAAAGCCAATGGAAAGTCAGCTGAGTTAGTTCCAACCTGAAGACTGAGTTATGTGACGTGGTCGCCTCTTTCATTTTAATTACATAAAGATGGGATCATGTTTGACCAGGGAACACTACCCTTACCTCCTATGGGGGAGCTCTGGTAGCCAAGTGGAAAGGAGGCGGTTGTCAATCTAAAGACACTGGGGGGTGGGGTGGGGTGGGGGGAAGACACAGGGCTAGAATCCACCAAGCTGCTCCAAAGGAGAAAGATGGACAATCTTCTTGCATGAGATGTATAGCCTCTAAAAACCCACCAGAGGGGGAAAGCTATGGGTCAGTTCCAACTCAACAGTAAGCATAACAACAGTATTATACAACCATATTTACCTAATATAGCCTTGTGTCACTTAACTTACATTTGTGGCCACATTACAGTAAGTTGCATGGGAGGAGACTGTCCATCTTTTTCCCTCAGAGTAGCTAGTGGAGTCTGTGTACCTTTGGGTTAGCAGTGCAATTCTTTACCATCAGGGCACCAAGGCTCCTCCAGTTTACAGGAGAATTAAGAAATCCTGAAGGAGGTAGATGTGGAGGTGCAAGAGGGACTGGAAGAATTGAAAGCCCCTATGGTGACTTAATTGGTAGGAAAGTGTGGTGCCAAATCAAAGGCACAAGGTTAAAGTCCACCAGCTGCTCTGAGGGACAAAGATGAGCACTATTCTCCAGAGTCATTTACTGCCTCCGAAAACCTGCTATCAGCTAGTTCTGACCTGACTGTACACAATAGCTGGGAAGTAGAAGCAGGAAAGTCAGGCTGAGAGTGCACAAAGTAATTACTGAGGCTCTTGTAGAATAGGTGGCGACCATACAGGCCTGGCAGGGTGAGAGCCAAAATTTTCATGTGATTCATCAGCGTCACTGTGGTTACATATGTCCAGGTTTGTTCTGTGCACCTCTCTCCTGTATATATATAGTAGAATGTTTGCATAATGTCCAAATTCAAAGAATGTATTGTGGATGGTAAGCGATATATATGTAAATTGGTAAAGTCCTAAGGTTTCCTGCTATTAAAATAACAATAAAAAACCCCAAACAGTTGTTGATTGATTGCAACTCATGGGACCCATGTATAAAGAACAGATCTGTTCTACAGGGTTTTCAAGGCTGTCACCTTTTTGGAAGCTGCTAAGCATGCCTTTTGGTCATAGGACCACTGAGTGGGGTTTGCCTGCCAAGGTCTGTACCACCCAGGGATTCCTAACTACTGTCAAGATTGAAAGAATATAGAAATGCAATGCTGGATGGATGCTGTACTTGGTAGCTACCTGGAAGGCTGGCAGTTTGAACTCACTTGAGGTTCTGCAGAAGAAAGATCTAGTGATTATTTCCATAAAGATTATAGCTGAGGAAATCCCATGGAGGTAGTTCTACTCTGTCACACAGGGTTTTCATAAATCCAATCATATTTTCTGGAATCCACAATTATACTACTGTAAACAGAAATAATGTAAATCTACCTTCAACCAATATTAAAAACACCAAGCAAATCTCAAAAACCAACAAACCAAAAGCCCCTCAAATTCACTGCTGTCAAATAAGCACTGACTCACAGGTGGCCCTCCAGTGGGTTTCTAAAATTGTAAACTGACACAGGTGGAGACTACCCATCTTTCTCTAGTGGAGTTGTTGGATGTGAATTGCCAGATACTCGTCTTAGGGTTAGCAGTGTAATTCCCCATCAGTTCCTCAAAGTAATTGGACATGCTAAGTGCGAACCAGTAAGACTGCGTGAGGCCACAAGCAATGCTCTAATTTGAATAGTGTAGAATAAAAAACTGGAGTGCTGGTATAGACAAAATCTGTTTGGAATGTAGACTGGAGCTTACTGTTAAGCTTATGAGCGCCACCTAGCCTTAATCACTGGGATTTAGGGCTAGGAAACATTTTTAAGAGACACTTACTGGCTGGATATTTGACTTAGATTGAGTATACACACTTGACTGAGGGACAAGATATAACCATGGAAGTGGAAATAATATCTTGGATTATGTCATAAAAATGATAATGAAAGAATTTTTTTTCTTTTACTTTTCAAAGAGAGGAGCAAACTGGGGGGGAGGGGTGGGCAGGGCAAAAAGTGCAAAAATGAATGAATGGAAATCCAAAATCTCTGAAAATGTTCATTAAAACTAATAGTTTTTTTTTAAAAAAATGGAAATGATTTATTCAGGAACATACTATTGGGGGACTCTAAGGAGGGAGAATCTTTTACCCTAAAGTTTGCTTTAGAACTACCAAAGGAGCTGCTAGACCTTGTTACTACTTTCTTATTCACTGATGTTGAGCTAGTCTGACTCATAGCAACCTTCCATCAGGTTTCTGAGACTATAAATTGTAACGCTCCTCCTTCTTCACTGGAGCAACTGTAAGGCTGCTAGGTTAGCCTATGTTACTTTGGTGGTTGTTGATGTGTACCTTTGAGTTAGAACTTGCTCACAGCTGACCTTTCAGCATGTTTTCAGGGGCAGTAAACAACACGGGAGGAGACTACCCATCTTTCTCCATGGAATAGCTGGTGCATTTGAACCATATGCCTTTGAGTTGGCAGTGCAATTTCTTACACTAAGTTACCAAAAACTCCTTGTGCTATTATGGTAATACCCAATAAACAGCTCTTGGTTGGTTCAAGATCTTCTTGGTGAATGGATTGCAATTACAAGGTGAGAAGCCTGTTTAAACGGCCACTGCTCTTAGAGAAGAAAAGTAAGAATAAAATTCAGCTCAGTGGGCTGAAGTGCAGGCTCTCAAGTTTGTTTTTACTGATTCACAGCAGGTGATCGATCAATGGTAAAACTGGACAATGAAAGGAGTGATATAGAACATGACCCTATGAATATATGAGAGGCGCCTTAGACTTCATGCACACTAGAAGAACTCCATTATCAAGACTAGAAGTTAACTAGACCTGCTAGTAGATAGTCTGGAAGATGTTTTTGTGAGGTGAATGAAAATTGGGGACATTCAGCAACGCTGAAATGGGCTGAATCTAGATATAATTCTACTGTATCCTCTGAAGCACACAATGAACTTGTTCTATTAACAAGAGCAAAAGATTGCAAATGGCAAGTCAGTATAAGTCACAGGAAGCTACAAATGGTTCTGTCAAGAACATATACTTACTACAAACCTGTTGTTAGATGTCATCAAGTTGAGTACAATTCCCAGTGACCCTATACAACAACAGATCTGAATGCTGTCCTACCCTGTGCCATTCTCATCATCTTTGACACACTTGAGCCCACTGCTGCAGTCACTTTATCAATCCACATTTTGCTGACCTCCCTTCACCTTTCCAAGTATAATGTCTCTCTCCAAGGAACAGCCTCTCCTAACAACATGCCCGAAGTATGTGAGATGAAGCTTTGTCATCTTTGCCCCCAAGGAGCATTCTGGCTGCACTTTCTCCAGTATATATTGGTGTGTTATTTTGGCAGTCGATGGGATGGATATTCAATACTCTTTTCTAAAACCACAGCGAAAAGAAATAAATTCTCCTCTTGTCATCCTTATTATTATTATTAATACTAAATACTAGGCTTTGTAATTACAGATGCAAATATTCCGAAAACTAACTATAAAAGAAAATGGAAATTTTCTACATCAATCTGGACCTCCAAGGTGTATTTCTTCACACTGAAGAACATTCTTTCATCTTGTATGATAATGAATTGGAACAGAGAACTGGAATATTTGTTGTTTCAAACAGGAGATAAAGGTAGGGCTGGATTACATGTCTTTATGAGTACATGCTCACATGTAACAAGGGGTGACTGATGCTCGCCATTTTTCACCAGACAGATAGCTCTCCTTTTCTGATGGATAGGGGAATATGTAGTGGGGAAGGATGCTAAGATGATTGTACATATGACCTTAAACATCTCCAGCTCCCAGTGCTAACTCAACTTTTGTTTTTCCTACCTGATGCTGAGGTTCCAGGACAACTGTGAGTTAATGGAAGCATGTACTATTCATAAGCAAGAAACGGCAATTGTAAATAAACAGACTGAGGGGAAAGTACTTGCTATACTAGTACTGATGCTGACAAACCAGACCCTTACACTGGCCAAATTTAATATCCTTTCCCAACGTAGAAAAGAATGAGTTAGTGGAAGGGGAAGAGTAGCTGAGCATTGGAGGAATGGATTATGTAATGATGAAGATACCCAAAATGTTCAGATCAAGAGCAGTTACTGTTTCTTTGATGAATTACATCATGACGAAAAGGATAAAGCCATTTCCGCATTTAGAACCTGATAAAATGCAATAAGATCCATCTCATTCAACTGTTAGTGAGTTAATCTCAAACTCTCAGAACTGCCCCATAGGGTTTTCAAGGCTGTAAATCTTTGCAGAGACTGTCACATGTTTCTCCAGGAGAGCAGCTGGTGAGTTTAAACTGCCAAACTTTCTATTCGTAGCTGAGGGCTTAACAAACACAACTGTCACCAGGACAAGGAAAGCTTACTAACCTGAGTGACTTTGCCCTGGGTGATGTTGTGGTCATATGATGTAATGATAGACTGAGCTAACTGTTAATGATTGATTGGGACTCTGGCACTATCTGCCAGTACCTTTTAACTCTTTGTTTTTTAAGTTATGGCATAACACTAACATTGCTTTATTAAGATTATGATGCTAATGATAAGATGTACTAGGAGACTGAGGTAAAGCTTCATCATGGAAATCACATAATGGTAAATTAGGGAAAAATGAATATATTTTAGGTATAAAGAAGGAACCATGGCTAAAGACCAGAGAGAATGACCAAGGGGTAAAGAATTTCATTTTACCCAGAAAATTTGGTCTGTGCCCTAGGTTTCTGAAATAATCTCTAAAACTCTGGAATTTTCTCAATGACTTCAGTGTCTTTGGCGGGGTCAACAACATGTGTATCTAATGGATTATGTTAACAAAGCTCTCGAGTTGAGGCTAGACAGGCAAGATACAGTTGATCTGACAGGAGGATATCTAACCACTCACGTTTACATAGTTGTTGTTGTTATGTGCTATCAAGGCGTTTGCGACTCATAGCGACCCTATGTACAACAGCCCCAGACCCTGCTCTATCCTGTGCCAATTGCACTGCCTCGGACACCCCATCCCGATTACCCCAGTCACTGACTCAATCCATCTCATAGGGGGTCTTCCCCTCTTGTGCCGACCCTCCACCCTCCCAAGCATGATGTCCCTCTCCAAGGATCTGTCCCTCCTTGCAACATGCCCAAAGTATGTCAGAC
>NW_006399788.1:5904870-5916485 GCF_000299155.1 Elephantulus edwardii | reverse complement strand
TTCTTGACATTGAGCCTCAGTCCATACTGAAGGCTGCAGTCCTTGACCCTTCGCAGCAAGTGCATGAGGTCCTCCTCAGTTTCAGCAAGCAGGGTTGTGTTATCTGCATAACGCAGATTGTTAATAGATCTTCCACCAATCCTGATGCCACAATTCTCCTCATAGAGCCCAGCCTACCGGATAATCTGCTCTGTATACAGGTTGAAAAGGTATGGAGACAGGACAAATCCCTGGCGTACACCCTTCCCAATTTTGAACATGCAGTGTTGCTCTGGTCTGTTTTGACAACTGCCTCTTGGTCCAAGTATAGGTTTCGCATTAGCACGATTAGATGTTCTGGGATTCCCATTCTTCTCAGAGTCAGCCACAGTTTGTTATTATCCACACAGTCAAAGGCCTTTGCATAATCAATGAAACACAGATAGACATTCTTCTGGTATTCCCTGCTTTCAGCTAAGATAAATCTAACATCAGCTACAATATCCCTAATACCACGACCCCTTCTAAGCCCAGCCTGAACTTCTGGCAATTCTCTGCTGATGTGCTGCTCCAGTTGTTTTTGGATAATCTTTAGGAGAATTTTGCTTGCATGTGAAATCAATGATATTGTTCTGTAGCTTCCACACTCTGTTGGGTCAGTTGGCCAAGTGGTTGTTCTCCAGATTTCTTGGCACAACTTGGTTTACATAGTATGTAAAGGTTATCTCAAAAAGGCTCTGGGTGTGGAAGCTTCACGGACTTCTGGTTGGTGGAAAACATTAATGTTATCTCTTTTTGGGACACAGATGCTTCATGCTGGGAGCCCTCCTAAACCTCATCCTAAGTATATTTTCATTTGTATTCCTTTTGCTATAATAAAATTGTAGCCAGAAGTACAATTATGCATTGCTTAACATCCCTAAATATGTTCTGTGAAATAGTATGTTCTAGGAAATTATACAACATATGAACAGCATATTATATACTTAGCAAACAGACATATTTAAGTCACAAACCACAGCATTCACTGTTTCTGTCTTCATGTTGTTTAAAAATCTGTTTCACTTCCAAATAGATTTCTCCTTTGCCTTTTGCTACTGCTATCACTAGCACTGCTTCTGCTGCATTTGGGAGCCATAACACACATCATGGCAATATTTTCAAAAGAAAAATTAAACAGAGAGAGAACACTGCAACTTTCAAAAGATGAAACAAACAAGGTCAGATGCTGCCTATGTCATGTCAAAGTGTTAACACTATTATACAGTTGAGTCCGAACTGACCCACAGCTGACCCTCTGGCAGGTTTTCAGAGGCAATTGCCTGGGAGGAGACTGTCCATCCTTCTCCCACGGAGCAGCTGGTGGCCTCAAACCACGTGCCTCTGGGATTGCAGTGCAGCTTCTTGCTACTAGGCAACCAGAGTTCCCTACTATACAGTAAAAATTTTAAACATAAGGAAGTCTACATAAAAACAATGACAGGAAGTACAGCATACACATATATACATACATATACCAGTAATTTAAGTATTTGTTATGACTACAGACACATAGGAATTATAGGTTTCATTTATATAAATACATATACTATACCACCTATTATGGGAGAAAGATGGGCAACCACCTACTGTGCCATTTTCTGTCTCTGAAAACCCACTGAAGGGTAGGCTATGAGTTGGTTCTGAATGCATGATACACACTACCATCACCACCACCAAAGACCTAGCATATCAACTGTTTCTGAGACATAAGAAACACCTATTGTGTGCAAAAAAATAAATAAACATGTTATGTCTCATTGTGACTGCTATGATCAGCTCTTCAACAGAGATTTCATAAACTATCATTTTTAGGGACCATGGATATATATGCGATTGAACATTGCACTAAAGAACATTATGTGGCACATGTTTACACAGTACTTTTTGTGAGTTCTATAAATCATTCCATTGATGTATTAAATGCAAGAATTAGATAAGCTGGCAGGTCAGAAATGAAGAGGCTGAGGAACTACTGAGCGTATGGCTGGCACACTGAGGAGATAGTTGTAAAGCTCTTAAATTTGTAGCTAGACAATTTAGAACTGAGGGTGACATGAGGATCTCCAAGATTTTGTCTGGTGTCTGACGTCTTGGGTAAACTTGGTAGTTGGAGGACTGTACCCTTAAAAACTTGAGATGCAACCTAGCTCTGGTGGTTAGAGCCAGGGAAGTGAGATCTACTTGCAACTGAGTTTTCTTGGTGTCAAAATGAGTTTCTAAATAATATCCCAATCTCATAAAAACATTTTTCTCTTAAGATGTTTTATTATAATCATTTCCTTTAAAGCAAGAACTCAATTACTATTTGTAAACATATATTTATTGGCACAATTATTCATTGGCATCATCATAAAGAACCATGTCTATGTTGTTCCTTGCTTTATCTCTAGTACTTAGTACATCATCTGTCTAAAAAAAAAAAAAGAAAAAATAACACAACTCATTGCTGTTGAGTCTTTTCCAACTCACAGCCAACATCCATTGAATTTCCAAGGCTATAAATCTCCATGGGAGAACATTTTCAATTTTTTGCCTCTGAACCACTAGCAGATTTGAATAGCCAGAGTCACATGGCCTTCTGATTAGTAGTACAATGCTCAATGAACTACACATTGGGCACAAAACACAGCATGTTCATTTGTACCTTTCCTTTAATTGTGCTAATTAGACAACAAAATTGCCAAAGTTTGTTTCAATGGTTGAAAACGTTAAAATTCTTACATTATCTTTTCAAAACTATTATATACTTACTTACCTTCTAAAAAAAGGAACAAATTCTTTCACTGTTTTATACACAATCAAATGGTAATTATCAATCATACCTGACCATTCTTTCCAGTTTGAAAATGACATGATTTTAATTCCATTTCACTAACCTGGTAACAGTACTATTCTAATTATAATAGATATTTAAAAAGTTACTGAAGTGATAAATGAAACATTCCAATAGCCAGGGATATGTAAACAAAAATAGATTCTGAGGAATATTTTTGTTTGTCAAGAAACATTAGCTGGCTTAAAAATGCTTTTTTAATAGATTCACATAAAGAAAATAGAATGTGAACACTTGAAGCAAGTTACTGTTGTGCTGTTGCTATTGTTGTTATGTGCCATCAAGATCACAGTTGAACTTCCAGTGCGTTTTCAAGGGCTGTAAATCGCATGGGAAGAGACTGCCTATCTTTCTCCCTTGGAGCATCTAATGGATTCAAACTTATCAGCCAACAAAACTTGGTCTTTGTGTAAAAAGAGGTCAGGGTGATATCTCAGTCTTAAGCAAACTTGTAAATGAGACTAGGAAGTTAATGCTATTGATCTCACATTCTCTATCTCCCTGAAACCTTGGATTAGAAGAATTTTCAATTACATCTTCTTTTAAGTAACAGTTAACATCATAAAATCCAGCAAGAATAAGAATTGTCTACAGGTTTCTCTAACCTCACAATGAGATATATCCTCACAATCCTGACAGGTAAACTATTACAGGCCAAATATTTCTTCCTTGTCCTATAAAAATCAATCCTTGATTCTCTAACTTATGTCAATGTGATACGAAATTCATATTAAGGTCAGATTTCCTTGAATGTTGCATTTTGTATGGCACACCTTTATACTATTACAGATATAGTCAATAGTTTCCAAGGCTAGATGCCAGTGTATTAAAACTTGGTGTCTCAGCGAGCTCTGGTGGCCTACTGGCAAGAAGCTGCACTGCAATCTGAGAGGTGAGTGGTTCAAATCCACCAGATGCTTTGCTGGAGAAGGAGGAACAATCTCCTCCTGTACCAGTCAAATCTGATTTGATGGTACACACACACAATAAAAATAAAATAAATAAATTAAAAAAAACCCAAAACCCCCCAAAACTTGGTGTCTCTTCTGGTCTGTAATGTGCAGTGTAACTACTGATAATGGACATTTAAGTGTTTGTAAAGAACAAAAGGAGCATAAAATAAAGCTTGAAAAAATAAGATACAAAGTTTTTACTGATATAATATTCAGAAGCATCTTAGTTCTCTTTATCATTTTCCCCATGAGAAAACCTCAAACACTCTTTGTATTCCTTTAGAAGATTCCACAAGAAAGCAGCATATAACAGATTAAAGAAAAACAGATAAAAGAAATCTGAAATACTAAATTTTAGAATCATGAACTTTGATTCATAGAAGCAAGAAAAACACAGATTCCCACATTTACCATCTGAGTGGGGGGAAGGAGTATTAAGTAAATGTTTCTTAAGAAATCTTGGCATGCAGACATGCTCCACATACTGCCGGTTTTCAGTGTCTCTGGAATTCTAAATCATTATTCCCTTAACAGTTTTGCAAAATATCAATTTGCTTTTCAAGTTTATGCTACTATATAAGCCATGAAAATGTTTTTCAGGAACTCATCAAGTCAGCAAAGAAAAACTAGACAAGCTATGAAATGGAAGAAATCAATTTGGGAAAGAGTTTCTTTGTATATACTCCTGAAACAGTATGCTTGATGGTGGGAAGAAATCAAGGAAAACTAATGTGGTTTTCTGAAGTTAAAAATGGGTCAAGGGACTAAAACAGACATGAGCAGATAAAGCAGAATTAATTTCAAGTGTCTTAATAGCAAAGAAAGGATACCTGGTGGCACAGTGGTCAAAGAACATGACTTCTGAACTAGAGAGGTCTGTAGTCCAAACCTACCAGTTGTTCTGCATGACAAAGATAAGGTGGTCTGCTTCCATAAAGACTTACTGCTTTGGAAATTCTATCGGCAGTTCTCCCTGTCCTACAGCATCCATATGAATCAGAATCAACTCAATGACAGTAAGTTCATAACAAAGAAACCTAAAAGCACACCTGGTAGGCACAGTACTTAAGCTCGTGTGTCTTATTAATATTCCTGTGACTACTACTTTTTCCCTTTTGTATTAAAGACATAGGGTCGTTAGAGAGGGACATCATGTTTGGCAGAGGAAGACCTTCGATGAGATGGATCGATTCTGTGACTGGAGTGGTGGGAAAGAGTGCATTTGAGGTGGCTAAGTTGGTACAGGATAGAACGGCGTTTAGAGCTCTTGTACATAGGGTCACTATGAATCACAAGTGACTCGATGAGACATAACAACAACATTAAAGACAATTTTACTTCTCTAGTTGAAAAGAGAATCTGAGATTGTTCTAGCAAACTAACTAGAATAACATATCAGTTTTACGGGAGATTTGTAGTTGCTTTGGTGGCACAGACTGTAGGGAGCTGCAAATACAAAGTTGGTGTCTCTCTAGAGATCTGAATTCACTTGCCACTCTTCAGGAGGAAGATGGGCAATCTGCTCCTGTGCAATTTAGAGCCTCCAAAAACTCGGGGCAAAGTCAGCTATGTATGAGCTGGTTCTGACTCAGTGGCAATGAGCTACGAGTCATTAAGAAATATCTGGCAGGATATATGTACACCAATCCTCACTGTAGAATATATGAACATCAGCGTGCACTGTTCAAAATAGCCAAAAGGTAGAAATAAAGGATGAATGGATAAAAAAAAATGTGGCAATATAATGAAACATTATTTTGTTCCTTCTACTGATTATTGGGGGAGGGGAGGCACATGCTTTGGTGGCTTAAGAGAAAGGAACTACACTATCAACTCAAAGGTAGACAGTTTGAACCAACCAGCTGCTCCAAGGGAGAAAGATGCTGCAATCTCTTCCCATGGAATTTACAGCCTCAGAAAACATGACAGAGGATCAGCTATGAGTTGATTTCATAACATGTACATAACAACAACTCAGGAAGAAATACAAATTATGTCTTGATACATGTTCTAACAAAAACAGAGCTTGAAAACATTATGCTAAGTGAAATAAATAAACTACACCAGGACAAATACAATATATAGCCTTTATTACATAAGAGGGTAAGAAAAGGCAAACATATAGTAGACATGTTCATTAGTAGTTACCAGGGTATGTGTGTGTATGGGAAGCTTATTCCTTATTGAGAACTCAATTCCAGTTTTTGGTGATAGAAAAAAAAAATGACACTGATCAAGAGTAAGGATTACATAACTGATTAACATGACTGGTTAATAAGTTATATCTTTGTAATAAGGTGAATTAGCAAATATAGTGTGATACATTTATAAGAACAAAGAGCAGTTACCAAGGCTATGTACAAAGCTATACTTCCTGGGCTCTGCTTTCTTGGGTTTAAGGGCTTAAGGTCATGATTTTATGGGGCATGTCAATGAATCAGCCTAATACTGGGTTTCCACCAAATGTCAGTTTGTCAAACTGAAACTGAAGAAAATGAAATCAAGTCAATGAGACTCAAAATACAATCCTGAGTACATTCCACTTGAATTTCAAAACCATTACAAGAACAGGTTTGGTACAATGAACTTAAATTATTAATGATTTGATAAGCTGTAGGTTGACATCAAACATGAACAAAACAAAAAGGTCATTCATTATTAAAAAGTAAAGACCAAAATGGATTCAGAACAAACGCAAAGTTGCTCAGAAATATAAAAAAGCTAAAATAAAAGAGCTTTTCCCTAGGTGAAAGAACTGAAGAACAAACTCAAGTGCTGAGTTAGAATACTGAAAAGATTCTATAGGCAAAATACCGAATGACACAAAATACTGAATGTCAAAACATGGAAGGAATATACAGAATCACTATACCAAGAACTGGTCTACACCGAACCATTCCAGGAGGAAACATATGATCAAGAATTAATGGTAGAAGAAGAAGTACACATTACATTGAAGGCACTGGTCAAAACCAAAGATCCAGCCTGACTTGATGGAATACCAATTGTGATATTCTAACAAATCGATGTTATGCTGGGAGAGCTTACTTACATATGCTAAGAAGTGTGAAGATGGTTATTTGGTCAAGAGATCCACAATTATACCCATTTCAAAGAATAGTGATCCAAGAGAAGGCAGAAATTATTGAACAAATCATTAATATCACAAACAAGCAAAATTATGCTGATAAGGACCTTAGCTATAGTAACTAGATACCAGAAATATGTTTCCCTGTGTTTTATTGACTATGCCAACGTATATGTGTGAATCATAGTACATTATGGATAACACTAGGAACAATGAAGAGTCCAGAACACTTAAGTGTGCTCATGTGGAATCTGTGTATGGAACAACAAGTCGACTTTTGAACAGAACAAGGGGAGAATAAACACAAAAAAGATATGAGTTATGGCTGTATCCTCTCAACAAACCTATTCGGTTTGTATGCTGAGCAAATAATTTGAGAAGACTGTATGATGACAGAAGAACTGATGTCTCTGAGTTGTGCTGGAGAAGTGTATTGAACATACTATGGACCACCAAGAGAACTAACAGATATGTCTTAGAGAGAGTGAAACCAAGCTGCTTCTTGGAGGTAAGAATTTTGAGGCTCTGTCTCACAGACTTTAGGCATGTTGCCAGGAAGGACCAGTCCTTGGAGGATATCATGCTTGGAAGAGTGGAAAGGACAGTGCTGGAGCGGAAAACCTTTAGATGACATGGAATGACAAAGTAATCCATGGGGTAATGAGGATAGGTGTGCCAGAGACAATGAGTCTGGCCCAGGATTTAGTAGGGTTCAGAGATACTGTGCATAGGATCGCTCTGAGTTGTAGTCAACCTGATGGCACATAACAACAACAACAACAAAACAATACTATATGAAGAATGTGGCATAACTAGAGGAAGACTCCTCAACAACCTATGCTATAAATGATAAAAACTTGCTTGTTCAAAGTGAAGACTTAAAACATTTAATAAAGATCAAAGGCTAGTAAAGGTTAAACTGCAATATTAAGAAACAGAATTCTTATAACTAGACCAATAAGCAACATCATGACAAATGGAGAAAAGACTGAAGTAGTCAATGACTTCATTTTACTTGGGTCTAAAATCAACTTGCATGAAAGAAAAAAAAAAAACCAACAGGAAATCAAATTACATACTGCAATGATCAAATCGTTACCAGATTTTAAAATGCTAAAGAGCAATGATATAAGCGTAAAGACTAAGGGGCATCTAACTATCATAGTCTTTTAAATTTATTTGTATGCATGCGATGGACAAGTTGAATGATTAACAAGGAAGACTGAAGAACAGTGGATTGTGGTTTTGGCGAAAATATTAAGTATGCCCTGGTTAGTCAAAAGAACAAACAAATCAATCCTGGAGGAAGTAAAGCAAAAGTGCTCCTTAGAAGCAAAGATGGTGAGAGTTTGTTTCACAAACTTTGGACATGTTATTTGTAGAGGTCAGTGTTTTTTCATCATTCTTGAAAAAGTAGGGAGTCAACAAGAGAGACGACCATCAAAAGGATGGAGAAACACAGTGACTTAAAGTAACAAGGGGCTTAATTAGGCATTGGAGAGATTTTAAGGATGGCGCAGGATTTCATTTTGTTGCTTACAAGGTCACTAAGAGTTGGAATAGTCTGATTGATGGGCATCTAACAAAAACAAAACAGTATTTTGTGTGGTGTTTCTGTCCCAACTCTTAGTTTGTTATCTAGTTTAAGGTCTACGTCCTCTTCTGTCCTAGCATGAAGTCTTGGCATCTCCACATCAATATACTCCTGCCTCCATTTTTGGATTGTTTCATTTTCATTTTTAGCATAATTACTTGTTTGTGATAGGAATGATCTGTTGTATAATTTTTGCATTCTGTTGGATTATCTTTCTTTAAAATAACTATAAAATAGATCTTTTCCACTCAGTTGACCAAATAACCCTCTTACAAATTTCTTAGTTTGCAAATCATTCAAGAATAGGCAGGCTAATCAATCTCCACAATAGTCTACATGTTTCCTATTGCCAAAGGGGACCTTTAGAGTAGTGAGAGAAGATCTTCACCCTGAATCCTACAGCATCCCTTTTCAGCAGGAAATAGCTAAGAGAATACGCCATCCCCTTTTCCTTATGAATCAGGGTGAAGTCTCTCTCAGGGAGGAGTGATAGGGAATGGCAAAGGGCACACTGACAAAGGAGATTAATCAGAACTGGTTTTGACAAGCACTGTGGCAATGGGACAATTAAAACGGACTTTCAAGTGGGGGAAAAAAAAGAGGAACGAATTGGGGGGGAGGGTAGAGAAAACAGTGCAACAATGAATGAATGGAAACCCCAAATCTCTGTAAATGTTAATAAAAATTAATAAAATTTAATAAAAAAAAGCATAGGCAGGCTAAGAAAACAAACTATCATCCTTGTTTGCAGGTCTCAGAGAGATCTAATGGCCAAAAAGCACATAAAAAAAGATACTTAACCACCTTAGTCTAGATAGAAATAAAAATTAAAAGTACCACTGCACACCTATTAAAATGGTATAAGAACAGCAACACCAAATGCTGGCACATCCGGGGAGCTGAAATAAAATTTTATTAAAATACAGCCTTACTCATCCATTGAGTTACTGAACCTACAAACTGCTGATGATTCAGAGCTTTTAACATTTTTAAGAGAAATAATGTCCACAGGTATTTGTACATAAATATTCAGAGAGCATTTATGCACAATGAGTAAAACCTACAAAGTATAAGGATTTATCAATAGATGAGCTGATAAAGTGTGGTACATAAAGCACAGTGATTCTGAGATTAATCTAGCTGGTGCATAGTATCAACAGTTAATTTTTATTGCTATAAGCTCCTCAACTGCTCCAAAAGAGAACGATTTTTATTTATTGCTCTGTAAGAGCAATTGTTGATAATCATGCAACAAGTGGATGAATCTAAAAATCACTGTGCTGCATGAAAGTCAGAAACAAAAGAAGGCAAAAGAGCTCATTTTAGAAAATTATGAAAAATGCAAACTAATTTACAGTAATAGGAAACAGATCAAGGCTGCCAGAGACAAAGGTAGAAGGAGAGAGATATTTCTAAGAGTCAGGAGAAAACTTTCAGGAGTGACAAAAATGTTCTGTTTTTTTACAGTGGTGTATGTATCTGTCAATGAACATGTAAAACTTTATGCCATTTACTGCACAATCAGTTACTGGTTATTAACCAGAGATCCATTCGTAACTGCTTTAAAACTGAACGTCCGGGTTAAGCCGTAAAAGGAGCACGTGGTTCTTATTTAACCTTGCTTTAGTACAAGGAAAGAGTGCTGGAGATATAATGTGTTGTACTGGGCTGCTAAGTGAAATCCACTGGCTGCTCCTCAGGAGAAGTTACAACCTTGGAAACCTGATGGAGGTTATCAAGACCCCTACAATGAACTAGACCACAACAGGGATGGGTTTGGGTTACCCTAGTAATGCAATAGTTAGGGAGAAAGATGTGGTCATTTGTTTCTGTAATGTTTTACAGCTTTGAAAACTTCCAAAGGCAGTTCTAGTCTATCCTATAAGGTCATTATGAGTGGGAAAAGACTTGCAGTGGCTTTGTGGGTTTTTTTTTTAATATTTTAATGAAAGTTTATAAAGAACTTGAATTTCTGTTCATTCATTGTTGCATATTTTCTTCCCCCCACCCTAGTTCTCTTTTTTCTTTGGAAAAAAGTTCTTTCATTGTTATACAGTGTGTGTCCCCTCCCACCCCGTGACCACTTTACTATGCAACTCTTATTCTGGACTCTTGTCATGCCAATAATACCTAATCATATATTCATTCCTTTTATACAGTTCTCTCCCTTGTCTGTTTCAATGCCATGTACATTATTTATCCCCTCTTTTCTTAGTTTCCTCCCACCCCCAATATCAGTCTTGTTCTATAACAGCGGCACTATGAATTATTTGTCTTTTTGTGACGGAGATATTTCACTCAGCATGATGTCCTCAATGGTCACCCATTTTGTGTAATACTTCATGAGTTCATTGTTTTTCAGTGCTGCATATTATTCCATTGTGTGAACATATCACAGCTTCTCTATGCATTTGTATGTTGATGGGCACTTGGTTTAACCATTTCCAACTTTTTGTTATTGTGAACAAAGAAGCAATAAACATGGTATTAATGAAAGAAAAGACCATAGAGGTTGGTTCAATAATTTTAAAGTGAAGGCAGATTTATTTAACATTACAGAGTTGCCCCTGTAAATTTGTGTTCTTAATCTGGGGACTTACTGTACCTAAAAAGTTGATTCCACTGGCATCAGATTTACCTAATAGCAATGCTGTTATCAGATATTCTTGAATCCATCACAACTCACAAAGAACAACAGATCGGACCGTTGCTCTATGCTGTACCACCCTCGTGATCTGTGCCACACTCAAGCCCATTTTTAGTCATTGTGTAAATCTATCCACCTTCCCAATATGATGTTTTTTTCACCCAAAGATTGGCCCCTCCTGACAACATGCCCCAAATCTGTGGGCACCACTATCCCTGCCTCCAAGGAGCACCCTTGCTGTGCTTTGTCCTAGACAGATTTATTCTTTTGGAATCAACCTGATGACAGTTGAGCTGTTGAGTATGAAAACTGTACAGAAGGAGACTACCCATCTTTCTCCCATGGAGCACCTAGTAGATTCAAATCACTGAACTTGTTGGCAAAATTTGAAAAATATCTGCAAAAGACTCAAGCAAGACCCACACCTCACTCCATACACAAAAACCAACTCAAGGTGGATCATGGACCTAGGACTAAAA
>NW_006399788.1:5898008-5903455 GCF_000299155.1 Elephantulus edwardii | reverse complement strand
ACTGTGGCAATTGGACAATTAAAACAGACATTCGGATGGCGGGGGAAGAAGAACAAACTGGGGAGGAGGGTAGAGAAAATGGTGCAGCAGTGAAGGAGTGAAGACCCAAAATCCCTGTAAATGTTCATTCAAATTAATACAATTTAATAATAATAAAAAGAAAAAAAATCACTGAACTTTTGGATAGCAACTCAATGTTACATATTATGCAATAGGGCTCCTTACATACTCTCTGTGGCTTATAAGTTACACTAAAATGTACAGCTGCAAATACTAGTAAAAAAATCCTCCATACTTTTAAGAAGCTTTCAGTTGTAGCAAGTTTGGAAGAATGTACTTATTTTAAGTTAACTGTTTCTTAGGTTCATTATGTTTAAAAAGAACTTGTTGTAGGTTTTATAAAGGCTGGAAGAGACTTGTTCAGTTCTGGAATAACATTATTAGTGCAAAATAATGAATTAAAAAAACCCTCAAGGACCATTTTCCAGTAAGTTTTATTTATTTTCATAAATTCCTAGACATACTTCAAACTTTTTAAAACAATCTCAGAGGGATTCCTCAATGCCAAGTTGAAGATAAAAATATCACCTACTAAAGCAAAAGAAACTGTATTCTAAGTAATTTGTGGCTATATGTTAAGTAAAATTAGGATATATTTCTTCAACTAAGCATAGATTTGTGAAATCTAGATTGATTTCCCAGATTCCTTTCATAGCAAATTATGTTATATATTCCTAGAGTGAAATTAAATTTCATGATTGACTTTAGACAATTTTCTTTCGGACTAGAGAAATAAAGCAGAAAACTCAGAAGTCAGTGGAGGTGAACAAGGTTAAATACTTGAGCTTTGAAGTGATTTCCCCCCCCTCCTAGATTCATGACACATGCTTTGAAAACTTTGCGAACAATTCTAAGTAGAATTGGAAAAAATCCCAAGAAAACTCTGCTCTTCCTTTTTCAGCCTAAAATATACCCTTTTAACTCTAAAACAAAAATCAAATCTACTGCCATTATGTAGAGTCTGACTTACTTAATGGCCATGTGGGACAGCGTAGAAGTGTCCCCTTAGGGTTTCCAAAGCTGTCAAACTTTATGGAAGCAATTGTCTCATCTCTCTCTCAAAATGGCAGTGGGTTAAAGCCTCTGACTTTAAAGCAGAAAAATTCTTTAACCTTACTACTGTGCCACCAGAGTTCCTTTTTTTTTTTAAAAGGGGAAAAACAAAATCCCAAACCCAAACAATCAATACCATTAATTAAAATATAAGGCAAATATTTAATATAAATACTTTCTTGTTGTTAGGTGCCATCAATTAAAAAATGGCTCAAAGAGACAGATCTGAACCTTGCCCTATCCTGTGCCATCCACATGATCTCTGATATGCTCGAATCTGTTGTTATAGTCACTGTGTTAATGTTGAAAGTCTTCCTCTCTTTCACTGACCCTTACCTTTCTCAGTATGATGTCTTTTTCTAGTACTGTTCAATTCAAAGATCATATATTTGAGTACTACTATCACTTTTTTTTCTCTGTAACGAACGAATGTCTTTCACTATAAACTGACCAACCAAGTGACCTCTTACGGGAGCTTACGGTGGTGCATCCATAGATTAGTTATTCCAACTGCTGCGCCTCTCTGGTGGTTCGAATTCACTGGGGCTCTGCAGAAGAAAGATGGCCAGTACTCTCCTTTACAATTTAGAGCCTAAAACCAGACGGAAGACCAGCTATGAGTTGGTGCTGACTTGATGGCAATGAGAGTTTGTGAGACAAAGCTCAATTAGTGCTCCAGATTCTTAGATCCAAAGTAAAACCCCAAGAACTCCCAAACACAACAAAAATCAAAACACAGAAAAAAACCCCCAAACCTCAAAATACAAACTCAACAAACTCACCTCTTTATTGAAGGTGAATGTACGCAAAACTATAAAAAACCTTAATGTCCTTGATTTGGAAACAACTCATATAGCTGGCTACCTAGGCAACTGCCTGGTGGTAGACTCCAACTGGCTGGCTGTGACAAAACTCTCTATGGACTATGCCACCCAAGCTCCCTTGATGGCAGAAAGGTATATTTCAGACAGATGGCACATGATTATAAACAGAAATATTTTTAAAAATTTTATACATATGAATTGAGAACAAGGTACATTAGAAGAAGAATGACAAGAACGATACTTAGAAATCTCAGCCAGAATACTCTTATTTAAAGAGAAAAGGTCTTAACAGATCACTCAATTCAACTGCCCTATCTTATTGGAGGTATCTAAGCTTAAATGGGTTGCCCATATATAAGACACATTAAAGAGCACAGTGCCTGACAGAAATTTTACAATAACCACCACCACAATCTCAAAAAGCTGGTCCTTCAATAAGATCCTTCCCTAAGTCCATTTCAAGCAAAATCTCATTACTGTTACTCCTATAGTACCTACTTAACAAAGTTGCTGTGTCAAATTGAAAGTCCAATAATTGCTAGCTAGCTTGAAGATCCCAAGTCTTCCTTTTCTCAAACATAACTTTTCTATTTATGGCAATAGGTGTGAGAAAGGGATAGAAAGATAGGAATGTCAAGAAAATAAATACTTTTGTCCCAGAGTCACAATTTTTCTTTCTCTGGGTGGTGCAAATGGTTAACAAACTCAACTGAAAATTTCAAGTTCACCTAAAGGCTTCTTGGAACAAAGGCCTTAAAAAAAAGCCACTGAAAACAATGGTGGCGCCCAGTTTCACTCTGACACACACAGAACAGCCATGAGTTGGAGCTTATGTGACAGCAATTGGTCATCTTTCTCCAGTATATACTCCATGGGTTCTAACCTCATTCCACTGAGAATTTCCTGTTATAGTGAGTCACTCCTAGTGTGAGTACTATATCCATGAAGCTTAATGGAATGGAATGGAATTGGGGGCTGGGGTGGGGTGGGGTGGGGAAGGAAAGTAACAGTTGCAATAGGCCCTTGCTGGGTAAGTTGACAAAACTAGAATCTCATTACAAATTCAAAACTCAATTACTCAAGCTTTACTCTCCAATTAAAATCCAGGGATTTTACCTTATTGGTGCATCTTTCCATGTATCTGGGAACTGTAAGCACAATCCATTGTTCTTAGGTGCCACTGAGTCTTTTCCAACTCATTATGAAATAGTGTGATAGAGTAGAACATCCCTACAGAGTTTCTCCTAGGTTGAAATCTTTACAGAAGCAGATCATTAGGTCTTGCCTCCTGTGCAACTGCTGATGGGTTCCAACTATCGACCTTTCAGTTAGCTTAACCACTGTGCTACCAAGCCTCCTTGCATAAAGACATTAAAAACAACTCATTGTCACTGGGTTGGAACCAGGTAAACATCTAGTGGATTTTTCCAGAAGCTTTAAACTGCTTAAGAGGACAATGCTCATCTTTCTCCCTCAGAGCAGTTGGTAGGTTTGAACTTCTTACCTTTTGCCTGGCAGCAGACCTCCCTACCCTCTAGGCCACCACATCAGTTAACATTTATATCTTACATTAAATATCCTAAAGAAGATAATAAAATAATTTAAAATTCAGTCTGCATTGTAACTTTGCAGTAACATAAATGATCCCTGAACAAGTCTTTAAAATGGATCAACAGAGAAACTTATTGGTCAGATTTTTAATAAAATGTATGAGTATTTTATCTAAAAAAGAATGTTAGCATTAAACTGAATTTTAAAGTTCATGAATGGTTAGAAATTGTAGGCATTGTGTAGGTAGTGTTCACTTTAGCAGCAAACATACTAAAACTAGAACAACACAGAAAAGATTATCATGGACCCTATGTAAAGGATGACAAATTCATCAAGCATTCCCTATTTCTAAGTGTGATTAGATTGTGGATATTTAATTTAATGCCATAAAGCAAAAATGTGCACAAATGGTTGAATGAAAATCAATCTGCATTGCAAATTTCCACTCAAATAATAATTAAAGTTTAAAAAATAAGAGTAAACAAAAACTTATTAAAAAAAAAAAGACAACTAAAAGCATACCAACAAATTGTGTAGGTGTACTTTTTCTTCCCAGAGAGGAGTATCAACGCTTTCATAATATTCTTAAAAGAGTAAAAATGATTTTTTAAAAAATGAAGAAACAGTACTCTGCTTTATACAGCTTCTCTGCTTGCATCTGAGCTTAGATCCTTCTAATTGGTCATACTCAGCCTGACTTCTAAAAGCAGGTTTGAGCAATGACAGACTAGTACTTACACTTGAAGGGTAGGTATGTATGTATGTACAGTGTGGGAGTTTGTTTCACAGGCACTTATATAAAGAGTACGTTTTTAAAAATTAATAACCATGAAAAACTGGTATCTCCACATAATATTAAAGTGACATAAAATGATTTAATTTCTAAACATTATCTTCCTTACATACAATGAAGTAGCCTCAATAGTTGTATCTAATTGATTTAAAATGGTAACTTTCCCTTTTCATAAGGTGTGGTACAGTATTACTTTTAAAATTCAACCAAGGAAAAAGAAAATACAGTCAGTGATTATGGACATCAACTTTTTGGATAAAATAGAAGTTAATTTCTCTTTAAGTTACAGAACCAAGAACTTCTCAGCGCAGTTTTCTACTTCCTCCATTCAAGTGAAATTATTCCATTTAGTAATATATTGTGTTTTATTATGTAAATATTTGAAAAATATCACACGTTATGCATCTGAGAGGTGGACAATGAATAAGGATGAAAGAAAAAGAATTGATGCCTTTGAGCTGTGGCGTTGGAGAAGAGAACTGAACATCCCATGTACAGCCAAAAGAATAAACAATTATGTCCTGGAGTGGGTGCAGCCAGAGGGCTCTTTGGCAAAGATGAGGCTCTGCCTCACATACTTTGGGCATGTTTCTAGGAGAGGATATTCCTAGGGGAGGAACATGATGCTGGGAAAGGGAGAGGGTTGGTGAAGAGATGAAGACGAGAAAGACTTCTGACCAGGTGGATTGATTAAGGTGACTGCGGCAATGGGCTCTAATGTGTCAGGAAGTGTGAGGATGGCACAGTATAGGACAGGGTTCAGATCTGTTGTTTTTAGGGCCACTATGGGTTGTATTTGACTCGAGGGCACCTTATAACATACACATGTTGTTGTTGTGTGATAAGGAGTCTGAACCAACCCACAGTTGACCCTCCAATAGGTTTTCAGAGGGAGTAAACTGCACAGAAGGAGACTGTACATCTTTCTCCCACAAAGCAGCTGGGGATTCAAACCTTGTTCCTTTGGGATTGCAGTACAGCTCTTCTTAACCACTGTTGTTGTTGTTGTTATGTGCCGTTGAGTCGTTTGCGACTCATAGCGACCCTATGTACAACAGCCCTAAACTGTGCTCTATCCCGTGCCAATCTCATTGCCTCTGACACACCCATCCCGATTACCCCAGTCACTGGATCAATCCACCTCATAGAGGGTCTTCCCCTCCTGC
>NW_006399788.1:5897396-5897908 GCF_000299155.1 Elephantulus edwardii | reverse complement strand
GGCTGGGTTTAGAAGGGGTCGTGGTACTAGGGATATGGTAGCTGATGTTAGATGAATCTTGGCTGAAAGCAGGGAATACCAGAAGAATGTCTATCTGTGTTTCATTGATTATGCAAAGGCCTTTGACTGTGTGGATCATAACAAGCTGCGGCTGACTCTGAAAAGAATGGGAATCCCAGAACATTTAATCGTGCTAATGCGAAACCTATACTTGGACCAAGAGGCAGTTGTCAGAACAGACCAGACCAACACTGCATGTTCAAAATTGGGAAGGGTGTACACCAGGGATATGTTCTGTCTCCATACCTTTTCAACCTGTATGCAGAGCAGATTATCCGAGAGGTCGGGCTCTATGAGGAGAATTGTGGCATCAGGATTGGTGGAAGATCTATTAACAATCTGTGTTATGCAGATGATACAACCCTGCTCACTGAAACTGAGGAGGACCTCATGCACTTGCTGCGAAGGGTCAAGGACTGCAGCCTTCAGTATGGACTGAGGCTCAATGTCAA
>NW_006399788.1:5896033-5896835 GCF_000299155.1 Elephantulus edwardii | reverse complement strand
CCCTCTATGAGATGGATTGATTCAGTGACTGGGGTAATCGGGATGGGAGTGTCAGAGGCAGTGCGATTGGCACAGGATAGAGCAGGGTTTAGGGCTGTAGTACATAGGGTCGCTATGAGTCGCAAACGACTCAACGGCACATAACAACAATATGATGTTTATTGGTCCACTGGTGAGGGTTTCTTTTTTTCAATGATATTGAAGGCTGTAGTCTTTAATTCTCTTCAGCAAGTTCTTCATGTCATATTCACTTTCTGGAAGCAAGAGTATGTCACCTGTATAGCACAAGCTGTTGATGAGGTTTTCTTCAATCTTAAATACCACATTCTTTTTCATATGGCCCAACTTATTGAATCGCTCACCCAGCATACAAATTGAACAAATATGGAGAAAAGGTATAAGCCTTTCATACGCATTTCCTCATTTAAACCATGTGGTATTCCCTTGTTCTGATGAGATAACTCCTCTAATGATAGAAGCTGTTAAAACAATGTGGGAATGTAGAGGGGGCTGAGGTTGACTTTTACTATGTCAGAAAGGGAGGAAAGTCCCTATCAACAACATCAGTAGCCCAAAACGGATTCCTGTGAGATAAGACATGCCCCTTGTTCCTCCTGAGAGGCTCAATTCTTAACCAAATAATCATCTGGCAGTCTGGGGGTGTGTGTCTCTGGCCCAGAGTCCACCAGCATTTGGGGGTGCCGGAATTGTAAACTACTGAAATGTTTGGCCCCTCTTGAAGGCTGAGGGTGAACGTGTTGTGAATCTTGGTTCCAGCTGGACCTTAAGATGACCTGTCTTT
>NW_006399788.1:5889831-5895738 GCF_000299155.1 Elephantulus edwardii | reverse complement strand
TTGCTCTTGAGTACTTTAGAGAGGTCCCTAACAGCAGACTTTCCCATCGCAATACGTTTTTTTATTTCTTGGCTACTGGTGCCAAGAGTGTTGACCATGGAGCCGAGCAAACTGAAGCTGTGAACACTCTTAACCACTAGGCCACTGCATATCCCTGTAGACACATAGTCCTTAATTTTTCTCAAGTTCTTCTCACAAGAGAATTAACATTATCAGAAATATCAAATAAACATAATTATCTGAAAACAAAGCCCAAACACAGCATCAGAATCTGACACGTTAGCAGTCTGGCTCCAGTGTCGTTTTTCATCTCTGAATCTTCTGCAATGCTCAGTACAGCAAAGGGCCTTGCATAGAGTAAATATTCTGGTTTTAGTATAACCTAAAAAGTTAGAAAAGCTACCACTTTTCTACTTAAAAATTTCAAAAGTTGTATAGAGCTCCTTTCTCAAAATGTACCACTCACAGCTCGTATCAGTTCTTTGCATACTCAGTAAAGCTATAAGGACAATCATCAATTTTGCTTTAATCAGGCTAAACTTGTGTACTCTGTTAAATTTTAACCTGCCACCTGTAATGATTCTTCATGACTCCCCAGAGTTACAATGGTAGTCAATATTTAATTACTGCACCTGAAATAGAAATAAAAATATGACTGCGTTGGTAGGGTATATTGTTATTACAATCGTAATTCCTAGTAAACAACAGTTAAGATTTCTGCTTAAGGTCAGATGTAATAAATCCAACAGAGAAAGTTATCCTATTTTTATGCTTCCCTTTTCTTCTTAAGATTCTGAACATCAACTAGCACTATTAAATTAATATCTGATCCTTCTCAATCTTTTTCATTACTATGGTACACTGAAAGCTAACTTAACCCTTCTGCAGAAACTAGCTATTAAGATAGAAAATTATCGTTATTTTTATCGTTATTTTTAGTCCCCCAAAAATGGGGACAAACAAACTAATTACAAAATATTTTAATTTTTCTAAATGGACTGCTAGGAGAACAGAGGTTTGTCCTGGAGAAGGTGAAGCTGGAATATTTCTTGGAGACAAGGATTCTGAAGCTTCGTCTGACATACTTTGGGCATGTTGCAAGGAGGGACTGGTCCTTGGAAAGGGGCATCATGTTTGGCAGAGTGGAGAGGCAGCGAAGGAGAGGAAGACCGTCAATGAGATGGATCAATTCTGTGAGTGGAGTGATGGGAATAAGTGCGTTTGAGATGGCTAGGTTGGCACAGGAAAGAACGGCGTTTAGAGCTCTTGTACATAGGGTCGCTATGAGTCGCAAGCGACTCAACAGCACATAACAACAATAGTGATTCAAGACTCATAGTCACTGTATAGAATGGCTCTGTTTCCACGGCTTTAATTTTTACAGAAGCAGACTGCCACATCATTCTCCCAACAAAACAACTTACAGGTTTGAATTTGATAGTTAGCAGCCCACCAAATAACTTACATAGCCACTGCACCATCAGGACTCCTTGAGAGTGGAATAACCCACCAAAAACCCACTGCTGTTGAGTTTATTCTCACTCCTAGGGCCCCTGAAGGACAAAGCAGAAGTGCCTCATGTTGTTTCTACGTCCGTAATCTTCACGGATGCTGACTACCACATCTTTCCTGAATGGTGCAGCTAGTAAATGTGAACCACCACACTTTCAGTTAGCAGTTGAGTTGCTAAACCACTAGGTCATCAAGGCTCCCTGGGAGTTAGATCAAAGTCAAAGTCATGGCTGTTGAGTGGGACCAACTCATAACTGACCCTCCACTGGGTTTCAGAGGCTGTAAACTGCACACGAGGAGGTTGCTCACCTTTCTTTCATAGAGCTGCTGGTGGACTTGAACACCAGAGGAATGGCCTTTGGTTTAGCAGCAGAACTCCTATGGATTAGGTCACCAAAGCTCAGGGAGTTAGATAAGGTTATCTAAAGCCAAGACTAAGAAACCCCTTCCTAAGGAGCTGTTTAAGGCTATTCTTCTAAGGAGGCTTAATGGTGACAGAACTAAAAAAATATCAGTTAGTATAATTTTTAAAATGCTTATGTTTTATAGACACAAAAAAAGTCCTTAAAAATGCCCATAAAACATATATCCTGAGATGAGATGCCCAGGAATTCAGCTCAAGACAACACAAGAATCTTATGGGTGAGAGGCTTTTGCTTAGTTGCAGAACAAAACTGCTCACCCTGCTGGTTCAGAAAAACACTAGATATAGAATGACAACTATTTAGCACACGTGCAACTTTCAAAAAAAAATCACTGTACTGTGTCTACAACAGACATCTTCATAAGCTTCATGTTCCAAATTGTTGAGAAAAGTCTTCTATTCAGTGCTTACTAGATATGCTTTTGGTTAATCACTTTATTTACTTACTAAAACCTTAAGAGATTATATATTGTTTTCATGCATTCTTTTCACCATTGAATTCTCTGAGTATACAATACTACTAAAACTAAAGTAGTAGATTAACAAAGAAAACTCCTATGTCCCATTCTTCTTCAAGAGTAGGAAAAAAGTTCACAAGATCCTGTTGCTATAAAGACTCCTCCTAATCACTAAAGTAAAGCAACATACCACAGTGTTTAGAAGTAAATAAAGAGTGAAAACAAACACTGGCATGTTTCTCTGTGTTCTGAAAAGTTAATACATTCTTACTCTCTTAGGCTTATTTTTAGGAGAGCTGGAAAATCATCACCTTACCAAAAATAAAGAGGACATGCCCATCTCCCCTTCTAGTCAAAGTGCTACAATGATACTAATTTTATGCATCTTTGACTTTCCTCTGGTTAGGAATAAAAATTTTTTTGTTTCAAAGTGTGAGAACATGACATAGGAGATACTTTTCCCCTCCAGCACAATATGGAACAGTTAGATATATTTATGTGAAAGTAATCTTGACTTCTGATACATAAAACTTTCTTCAAGGCTATCTATGCAAGCCATGTTCTGGAATACTCATGGACACTGCATCTTCCCCCTTAGTAGATAAAAAACCCCAAAGATAAAAAGGCTTTGGTCCACTCTTGCTTTATCTTAAGCAAATCCCACATCAGTCTTGTGCTTTGGTTTGTTTTTCTAAAATGACCAACTGTCAAAATTTAAAAGAAAGGTACAATCCTTTGACTTTTAGAAACGACTGCAATAAAACTCAAGATGTTGCGCTATTATTTGCATCCTGTATCAAATTTTGTTGCTACTTCTGAGTTAGGCAATGGTACAGACTTTAAAACGCAAATCCTATGGTATTCTAACTGTGACTAAATTCTAGATACAATTCTGTCTGGGTAGCTTAGCCCACACACATCAAAAATCTACTTTATGGAGGGAGTCCTGACCTGAATATTTAGTCTTTTGTTTAGTGTTTTCTTTTAATTAAAGGCATTTTTAGAATTCATATCATTCCAGATTCTTATAATCAGCACTTCAGGTAGAAACTTTTACTTGAACAATAATGCTTTATACAAAATTAGGGTGCCAGTCTTTATATGCTCTCTAATCATTACTTCCCACAACCCAAAACCTGTGCAGTTATCTAGAAAATCCAAAGGTTCCTAACAACAGATTTGCATGAAAAAAAGTCATAAGAATATCAACTCTAAGGCAGAGTGTGGAGAAACTTTATCTGGTTTGCAAGACCTACTCCCACTGCACTTCTGCAGTTAGGTTTGATACGGGGCTGTCTGCAGGGCCTTGTGCCATGTCTTTGAGGAAGTGTCTGGGGCCCTCATCACACCCGGGCCACGCTGGTGGGCCCGATCCAGACCCTGGGGGCCATGTCTTCACCTAACCGTGTATTACTCATTTCAGACACACCCCCCTCCACCTGAGTTTCACAGGAGGTGTGGGCGCTCAATTCACTCAGTGCAGATGGGGAAGAGGAGGGACAAGCCAAGGCCTGAGCACCCATTTTGGAGGTCTGGGGCGCTCGGACCTCTGGGCTGCGCGATTTGGGAAGAAGGAGTGAAGGGCGTTTCCATGGGAATGGGAAGGAGGCGGGGGGCCTAAGGGGTCTTCCCGTCTTCGGAGACAAGAAGAGGAAGGCGGCGGGAAAGGCTCTCTGGAGAGCGACGTGCATCAGCGTGAGATTTTCCGTTGTTGTTTTGGGATGGCGGTCGTAACGAGGAAGCCCCCCCAAGGAGAGAGTCAGCAAAGGGGTCTTCGCTCGCTTCCCCATTCTAGGGGGGCAGTGAGGACTAGGGGGAGGCCTCCCTCCCGGCGGAAAAGCAGTTGGCTGATAAGCTCTGTAGCTTGTGTGCACCAGAGCGCCCCCCGAGCAAGAGGGGTCGGACCTGGTGGGAGGGGATGGACGAGGCCCCGGCCCGGGAGGCGGGAAAGGCCCCTGAGCTCCAGGACGGGCGGCGGCTCCGGGAGACCCGAGTGACGGCGGCGCGGGCCTGGCGAGTTCTGAGCCGGCTGGCGTCCTCTGGGCCGCGCGTGTCCCCGACTCCCCACTCTCCGCGGCGGTCCCCTCCCCCCCCGCGGCTCCTCTCACCTGCACATGATCCGCCATTTTGCTCCATTCATGCTCCTCTCTGGCCCTCCCTCCCCCCCAGCGCGCACCTCGGCCCGGGCCGCTGCCGCCGCCACCGCCGTCGCCGCTGCGCCTGCGCGCTGGGGGCTCGTCGCGCTACGCTCGTGGCGTAGTGTTCGTGGCTGCGCAGGCCCTGGCGGCGGGTGCCGAGGTTTGAGAATGCGCAGCACCGTTGGGACGGCGTAAAGGCGCAGGCAACGTCAGCGGCCCGGAGACGCCGGCGGTGGGAGGAAGGAGAGGATTCGGGGAGAGCGGAGGGAGGGGAGCTGGGGGAACAAAGCTTTGTTTACATGGTTTTTAAAGGGACCGCACTCGCTCTGGCGGGCGGGCGGGCCTGTGGAGTGGGAGTTTGCGTTGCATGCCGCGCGTGTGCGTGGTGGAGACCACTGGATGTGGGCCGAGACCTGTCCCCGCCCAGAACCCTTGCAACTGTATTTTCCGGTTCCCTTGTGCCTGCCTTTTGACTTGCCTTGGACTCCCTGACTCCGCAACTACAGTAACCTTGGTAGGGATTTTCGGACGAACCCGTCGCGGATAATCCCAGCATTTAGAACACCTGCATTAGTTATTACTTGGCAATACACCGTTTTCAACAGGAGCAGAATTTTTGTCTTTTTCTAGTTTTCCAGTGAATCAGGGCCATTGCTCTAAAATGCTGGATTTCATCAGCAACCCAAATAATGATTTTGTTTTCATGTCTGTCCTTGTTCTCTTCATTAAACAATTATGACAATAGATACCATATAGTGATAACGATTGGAATGTACTGAAGACACAATTCTGATCTTCCCAGACTGTTATTTTTAACCATTAATCCATGCCGCTGCCCCTAGTTATATGAAAGACCCTAGGGAAATGGGAGTTCTTATTGTTGTTACGCACCTTATGAAATGTGATGAACCGACCCATAACTGACATTCTAGCGGATTTTTTGAATGTTTATAGAATAATACATATTTTTTATTAAAACACGTTTTTTAATGTAGTCATTATAGCAATCTGGGTAGTAGGGTATTGTTGCTCGGTGCTCCAGCTCAGAGCAGCTCTGTGCATAGTGGAGTGAAGCGCTGGCCTGTCCTCGGACAGTTTCTCAGTTGTGAGTTTATTTGAGCCTTTGTTACTATTTCACATAAATCACGTGGGAAGAGATTACGGATCTTTCTGCCACCGAGCAGCTGGTGGATTCGAATCGTGTGACTTTGAGTTGGTAGCACAATTGCTTACTGTTAAAGGATTTTAGGAAACCTAGGCTTAGTCTGATGGTATACCAGTTGACGTATTTAAGCTAACAGATGCTGCCCTGGATGTGCTCACCAAGTTGTGCCAAGAAATCTGGAGAACAACCACTTGGCCAACTGACTGGAAG
>NW_006399788.1:5865617-5887856 GCF_000299155.1 Elephantulus edwardii | reverse complement strand
TGTACCGTCAAATCAGATCTGACTGGTACAGAAGGAGATTGTCCCTCCTTTTCCCGGCAGAGCATCTGGTGGATTCGAACCATGAGCCACTGGGATTGTAGTTGCAGCTCCTTGCCACTAGGCCACCAGAGCTCCCCAAGATGACCTGTCTTAAGGAGGGACATGTATGGAACGCTTGGGGCTCTTACGGCTTTCCTTTTGTCTTTTCATAGGTGTCGGCAGAGGGGACTTGCAGATGAATTGGGGGTCTCTGGCCCAGAATCCGCCAGCATTTGGGTGTGCCGGAATTGTAAAATACTGAAATGTTTGGCCACACCTGCCGGCTGAGGGTGCTGAGGGCTAGTGTGTTGTGAAACAGTGGACAGAAAGTGATTCTACCAAGCTAAAGGTGGGTGATTTTAATCTGTGTCCCTCAGGCCTGTTTTTAATTGGTTTTGGTCAAACATTCTTTTAGGTTGTATAGCCCTGGTCTGTCCACTTGCCATACAGAGATAACTTGTGGTTGCGGTGAAGCTGAACACTGGACACTGATGTGTCAAATGTGATAATGGTGGAGCTCCTCAATTAATACAAGCTTGGAAACAGGAGTGGCATCCACTTCTGAAACAGCTTGCTTCCGGAAACCCTATGAACCTGGAGAAAGGATGAAAGTTATATAAGTGTTCAGGTCTTTCGTTCATAGGGTCTCTATGAGTTGCCTGTGTCAGCACTTAACAACAACAACAACAGCAACAGCAACAACTTATAAGTAATACTATATACCCAAATTTGCCAATTCAGCACTTAACAACAACAACAACAGCAACAACTTATAAGTAATACTATATACCCAAATTTGCCAATTCTCTTCATCTCTACTATTAAAACTATGGTGTAAACTACACCACACATTTCTGTTATCACATTTCTTCTGCACTCTGGCAATAGATTTTCAACTAGTTGCCTTCTTACCTGTCTTGCTTAATAACATTCTTTTAAAATCCTAAGTCAGATAATTTACTTTCCTGTTTAAAATGGATAAGTGGCTTCCCAACTGCTGTTAGACTATATTATAAATCTTTGCTGTGGTCTAAGAGGTCATACAATCTGACTCTTACCTTTACTATGCTCCCACTTACTCACAATACTTAGGTCACTCTGGCCTTCTTATAGCGTCTCAAACATACCATAGTATTCCTGCCACAGGACCTTTGCACTTCTTTAACTTCTGCCTGCAATATTCTTTCCTCTAATCTTCTTGCTTCCCTTCTGTCATTGACTTCTCAACTCAATTTTCACCTTTCAGAGAGAATTCCCCTTATCATCCTATTGAAAATGACCCTTTACCCCGTTGCTATCAATTATACTTATAACATTGATTATTGTCTATCTGAAACCATTAGCATATTTATTCTTTTATTGTCTGACTTTTTAACTAGAAAGTGGACACAATAAAAACAGATTCTCAGTAAAGGTTGCCAGGATACTTTACTTTGTGCTCTCTTCCTATGTGCCTAGTATCCTAAGGCTCAAATTCTATGCCTCTGCTGTGCCTTGGATTGATGTCTGGTCTCCCAGAATGACCTGTGTTCAAGCAGACATTCCACTGCAAGGTTCCCCTACATCCTGCTAGGGAGAAGTTGAAGGAGACTTAAAAGTCTTCTCCAGACAACAGCTGTAAGAGGAGAACTTCTGCTTACTTAGGTATGGGATTGGGTGTCTAGCTACCTTGGATTCAGACCTGCAGGTTTAAACAGCCTCCAAATAATCTAGTAAACTCAGATGCCCCCCTGTGGTTCAGAATGGTGTGTGTTCCTTTTTCCCTTTGGGGATGGTGATTTGCACAGTGGTGGAATCTTCTATTGCCTTTCTATTCAAAGTGTGATCTGTTCATTATTAGCCTTTGAGACCTACTGTGTCAGAATCTGCATTTTAAGCAAGATCTCCAAGTGATTTGGACACACTGAAATTTGAAAAACATTTCTCTATGATACTGGAAGATGCCCTGGTGGCACAGTGATTACACGTAAACCGGAAGGTCAGCAGTTTGTACTCACCAGCCACTCAGCAGGAGAGATGACAGGCTGCTTCTGTAAGTTTACAGCAGCTTCGGAAGCCCTATGGAGCAGTACTGCTCTGTTTCACAAGGTACCACAAGGAGTGGGCATTGACTCAACCCCACTGGGTTTATGATACTGTAGAATCCCTGGGTGGGCAAAAATGGCTAACCTAGATGGTTGCTAATAGGAAAGTTGGAAATTGCTTCTCTTTCAGGGGCCTTGGAAGAAAAACCTAGTAATACGCTTTTAAAAAGCCACTGAAGGAGCCTTTACCTACATCTCCATTTAATCAGAAAAACAAAACCCAACACTTTTAAAAAACCTGAGGAGGCATTTCTACTCTGTATCCCCCTCATTTTTAATAGTTTTATTTAGCACAAATAAAACATGCAAACAAGCTTTCTATTCTTTTTCTTGGCTGCACAGCCTGGCATCGGGATTGGTGACGCTGTGGCTAGTGGATATGCTCTTTTTACAAAGACTTTGTGGTTCTTGAGGAAACACTGTGAGCAATCTCAGCACAGTAAGATTTGTTGCACATCAGCAGGACTTCCAGCTCCTTGACGTTGTGGATTAGGAAATTGCAGAAGTCACCAGGCAACACGTGCTTATTCTCTTGTTGCTCATATAACCAACGTAGGGCATCAAGATCTGGCCTATAAATATTCTCAAACCTTGTCATCAGGACCTCTGTGCTTGTGTCAGCTACACTTAATTTTGACAAAATGGACGAACTTCTTGGTCCTCTTTTTGATGATCGTTGGCTTCACCAAGGGTCTGTCGTTCTTAGGTGCTGTCAAGCCAAGTATGACTCATAGCCATCCTATGAACAACAACTCTGAATCCTGTCCTATTCTGTGCCATCCACATCAACTCTGAAATGCTTGAGTCTGTTGCTGCAGTTACCACGTCAATCTATCTCATTGGAGATCTTCCTCTCTTTCACTGGCCCTTCACCCTTGCAAGCATAATATCCCTTTCCATGAATAGCCCTTCCTAACAACAAAGTATGTGAGACAAAGCATCTTCCTCATCCTTGCCTTTAAAGAACACTTTGGCTGCACCTTTTCCAAGACATATCTCTGTTCTTTTGGCTGTTCATGGGCTGTTTCATAAGTACTCTCTTCAATGCCACAACTCTGAGGCATCAATTCTACATCTGTCATCCTCATTCATTGTCCAGCTCTCAGATGCACAGCAAGTGATTGAAAAGACCGTGGCCTGAATCAGGCACAGAACTTCAGGGGTCAGGGGCAGCATTTTGCCAGCAGGAGATGACTACCATCTCTGTAGACAGCACAGAAGGAGAGAGTACTCTGCATTTTTAAAGGCAGAGAGAACATATGTGGTTCTCTCTTGGTCTTTGGATCAACCTGTTTAGATCCAAGTGACAGGAGTGACTCCAGTCTTTTCTCCCAGAGCTCAGAACATTTACCTTTTAAAGTTGCTTTGGTAAAAGCTCATCACATCCACAGCCTGAGCAGTGCCCAGCTCTGCTGTCCTTACTGTGGCAGCTGAAGTTCTGCAATGGAAGAAATCAGCCCAGCTATGGGTCTTCATTGTGGGGTAACCCCAACAGTGTAGGTCTGGCTTTCAGTTTTCCCATTCTTCCATTCAGATTTCATATGCAAACCATCTGACTCTAAGTTTAAACATCTTCTAGGGAGCTTGGATTTTCCCAAAACAATGTATTCTTGAATGGAGCCTGGTTTGTACTTAAGGATTTGGCAGCAATAAAACTTAGGAATTAAAAAAAAAACAAAAACCACCCACAAAAACAAAAACAACAACAAAAAAACCAGAAAAAACTCCCTTTGAATTAAAGCTCAGGAGCCTTTGGCTATACTTCCTTCAGCCCCTGTGGAACTCTCTGACCTCTGGCAAGTCACAGACAGGTGGCTTGAATTCTTGCACAATACCCAGGCCTGCATTCTTCAAGGGATAGCAGACAGGTGAACATGTCTCCTTGGAAGCTTTGGCAACTGTGACACATCTTTGTTTTGATGACCCTGACGTGGCTTGTGTGTGTGTGTGTTTGTTTTTAATGTGGTAAAGGAACTGCTATTGTAATTAAGACTAATAAGCTACAGGTGAAGCTCAAGCAGCTTCCTCATGCCTGTTAAGACTGGAAAGGTGGTGAACTGGGATGAATAGGAAACTCTGGTGGTGAAGTCTGTAGGGAGTTGCACTGCTGACCCTCAGGTATGTGTCTGAGGGTTCGAATCCACCAGCTGTGGGAGAAAAATGGGCATTTTGTGTGATTTATAGCCCCTGAAAACCCGATGGCAGGTCAGCCATGAGTCAGTTCCAATTTAAGGAAATGAGTTTGTATTTTGAGAATAACCCCTGCTTTTGAGCTTGGCATGTTTTAGTGTGGAATGATAGGTTTCTAGACTTTTCAAAGGAGTCTTGTAAGGATGTATTAATAACTAGTGTACCCCACATAGGGAAACCATTACATTCAGGTATGTGAACGAATGTGGTACCTTGGTTTTGGTGCCCGTGTTTCTTGTCTCATATGTCACTGTGTGCAGTTCCTTGAGTATAGTTCAGCTTCTAGGTTTTTCATGTTTTGTTTTTGTTACTTAATGAATTTATTTTATTGTCATTTTAGTGAAACTTGGCAAGTCATATTAATTTTTCAAGGCAATCATTCATACATATTTTATTTTGCAGTATTAACTACAATATCCACAGTCTATAGTACCTTTCCCTTCACCCGGCTTGCTAAGTGTTCATTATCTATTTACTAATTTTTACATTTTCCCTCTCATGTCAACCATTGCAAAATGATTTTGTGTGTAAACCTTTCTTTAGCTTATTATAATGGTCTTATTCAGTATTTAACTTTCTATGACTGATGATTTCCCTCAGCATGTTTTCTGGTATTTATCTATGTTATGTAGTGTTTCAAGTGGATTTCTTAAAAATTGTGTTAAATATATAGGTAACAAAACCATTTAGCCTTTTAGCAATCTTCACATGTATAGTGATTGACATTAAATATGCTCATCATATGCAGCCACCTGCCATCTGTATGTAAACCTTTCCTGAATTCTCCCATTACCCTTGATCACTATCCCCTAGGCTCCTGCGTCATCTTTCTCTGCCCTCTGCCACCTACCTATCCTTGGTAGCCACTTGATTCAGCTTTTTTGAGTTGAGAGTCATGAGTTCTTGGTTTTGACCTTCTGTCTCCCACCTTTGTGAGCCTTAGTATCCTCTTTCTTAGAGCAGATGGTGTCTCAGGTCTCTTCTAGCTCTTTCATACTTGAACTTAAGCCTGAGGACAACTTCAGCTTTATTATCTAATTTGGTTTCTGGATCTCTGCTCCTGTGGGTCAGTCATTCATTGTTGGTGATGCCCTTGCCAATGTCTATGCCTGTGTTGTTTTTATTTATTCATTAAAGTGCTAGAATGTGACATTTTGGAAATGACCTCTTACTGAGAATGCAGGAAGCTACACAGTGAAATTCACTCATCAAAAACACACACGCGCATACACACATACACGCAAAACCACAGGCTTATCAGCCTGTCGTCATCAAGCAGACTAGAATAGTGCAGAGAACTCAAGGCAGAGAGGAAATGAACTTGAGAGAAGGAGGAACACATAGTGCAGAGAGAAGGAGGGCAGGGACAGAGAGCAAGAGCTGACGTTCAGGGCCACCGAGATGGTCAGAAGATGGACGAAGCTGCAGTGAAGCAGGGCTTCCTGTACCTCCACCAGCAGCAGACTTTCGGAAAGGTAGGAGTGGGGCTGGACTGGGGCTGGGCCAAGAGGCTGCTTGAGATTACCGAGGAGAAGGAGGAGTTCGCTGAAGGTTCATGAACCATCATGGTACAGAAGGGACAGCCATCCTCCAAGTTAGACCCAGAACTCAAATTTGAAAGAGCTCATTACAGGCCCTCAGATGTATACTCTTCCTTGACGGTTGTTTACCCCCTGGGGGAAGGAAGACTGACTCAGCCTGTCACCTCTTCATTTGCTGGTACTTTCTCATGAAGACAATTTAGAAGGAGCTAGAAGGAACAGCTGGGGAGACAACTGTGGGTTATGGAGGTGGTTTTCCCTCTTTTCAAGGTCACTTGGGCTGGGTCTCTGGGGGCCAGCTCCTGAATGTGCCCAGCCTCTTCCTCCTTCCCTAGCCTCTTGCATGAGGAAGTCCTTTTTCCCTCAGCTGCCTCACACTGGGACTCCTCTCTCTCAATGCCCTAGCTCTCAAGAGATGAGGAAGAAAAGTTTAGAGAGGTGAGAGAGAGAAGCTCCTGGAGGTAGAGGCCTTAGACAAAACTTCATATAGAGCAAGGATGGTGGTCTCAAGTCTGAGCCTTCAAGTCCGCTGGGCTTCGGAGAACTTAAAAGCTCTGGAAACTTTCTTTCTTGGAGCTGGAGGCTGCTTGGCCTTCTTTCAGTCTGCAGATGCAGGCTAGTGGCTAGTTACTGTGCTGCTTCCTCCCTCAGCTGACTCTGCTTGTCACTGGAGGCCTCTTGGGTTGATCCTGGTTACTTGTGGCTGACTCTGCTGTCTGTTGTTTCTCTGCCTCCTGGGCCTCCTAGGAGCTTTATGACCTCACCCCCACCTCCACGTCCACATGTCCACCCCAGTCCCTCTCCCACAGTTACTCCTCTCTGCTTTGACTGTGATCTCTGATGTTTTCATCTCTTTGTGATTGTCTCTTTTTCACCTCGCTGCCCACACACCTGTGGCCAGAAATGGAAGCGGTTCTGGGCTGTGCTGTATAGAGAATCCGGGTGCACCTTGGCCCGGCTGGAGCTGCAAGAGTGCCCGGAGAAGCAGCGCCGTGGAGAGGCGGCGAAGCGGATTATCCGCCTCAGTGACTGCTTACGGGTGGCTGTGGCCAGTGGGGAGGCCAGCAGCCCCCGAGACACCAGCGCCTTCCTCCTGGAGACCAAGGAGCGCCAGTGGCTGCTGGCCGCCCTCACAGCAGACCAGAGTGACTGGATGGAGGCCATCTGCCTGGTGGCCTTCCCTGTGAGTAATCTGGGGGTGCAGAAAGAGCAAGAGGGAACGTAGGAGGCGAGGAGAGGTAGGTGTGCCCTGCAGGGTCAGAGGTGGAGTTTGGAGTTATAATGGTCTTGTGAGACCCAGGGTATCTTTCACAGGGGCAGAAGAAGGAGCTGTCACGGCCAGGGATGGAAGGCATGCTGGGGGATGCAAGTCGGCCCTGCATGGAGGAGAATGAACTGTATAGCAGTGCAGCCACGGGTGAGAGGGGGCTACCTCTTCTCTCCTGCATTTACCCCCAGGGTGTGGTGGCCGGTGGTGGGTGCTCTTGCTGATGGGTGCTCTTGCTGACCTCCAGCCTTCCTGCTTTGCGGTTGCCCCCAGCCCTGACCAGCTTCCTTATCAGCCTTCTCCCCCATGACTTCCGGACATAGCCCGAGGTGGGGAACCTGGCTCCCCTGAGTGTCCGCTTTCACCATTGCTTCACTCTGACTTTCTCAGGCTCTGCTGGTGGGAGAGAGGAAGACAGAGGGGGCCCCAGTGTGGGTGCGCCTCTCAAACCCTCCCTCTGGGAACGAATTGTTTTTTTTTTCTTAAAAAAAGAATATTTTCCTCTCTGATATTGTCTGTGGTTTTAAAGTGTCCTGTGGCAAGGGAGCTTCTTGCTGATGAGGCAATCCCTGCTGTTGCTGTACAGCCCTCTGGGGTGTGTGTGTGTGTGTGTGTGTGTGTGTGTGTGTGTGTGTGTAGGGGGTGGGCAGGTGGACAGAAGGAAGTGGTTCATCCATGCTTGATTTAAGCCCCACACCCCACAAGGGGCTCAGGGTGGCAGCTGCAGTGGAGTTGCTAGACTCGCAGCTGGATGGCAGGGTCGGGCCTCACCTGCAGCTGTGGCAGCCGGGGCTGGGGAGGCAGTTGGGTTAGGGCAAGAGTTGTTGTGAGGTGGTAGAGAAGACAAGCCTGTGGCTCTGGCAACAGGGGCAGGAAGGATGTGGGCACAGGGTTGGGGTGGATGTGGCTAGGCCATGATGCCCACTGGGATAGGGGGTGGAGGTATCTGGTTTGGGGGGGAGTGTATCCTTGCAGCTCTGGTCAGGCTGGAAGGTTATAGGTACATGGACAGCACTTTATCTACAGATGTTTTGGCACCTTTTAGAATGGGGCCGAGTTGAAGCAGGCCAGCTATTTCTCATTAACTACATTTTTCTCTCCCCTCTTCTGCCTAGTGGTTGCGCGGAAAAAGTTTGCTGTGACCATTAGACCCACTGAAGCCAGTGAAAGATGCCGACTCCGGGGAGTCTATACCCTGCGGGCTGGAGAGAGTGCCCTGGAGCTGTGGGGTGGCCCAGAGCCTGGCAGCCTCCTCTATGACTGGCCTTATAGGTTTCTGCGACGCTTTGGACGTGACAAGGTGAGACTAGGGCAGCAGCTGGGTGAGGTGAGAGCAGGGATGAGCTGTGAGGGTGAAGAGTGTCAGGGAGGGGCACTCCTCTGGAAGGGAAGAGAGGAGACAGGCAGGCTACAAACGAGAAACAGCCAAAGGTGATCCCGAGAGTTCCAGGAGAGAGAGAATGAGTGAAGGGGAAAAAAAGAAAAAAGTGGCAGAGAGAGGAGGGGGAAAAGGATGGAGGAAGAGCTGTATGAGAGAGGCTGTTCTTGTTAGGTTCTGGCTCTTAGTGATCCTGTCTGTGCACAGCAGACTGTAACCCTGCCTGGTCCTGCATTGTCCTCAGCCGCTCTGTGCCTCAGCCCATTACTGTAGATGCTCTGTCAATCCCTCTCATTGAAGGTCTTCCTCTCTTACATTGAGCCACTCCTTTACCAAGCATGATGTCTAAATTGGGGAGTAAAGACAGGAGAAGGAGCCCTGGTGGCGCAGTGGTGGAGCGCTCGGCTGCTAACTGAATGGTGGGTGGTTCCAACCGCTCAGCCACTTCCTCTCTGTCCACCTGCCCCCGCCTCTCTGACACTTCAGAGACCTCTCTGACCACAGAGCTTCATAACAAGATCAGGGATGACCTTGTCAGCAAGAAGCTCCCTTGCCACAAGATACCTTAACACCACAGCCACTATCAGAGAGGGAAACATCATTTTTACAAACAGTCTCTCAATTTCCAGAAAGAGAGAAGTCAAAGACAACATTCTGGTCCCACCAGCAGAGCCTGGGAAGAGCTTGGGAAGAATAGTTCCTAGTGGAGGAAATTGAAGTTCACCTTTGGGTTGGATTCAGGAAAAGCAATCCTGCTCAGTGGCTTGGCTAGTAACCTCCGTCTTGCCTTCTGCCCAGGTCACCTTTACCTTTGAGGCCGGCCGCCGCTGCTTCTCTGGAGAGGGCAACTTTGAGTTTGAGACACAGTATGGTAACGAGATCTTCCTGGCCCTGGAGGACGCCATCTCTTCTCAGAAGAACACTGCTCCTCTTGGGCCCCAAACCCAGCCAGTCACTCTCCCCACAGGGCTGTCTCAGCCAGAGAGCCCTTACTCCCGGCCCCATGACTCCCTGTCACCACCATCGCCCTCTACAAAGCAAAGATCTGGGGCACAACCTGTGGCCCCAGAGGGGGAATATGCTGTGCCCTTTGATGCAGTGGCCCGTTCCTTGGGAAAGAGCTTCAGGGCCATCCTCGCAGGCCCTCCCCAGGCTGACCCTCTATACGACAGCATCGAGGAGCACCCAGCCCCCCGACCTGACCACATATACGATGAGCCAGAGGGAGTGGCTGCCCTCTCCCTGTATGACAGCCCCCAAGAGCCCCAGGGTGAGGCATGGAGAAGGCAGGCCAAAGCTGACAGGGACCTCAGTGGCCTTCAGCACATCTTTCCATCAGGGCAGGACTTTTCTGCCTCTGACTGGCCTCAGGGAACTGAGTATGACAATATTATACTCAAGAAGGGTCCAAAGTGATGGGAGGGTGGAGTTGTGGATCACCTCAAGTATCAGCACAGAAGTTCTGTGATGTCAGGGAAGTTCTGTGCTGAGTTGGAAGGTGAGGGAATGAGTGAGGGGGAAGTAGTACAGCAGGTCGCTCCATTAACTCCTGCTCCTGTTCTTGGGGACTTCTTTTGATCACTGCATCCACAGGACTTCTCCTTCCTGCCCCCGCTGGGCTTGTCCCACCTTAGTTTGGTTTGAAGAATTGTCCCTCCCAGTGCCAGCTGAGTGAGTCATCTCAAAGCAAGAAGGGTGCCCCTGAGAGACCCACCCTCCTCCCACTCCTCTTCTACTTCCTCCTTTCCCAACCCCCAGCCTGAGCAGGACCTTAGGATGCTCAGGGCAGAGGACCAACAGATGCAGCAGGCAGCCCCTGTGCCAGGCACCCAGGAGGAGGGCTGGAGCTTTCTATAAGGTTCAGTATTCTCGTTGGAATTAAACACTTCGGAAACACTTTTGTGTGGCATGAGTGTGGTGGGGCAAGGATGGGATGGGTGTGGCCTTGCTGGGGGACGAACGTTCCCTGTTGAGCACCTCCTCTCCTGCCAGTGAGCTGCTTTCTTGGGCATCTGTCCACAGGCTCAGAGGTGCCCATGGGAAGGGTATTCAAGCTTTTCTACTCTTGCTGGAATTGGTTCAACACTAGAAAAATAATGGAGAAACAGAGCAGAGTAGTGAAAAGCTGGACTGGAAGAAAGAATTGCCATTTATCAAGGTGCTTATGGACTAGATGTTATTGTGTGCTGTTTCTGACTCATGCTAGCTGGTGGGACAGAGCAGAACTGGCAGTAAGGTTTTCTAGACTGCAGTCTTTATAGAAGCAGCTCACCAGGCCTTTCTCTCAAGGAGTGGCTGGGTGCATTTAAACCACTAACTTTTTGGTTAGCCACTGATGGCTTAACCACTGCACCACCAATGCTCCTTATGTTATAGATAGTGGCATCAATACTTTCCCATGGCTCTTGACAAATCCTTTTTGTCTGTGAAATGAAGGGCTGCACCCCTAAAATGAAGTCTTCCTTCTCAGTGTGTCTCTAGAGATTCTTGTAGTCCACATCCTCTTTTGTCTGTTTCTTCACAATCCAAGCTCTGCTCCTGGTTTGGTGATGAAAACGTGAGAGAGACACTAAGTGACCGTGCGCAGAGGTCAAAATGGAGTGCTGGCAGACAAAGACAGTCTCCTTTTAGAGGATTTTTTAGGGAGACTTGGAGGGGGTGTTAGTTTGCTCCAGAGTTTGGAGATAGGGGTCCTGTCAATGTGTGATCAGGCCCAGGGCCTCATCAGGATCTGGTCAGATTATGGACATTATCAGATTTCAATGAATGATCAGTCCTGGAGGAAACAGTGACATTCTTCTTCCAATGGGAAGGTATGCCACTAAACCACCAAGCGCAGACTGTTTAGAAAATTTAGCAAAACAGAGCATCGTTGTGTAAGTTGTCTTGGTCTCAAGCTACATATAGAGCCCATAGTGGGCGTGTAACAAGTGGGATGTTTTCAGAAATTCCATAAGCAATAAGGCTCTGGTGGCCTAGTGGCAAGAAGCTACGCTTCAAGGCCATCAGCTGCTCCACAGAGAAGGACGGGCAATCTCCTCCTGTGTGATTAACTGCCTCTGAAGACCCACTGGAGGGTCAGCTATGGGTGGTTCAGACTCAACGGTACACAACAACAACAACAGAAACAAGCAGTGTCCTGGGGCTCAGACCAAGGAAGAGTTCATATGAAAAGTGGCATTATAGGCAGACTCTTCAGGTAGGAAGACATTTGATAAAGATCTTGTTTGAAGAGAACTTCATGTGTAGAATGAGTTGAGGGAGCAGAAGAATGTGGTGGGAAGGTTTGTGTTTATGAAAGAGTTCTACTTTGGGAGTTGTTTTTATGTGCTGTGAAGGCAGAACTCCACATGGCTGACACTCCAGCAGGTTTTCAGAGGCTGTAAATAAAATGGGAGGAGATTGCCCATCTTTCTCCTCTGGGGTAACTGGTGAAGTAGATGTGGCCAATTGGAAAGGCAAATTCAGATTACCTTAAGGAGGAATTTGTAGCTAAATAGAAGGGAAGGAGAAAGAATTTGGTTTTTTTGAGTCCTGTTAAACTTTTGGCTTTTGCTCAGCAATCTGAGGTGTAATTCCTGATCTATCCCCATCCAGGGCAAGAGTGAAGAAAATCAAAGATGTGTGGAAACAATTAGACACCCTTCAAACCTGAAACTGAACTGATCTTACTGTCATGGACCAACTTTCAGACAAACAGACAGGCATATAAGGTGAATAATAACTGTAGGCAGATACATCCTTCTTAGAATAGTCAACCATATGAGATCAAAAGGGAAGCGTTAACCCAAGGATAAAGCTCAAACGGCAAGAAGGATAGGACAGAAGGATGAATGGAAACAGGAAACACAAAGAGTAAGTGGGAAGAGCGTTATTACATTGTGAGGAGTGCAATTAATGTCACGAAACAAAATGTGTCTAAATTTTTGAATGGAAAACGGATGTGCCCTGGAAAATTTTGCCCATATCAGAATAAAAATGGAAAAAAAAGAGAGTTGAACTTTAGCGCAATAACTCCAACGCTCTTGTGGAAAATGTGTTGGAGGTGGACTGGGGGAGGCAGTTGAAAGGAAAAGGGGAAATTCAGCAAAGGTTGTAAATGCCATACAGTTAGCTCTGACTCAGGGTGACTGAACATCACAACGAAACCCTGTGCCGTCCTGCACCATCTTCCTATCTCAGCTCCACTTAAGGGCATTGCTGTGTGCACAGTGCCAATCCATCTCCTTGAGAGTCTTTTTTTGTTGACATATTTTACTAAGCATGGTGTCCTTCTCCGGGGACTTGTTTATAACATGCCCAAAGTAAGTGAGATATAAACTCACCATCTTTGCTTCAAAGAAACACTCAGGCAATTCTTTTACTAAATCAGATTTTTTTTTTTTTTTGGCAGTCCAGGGTATATTCAATATTCTGCACCAATACCAGAATTCAAAAGCATCAAGTCTTCAGTCTTCCTTCAGTTATGGTCTAACCTTCACATGCAACATAAAGATAACAAAAGTCTTCACAACTGGACCAATAAGCATCACGAGAAACATTATGAAAAGACCGATGTTGTCAAGGATTCCATTTTACTTGAATCCATACCACTGCCCATGGAAGCAGCAGTCAAGAAATTGAATGATGCATTGCATTGGGTAAATCTATTGTTGTGGACTTCTTTAAAGTGCTCTAGAGACTGAGCTGTACCTGATCATGGTATTTTTAATATCCCCCCCATGCATGTGATAGTCAAACAATGAAGAAGGAAGCCTGAAGAAGAGTCAGAGTCGATGCCTTTGAATTGTGTTGCTGAAGACTCTTGAATATCCTCTAGACAGCCAAAAGAACAAACAAATGTGTCTTAGAAGTGTAGCCAGGTCGCTCTGAGGAAGCAAAGACACTGGGGATGTCCTCTTACATACAATGGGCATGCCATCAGGAGGGGCTACTCCCTGGAGAAAGACATGGTTGTTTAGAGGGTCAGGGCAAAGAGGAAGACCCCTAAAGAAGTGGAATGATCTAGTGGTTACAACAACGGGCTCCCACACTGCAGTGAAAGCGAAGAAGGTGCAGGACCCAGTGATGTTTTCTTCTGTTGTACATTGAGTCATCTCAATGGCACCCAAGACCAGATATTGAGAACAAGACGACATGTTGGAGTTAAGATTTCTGTAATATATTTAGGCAATGGTGAAAAATGAAATCTAGAATTTGGGAAGGAAATGAAATCTGAACCATCTTCTAGGAGTGTTTGTTGTCTAAATCTGTTCTCTCTCGGAAACTGTTTAAAGACGATGAGCAGGCTGGGAGAGAGTGGCTGGGAGGTTTCAAGGAGCACTGGCTCTTTCGGTATCAGAGGATGCCCCTGCCGTCACCATCTAGTCTCAGCCTCAGAATGCACTAGAGGCAAGGGGGGCTTATGCCTCTGACGGTGTTAATCTTTTCTCTTTTTGAGCCACAGATCTGGCGGAATCTCTTGGTCAAGGATCCTGCTTTCTCATTTCCATGAGGCAACGTGCGAGGTGGATGTCCTCAATCATTCCAGCAGGGGGCAATGTTGACCCGTAGAAAAGACCACTGGGGGCTTGGCTGGTGCCAGGCTTGGGGGCTTGACTCTGAAGAAAGGAATTGAAATATTTATTCCATTTATCTCCAGATTTTCATAAGTCTCATCTCAAGATCTATGGGCCCTGCCTTTAAGATGGGTAGGATCCTGAGTTTAGACTTGACCCTTCCCTCTCATCTCCTCTTTCCTTATTCTCAAGGTCTAGAATGTCTGAGTTTCCACTCTGAGGCTCTCCTTTCCAAGGGGAAGTTGTAGCCCGGGGGCCCCAGGGAATGGTTGGGGTGATGGCTAGAATGGGTAGGGGAAGTAGAGCTTTTAAGGAAGCTGGGAGGGGTAATGAAAGTCCTTGAGACAGTTGCTGAGGAAAGGCTGACGGTGCATCATGATCTCTCTCAGAAGATGTGGGCCAGCGGGTGTGACTCCTCAGAGAACCGTGTCAGCGCAATCACAGCCAGGCCCAACGGCACCGATGACATCTGTGACGCCCACATTGTTCCTACATTCAACAAAGAACTTTGTGCGGCAGCCACTGTGTACCAGCGTCACCGGACGGCTAGGAATGCTGTGGATGAACATCCCTCCCTTGTGGAGGCCTCTACCCAGAGTGGACATCTTTACAGAATGAATAATGAAGGTGTTAACTTTAGGAATCAGCATGCACCCAGCATAAGCACAAAGTGGACACCTTTCTTCAAGTGTTCCCATGACACATTGTGAAGGGGCAAATGTGTAGATCAGGGAACAGACCAGTCTTGAAGTGGACAGGAAAAGGTAAGATCAAATGATTCTTCAACCAAGAAGGAATCCCTCTGCTTCAGGGTCTTCTGGCTGGCAGCTGTTGATCCTGTGAGAATCTTTGTTGGCATGAGAACATGTAAAAACAACTTACGTTTGCTAATTATTTTGCGGAGGTGACATAAGGGCAGGCAGTGTGGCATCATGACTGGTGCCCAGCAGAGATATGTACATAGTCCCTGAGACAGAAGTGAAGATATGCATGCAGGAGTACACAGGATATTTCTTGTTATTTCCCTTCTGCATCCCTTGCTGCTCTGTTTTCTAACTCTAGAGTGTATGTATATGGAGTGTGTGTGTTTGTGTTTGTGTGTTTGATTCTGCATGTGCATGAGAGCATGTGTGTGCCTATATTGGCCTGGTTCCAACTCATAAGCCTGCCCAAAGGATGGTAATAGGGGTTCCTGTAGCCTCTGGTGAGTTTTACCCTTGGGGTTTCAGAATACAAAAGGGCCTAGATTCCCTGGGCTTCTCTGCTCAATCAGCCTCCTCCCTGATGACCACACTCAAGCTGTTGCTGCCACCACCTTTCAGCTGTGATGCTAACCAGCCACCTGCCTCATGGGTGCTGATTCAATTAGCCGGGTGCCCACCTCTTGCAAGAGCCATTTAAAGAATCAGCTAGGGCAGCTGGAGACCTCAGACTGGCAGGGAGGGGCCTGGAGAGAGGCAAAACCGTGGGGTGGTGGGTAGGTGTGGGGAGAAGGGGCTAGAAGAATGAAGGCCTCTAGGAGGAGGTATCTGATTCTATTAGTAATCAGGCTGTTTTTTCCAAGAAAGACAGCCCTCCATCACTCCCTGGCCCTGATCTCTACTCCTAGGCAGGCTGGAGCTGGCCAGGGTTAACCAGAAAGAGCCCTTCAATCTCCCTCCTTACCTTCCTCGCTCCTCTGGAGTTCTCTTCTCCAGACTACCTCTTGGATTCCAGGGCCAGAAGTATAGGCTGAGTAGGGGAGCTCTGAGCTCTGTGGGGTTTTGTAGGGTTGCTAGTGTCTCAGAGTTGGGTCAAATAATTCAGGGTTCTGGAGTCCAAGTCAGCCTTGTACTTTGACGTGTCATATCAGAGAAGGGTGTGCGTGGTTCAGAGTGGAGAAGGTAAGAAATATGTATGAAAGGCAACATTTAGTACCTGCAAGCCTCCACTGAGGGGTGTCTATGCGTAAGATACGTTAGCTGGGAATTGAACCCAGGTCGCTTGCACAGAAGGTGAGAATTCTATTGAACCGTCACTGTACTCTGTGCAGCTTGACTGCCTGGGTTCAGATTCTGGCTCTGCCACTTGCTTGCTGTGTGTCTTTGGGCATCCTCTCTGTGTGTCTCTTCCTAAATTCATAAAATGGACGTGATAATGTTTCTCACAGACCTTTGAAGATTAAATGAGTGAACACTTCAAAGCTCCTAAAATGGTGCTTGAGACACTAAGGATTCTATTTATTATCCATGCTCTCATTTCATCATCTCAACAGCTCTGTATGGTGGACAGAGGGCAAGACATCCCACTTCCTAGTGAAGAAATAGATACACAGAGAGGTGGAGCTGCTTACCTTTGGGAGTGAAGTTAGGCTTTGTGGAGAACTTCGTTGGTAAGCAGGCTGTTGATATAAAGAATGAAAATAGGAGAATATGCTGGGAGAGATAAGAAGCTGTCAGTGGCCCTTAAGCCACTAGATGATAGCACTTAGCTGGGGGCGTTCTGCACACCTGGGCAAGCAGTGCTTGCTTCCGCCATTACACCTAGAAATGAAAGGGTGGCGTTGTTTGGAAGGAAGCAGCTTCACAGAATAGCCCACCGTTGGCTCCAGGCAGGGCTAGAGAGAGGAAGCCACCGGGGAGCAGTCCTCTTTCATCTGAGCGCCAGCTCAGCTGGGCAGCTGGGAAACCATGTCAGGGTGGGGAGGCTCCTCGCTGGGAGGAGCACCTGGTGGATCAGCCTTTGTGGCAGGTATTGTGATCTTCACAGACCCCAGGAGTCACTGCCCTGCAGGCAGCAAGAGGGGTGCTAAGAAGAATACAAGTTCTGAGAGAAGAAATTTAGGCTGAAAAGAACCAAAGGATTCTGCAGGAGACTTGTCAACTCTCCTTCTAGACTGTACATATCCTGGGACAGGCTTCACTTTGTATCTAATTCATGCATTCTTAGAACCTAACACAATATCTAGTTCAAGATGGACACAACCATGCTTTAATAGAACGGGTAAAAAAAAAATCTCCTTTATGGAGGGGACTTGGGTGATTAGTGGAACTCCAGGAGGACTCCCCATTTAGTAATATATTGATGCGCCCAATGCCATCATTAGCATGCTGGGTCCATTCTTCTCTTTTAAAAAGTGCATCTCCTGAGGAGGAGTATCATCAGAGAGACTACTGCCAGCAATGAAAGGTACTCCTGGGAGTGCTAGCCAGGAGGGCCATACAGCAGGACAGTGTTCAGGGAAAGCCTGGAGAGTAGAGGCATGAGGCTGATGCAGATAAATTGATTTGTTGTTTCGTTTTTGGTTCTGGCACAGCCTAATGAAAGGAGTGGCCCATGGTGGGCTGCGTGGGGCTAGGTGTGTACCCAGTGAGCCAGGTGAACAGGACAGATTCTTTCACTGCTGTCCTCAGAACAGGACAAGAAGAGGTGAGCTACTGAATAGTCTTCTGGGTAACTGTTTATGTTGTTATGTGCTGTTGAGTCGCCTGAGACTCATAGCAACCCTATGTACAACAGCCCTAAACCCTGCTCTGTCCTGTCTAGTCTCACTGTCTCCAACACACCACCACTACTCCAGGCACTGAATCAACCCACCTTATAGAAGATCTTCCCCTCCTGCGCCTGCCCTCCACCCTCCCAAGCATGACATCCCTCTCCAAGGACTGGTCCCTCCTTGTAACACGTCCAAAGTGTCAGATGAAGCGTCAGAAACCTTGACTCCAAGGAGCAACTTGGTTTAACCCTCTCTAGGATGAACCTGTTCATTTTCTTATCAGTCTATGGTATATTCAATACTCTTCTCCAGCACCAAAGCTCAAAGACATCAATTCTCCTTATATCCTCCCTAGTCATTGTCCAGCTCTCTGAAGTATAACAAGTGATTGCAAAGACCATGGCCTGTATCAAGTGCACCTTAGTCTCCAGAGTGACACCATTGCTCTTCAATACTCTGGAGAGGTCCCTAACAACAGACTTTCCATCACAATATGTCTTTTATTTTCCTGGCTGCCGGTGCCAAGAGTGCTGACTGTGGAACCAAGCAAACTAAAGCTGTGAATAAACTTAATCTCTTCACCATCCATCCTGATGCTGCCAATTGGCCCGGTGGTGAGAATCTTTGTCTTCTTGATATTGAACCTCAATCCATATTGAAGACTGCAGTCCTTGACCTTTTGTAGCAAGTGCTTCAGGTCCTCTTCAGTTTCAGCAAGCAGGATTGTGTCATCTGCATTATGCAGATTGTTCATGAATCTTCCACCAATCCTGATGCCACACTTCTCCTCATAGAGCCGTCTCCTGGATAACCTGTTCTGCATACAGGTTGAAAAGGTATGGATATAGGACACATCTCTAGTGTACATCCTTCTCAATTTTGAACCATGCAGTGTTTCCTTGCTCTGTTCTGATGATTACTTCCTGGTCCAAGTATAGCTTTTGCACTAGCATCATCAAGTGTTCTGGGATTCCCATTCTTCTCAGAGTCAGCCATCCTCTGTTATGATCTACACAATCAAACGCCTATGCATAATCAATGAAACACAGATAGACATTCCTTTGGTATTCCTGCTTTCAGCCAAGATCCATCTAACATTAGCTACAATAGCTCTAGTACCACCACCCCTTCTAAACCTAGACTTCTGGCAGTTCTCTGTTGATGAAGCTGTTCCAGTCGTTTTTGGATAATTTTCAGCAGAATCTTGCTTGCGTGTGACATCAATGATATTGTTTGATAATTTCCACATTCTTACCATCAAGAAGACATCCATCACATCTTATCATCAAGAAGACAAAGGTCCTTACCACTGGGCCAGTGGGCAATATCATGATAGATGGAGAAAGGATTGAAACAGTTAATGATTTCCTCTTGCTTGGATCCACAATCAACACCTTTGGTACAAGCAGTCAGGAGATAAGGAGGTGTAATACTTTGGGCAAGTCCATGGTCAAAGGCCTTTCCAAAATACTGAAGAGCATTGATGCCAGTTTGAAGCCCAAGGTGTGCCCAGTTCAGGCCATAGTATTTTCAATTACTTGTTATGCATCAGAGAGCTGGATTATGAATAAGGATGATGGAAGAATTGCCTTTTAGTTGTGGTGTTAGAGAAGAGCATTGAATAGTCCATGGACTGCCAAAAGAACAAATAGGTATGTCTTGGTAAGGGTGCCTCTGGCATGTTCCTTGGAGGCAAAGATGGTAAAGCTTTGTCTCTCATACTTCAGACAAGTTGCCAGGAAAGTTATTCATTGGAAAAGGATATCATGCTTGAAAGGTTGAAGGGTCAGCGAAAAAGAGGAAGACTCCTATCAAAATGGACTGGCATGGTGCCTGGAGCAATGGGCTCAAGTGTATCAGAGATGGTGAGGATGGCACAAGATAGGATGGGATTTAGTCAAGTCTGTTGTTTATGGGGTTGCTATGATTTGTACTTGACGACACCTAACACCACCACCACCACCACCACCACTACCACCACCACCACCAAGAAACCGTCACTGGATGTATATAACAAGATGAGAACATTGTTTTTATCAGTTCAGTCACTTGCGGTGAAGTAAGGAAGGGATAGGAAAGTGAAACTTTTCAAGGCACAAGTGGTAACATCTGGCTAATACAGGGCTCTATCTACTGAACAGGAAATGCAAGTTTGGGGCCAGAACAAAATTGCCGGTCTGTCAGGTGGATGGCCTGAGGGTGGCCATCAGAGGCCTCCTCTGCACGTCTCTCAAAGATGCTGTGAACTCCTTGTGAATTAGTGTTGAACAAATATTTAAAGGGTGTCCTTTGAAGTTATGCCAAGTTGTTAATTGTAAGGAAAGGTGGCCAGGAAAAAAAAAATACAGGACTCTCAGTTAAATGTAAATGCCAAATACATAGCAAATAAATTTTCAGTATGAGACTGTCTCAAATGTAGACATACATAGCCCAAGTATGGAAAACATTTACACTGAAAATTTATTTGTTGCTTATGTGAAATGAAAACTTTAAACTAAATATCTTATATTTATATCTGTTAAAGTTATTGGCCCAATTTGGGAATTTCCATGAATCTTTGAATCCAAGTGTCTAGGATTAAATTCTTTGTCCCAAGAAGGCATGAGTTCAATCTCATGGAGTGCCCTGGACAGCACCCTGCAAAAGTCAAACTCTTGCTTCTCTCAGGCAACAGGGACCCATTTTAATGGACTGAGAGGATCTGACCCTGAAGCTGTGTGAGATGAGACTGTGTACTTAGTGGTCATAAACCAAGAGGGACTATTTTTTGGATGTCTTTGCCTAACTTTCTCTCAGTTTCCTTCCTCTCCACCCCTCCTGCCACCAGCCTTCTGACTGGTACCTTCTGTCTGCAGGGCCCTGGACTCCACTAAATCTGAATACCTCTTAGTTTTTCTTTTCCTCAGTGTCACTTCCACAAACTCTTTTCCTCACTCACTAATTACTGTCAAGTCAGTTCTAATTGATAGCAGACTTTACAGTGTGTTTGTAAGGTTGTAAATTGCGTGAGAAGAGATAGCTTATTTTTTTTCCTGTGGAGCTTGTGGTGGATTTGAGCCACTAAAGAAGGATGGCCTTTGGGTTAACAAGGCAATTTTCTAGGGACAACACCATCAGAGCTGCTTTCTTCTCCAATGTTGCTATTATTGCATGCTGTTGATTAGGAACTGAATCATGGCAGGCCGGCCAGGGGGTTTTCTTTTTTAAATTTTTTTTATAATTTCTGTTTTTATTTTATTATTTTGTGTGTGTGTGTGCCATCAAATTGGTTCTGACTTGTACAGGAGGAGATTGCCCCTCCTTCTCCAGCAGAGCATCTGGTGGATTCGAACTGTGTACCTCTGGGATTGCAGTGCAGTTTCTTGCCACTAGGCCACCAGAGCTCCCATACCAGGGGGTTTTCAAGGCTGTAAATCACACTGGAAGAGACTGACCTTCTTTGGCTAGAGGAGCAGCTGGAGGATTTAACCTGCCTGTCTTTGGGTTGGCAGTACAATTCCTTAACTAGTAGGCCACCAGAGCTCCTTTCTTAGAGCTCCCTTCTTTTCCAATAGACCAATTTAAATCAGGTACTTCTCACCAGCTTCGTATCACACACCCAGGTGTGATTATTGGGTGAAGTGATTCCCTCACTAGGCTGTGAACTGAGAGATGTATTCCCACCTCCTCCCAGAATCCTTAGCTGATCACTTAGCCTAGAAGCAGCCAGAGTAGTTTCTTTCGTGTCCGTCTTGCGTATATAACGTCCTTGGAAGATTTTTTTTTTAAAAGGCTCCCTGGTAAAGAAAGCCTGAACACTACGGTGGATTCTCTATTCAGTCTCACATCTCTGTGAAGCCAGTTCTGTCAAGTGGTCCTGGCAGCAGAGTCCTTCAGGTGCTCTAGACTGGTGAGGTCCAGGGCAGAGAACAAGCCCTACAGACCATAACTTACTTGACTGGGCCTCAGTGTATCTTTTTGCAGTAGAACAGATTATCTTAGGAAATGTCACACAGGAAAGGTGCTGTTTATTGAATGGTATGTGTGTGTGTGTGTGTGTATGAGAGAGAGAGAGAGAGAGAGAAGGAGAGAGAGAAAGAGAGAGAGCACGATGGAGAGAATATGAGTTTAGTGTGTTTATTTGCAGAGGCTTTGAGGGTAGAAACCTGAAAGGACAGGAACTAAATCTTATCTCTGCAATATGAATTGAAATTAGAATCTGTAGCCTTCATTTTCTTCTCTCATAGTTTCCCTACTCCAAATTAGAAGGTCAGTGAAAAAGATGAGACTCTTTATAAAATAGACTAACATAGTGGGAGCAACAGTGGGCTCAAGCACAGTAGTGGTTGGCAGGATCACAATGCGGAGCAGTGTTTCTGTTTTGTCGAGTTGGAACTGACCTGCTAGCACCTAACACTACTACCACCACCACCACTATCACCACCCCACCACACCACCATCACCATCACTATGACCACACCTCTATCATACCACCACCACCACCACCAGCACCACCACCACCATCATCATCACTATCACCACCATGACCATGACCATGACCATACCACTATCATCATACCACCACCACCATACCACCATCACCACCACCACCATACCACCACCATCATCATCACCATCACCATCACCATGACCACACCACTATCATCATACCACCACCATACCACCACCACCACCACTGCTGCCACCGCCACCACCACCACCACCACC
>NW_006399788.1:5858307-5865517 GCF_000299155.1 Elephantulus edwardii | reverse complement strand
ATGGCCACACCACTATCATCATACCACCACCACCACCACCACCATCACCATCACCACACCACTATCATCATACCACCACCACCACCACCATCACCATCACCATGGCCACACCACTATCATCATACCACCACCACCATCATCACCATCACCATGACCATGTCCACACCACTATCATCATACTACCACCACCACCACCACAACCACCACCACCACCACCACCACCTTCACCACCACCACACCACCACCCTAAAGGGCATCTTACTTAGGGCAGGCTGCATTAAGGAAGCTTTCTTGGAATCAGAGTCTGCAGTAGGCAGCTGTTATGTGTTGTGACTCCTATGCTTTCCTAAAAGTCTGTGCAGCCAGGCTGCCACCTGGAGGAGCCACAGACAGGACCATCTGGCATGCGGCACACTCCCCAGCAGGCCTGGCCCTCAGTAGAACAGCAAACTGGCAAACTTCTCTTGTTGATTCTCACCTTTACATCTTGAATCCATCTCCTCACCTCAGAATCCCCACTCCTTTGAGGCCAGAGCCCTCTGGGCTCCCAAGGGCCTGAGAAAGTTCTTAACCACTGAGATTTTAGGAGACAGATTATCAGAGCCAGAACGAGCACATGAGACAATCTAGTCCAATCCAGTTACTCTTCTTTACACATAAGAAAACTGAGGCTGAGTTAACTTCTTAGCCCCTTTCAGATGTATTTGCATTTTCTTTCTTTCTTTTTTTTTTTTTAGAGTTTCTTTATGGTTGTACTTAACACAAAGGAACAAACACTGATTCTGGGATTCCTGACATTCATAGGGAGTTAATATGTGTTTTTTTTTAAAGGTAAGGAGGGACAAAGAGGATAGCATTCCTGATTCCTCTACCTTCCTGGAAGGGTTACTACATGTGTGAGTGGGTATTTCTTCCCACTCCCAACGTCAACGTTGCAAGTCTCTAAGCCAATGGCCAGAAAAGTGAGGGAGAGGCCATGCTGATCAAGGGCATCTTAGGCCAAGGCTGTTCATTTTCTGCCAGTTAGTTCATTAATCCACACTGGAGGGAAACCTGGGTGGTCCTTTCTCTTTCCTATGTTGGTCACAGTTGCCCTCAGAATAGGCTGGGGAGTCTCCCTACCCCCTGTCTGGTCCACGTTATCCTTGTCCATGTTATCCTTGATCCTAAGCCCTGTGGACCAGGTTTCCTTAATCAACAACTTGGGGAACAATGGGCAGCTCAGGGAACAAGGGGACTCAGGAACAATCGACAGCTTCTGGGCCCAGATTCCTGCTCCTACCTACACACTAGAAGGATTTCTTTGATGAAGTTGAGTGAGATGAGTGCAGGCTAAAAGCAGAAGCAGAGGAGACAGGAGATTGGAAAGTACTCAGGGATGAATCCGGTTGGATGGGGAAGTGGGAGCATGTGACAGAATGAACTGAGGTGGTGAAAGGAATGGGAGTTCATCAAGAGGAGAGAGGACAAGAGAAAAAATGAGTGCAGGTCACCTAGGAGAGAGGCTCCTGCTTATGAAACACACAGTGGTAATGGGAGCTGGTTTTCAGTGTAGCCGAGTTGCCTGGGAGATTGACGCGGCCTGACTCTGGGGTTATTTCTGAGGACCAGGGAGAAACATCCTTGAGTTTTCAAGGACTGCAGGCTGAGAGGAAGTAGGCATGCCTGGACTCGGAGTGGAAGGCAATACTGGGCAAAAAGCTGAGGGGTCCAGGGAAGAATGGCCAGCAAGGGTGGGCAGAGCTGGATTGGCTAGGACAGAGCACTCTGTGTACCATGCTGTGGGAGGCCAGAAATGAACCTATGTGAAGGAACTGGCATTCAAGGGCTCAGACATTCATGTTCAGGGGTTCAAGAGGCAGTTGTCTTGCATTAACCTGCTAATTCCATGAAGAGACTGAGTCATCTTCCCATGAGGCGTTTGCGCCTTCAGCCTTTGTTTGACCCTGACACCTCACCTGCACTCTCCTGTCTGCCTTCAGCTGTGGCTGGCTCTGCATGAGGCCTGCTACCCACCAGCCAAATGTATTTGTCTCCTAAAAAATAGGGAACTCTTGTGGCCCCGGGCGCGAGGACCTCTACTGTTAACACAAGGGCAAGTGATTTGAATCCACCATATGTTCCACATGAGAAAGAATGGCAAACTCCTCCCATGCGATTTACAGTCCCTGAAAACCTGATGGAGTGTCAGTTGTTTCAATTCTGACTTGATGGCACTGAGTAGAGTTGTTGAGTTCCTAAGAATGAAATAGATTTGTAGAAGACCTCTGAGTTCTTTTATGGTGAGCTCAGGGAGACTAGTAGTTGTGCAGAGGGGGTTGCACCTGGTGTCTTTGCTGTTCATCAATCCTGTCCCCACACATCTGTGGATGGGCACTGGGTCACGAGCAAGAACCCTGATCTGGGAGCTCCAGTCCTCTCTGTGCCTTATTTCCCCATCTTCAGAATTAATGTATTGGTTTAAATGATCTCAAAGTCCATGTTGATTCTTCAATATCGTGAGTGACTTGGAGACTTTCAAAAGGCAATGTGAGTGTCAAGAAGCTGTGCCGCAATGTGAGTGTCAAGAAGCTGTGCCGTAATCCTGAAGGTGCACGGTTCAAATCCACCAAATGCTCCATTGGAGAAGGAGGGTCAATTTCCTCCTGTGTCAGTCGGATCCGATTCAATGGTATACCACCATCACCACCACCACCACCACAACAACAAAGGCAATGTGAAGTATTATGATGGCAAAAGAATTTGCTTCCATGATTCTTTCCTCACTCCACTTTTTTTGTGTATCAATTTCCATTCGCCTTTCCATGATCTTATGTAAGATCTCAACAACTGTTGTTTTTTTTTAAATAAAATTTTTATTTCATACTGGTTTACTTGCCATGGGAAAGTCTGCTGTTAGGGACCTCTCCAAAGTGCTGAAGAGCAATGGTATCTCTTTGGAGACTAAGGTGCATCTGATACAGGCCATGGTCTTCGCAATCACCTGTTATGCATCAGAGAGTTGGACAATGACCAAGGAGGATAGAAGGAGAATTGATGCCTTTGAGCTGTGGTGCTGGAGAAGAGTATTGAGAATACTATGGACTGCTAGGAAAACAAACAGATTTGTCCTGGAAAGGGTTAAACCGGGTGGCTCCTTGGAGGCAAGGATTCTGAGGCTCCATCTAACATACTTTGGACATGTTGTGAGGAGAGACCGGTCCTTGGAGAGGGACATCATGCTTGGGAGGGTGGAGGGACGGCGCAGGAGAGGAAGGCCCTCTATGAGGTGGATTGATTCAGTGACTGGGATAATTGGGATGGGAGTGTCAGAGACAGAGCAGAGTTTAGGGCTGTTGTACATAGGGTCGCTATGAGTCACAGGCAACTTGACGGCACATAACAACAACAACAACAACTGGTTTACTTAAAAAGTTTGTATACATTGTCTTTCCCACCAGTTCCCATTTCCTTTACCCACTTCTCCATGTACCCATCAAATTGTGCGACCCTGTGATGACTCTTCTGCCTGTTCTCACCTGTCTGCTTTTGCCCTCCCCCCTTGGGTCCTCATATACATTTTCCTAGTTACCTTTCTATTTCTACAATAACGGTCTTATACAGTATTTGTCTTCGGGACTGCGTTCGTTCACTTTGCATTATACTCTCCAGTCCCCCTCAAGTTCGGTAGTGATTTACAAAATCATTACTCCTGTGTATTGTCTAGTATTCTATCATTTCTCAATCCATTTGACTGTGGTTGGACATATAGGCTGTTTCCATGTTCTTGTGATGGTGAATAATGCTACTATGAACACTGGTGTACAAATCTCCATTTGCATCTGAGTTCTAATTTTCTTGGGTATGTTCCAAGGAGTGGAATAGCTGGGTCATATGGAATTTCTATGCTCAGCTTTTTGAGGAAATGTCAAACTGTCTTCCAGAATGGTTGAACCATTTTACAGTCCCACCAACAATATATAAGAGTTTCTATCTCACCACATCTTCTCCAACATTTAATACTTGTTGTTCTGTTAAACTTGCCATTGCTACAAGGATGAGATGATATCTCACAGTGGTTTTGATTTACATCTCTTATTGCCAGTGATTTTGAGCATATATTCATGTTTCTGATGGCCATCTGAATGTCTTCCTCTGTGAAAGGTCTTTCCATGTCCATTTTGTAATTTAGTTATCAGTCTTTTCTTGTGGAGACCCTGTAGGGTTCTGTAAACTTTTGTTATGAGACCCTTGTCTGAGATGGTATTGCCAAATGTTTGGAATAAAGAGCTCTTAAACCTACCTGTCCTTTGCTTGGCTAGCTCTCTGTGGGACTTGCCAGGCCATTGCACAGGGCAGGTGGTGCCAGCAGAGGAGGCTTTGTTAGCTGTGAACAGCTAGTAAGGTGCCTCTGTCTTGGGGCCCATCTCCTTTAAGAGGCTGCTCCTTTCTGCCAAGCCAGCCAAATGACTAGATGATGGATGACCTGAGGAGGAGGGGGTTTCAGGCTGGGGAAGTCATCATGAAGATGGAGAACTGACCAGTTGGCAAAATATACAGCAGATCAATGGAGACCATATGGATTGGAAGGCTATACTTAGGGCCGAGTGGTGAGCACTTGGGCTCCCCAGGGCCTAGTATGTGCTACCCTCCCCCACAGGAGAGAGACCTCGTAGCTGGAACCTTCCGTGCTGAGTCCACCCTGCACTAAGATCAATAGTTGAGGTGGGGGTAGGTGATATGAGGTCGAGAATGTGTTTTCCATTGTGGCGCCCGAGAGTGATCACATCCTGAATGCCCCAAAACTTGCTGTTGCTGGCATTTCCTTTAGGCCCAGAAGGGTGTGCTTCTTCAGCTTCATCCATTCTTAGGCTTTCAGGGATTCCTCTTGACCCCCAAAACTGGGGCTGCAGGAGATGTAGGCTGTTACAGCTTCAGCTCAGGGAAGTCTGCACTCAGGAGCTGCCCTCAGTCAGAGGTCCTCATGGGCGGGCACAGGGGTTGGGGAAAGAGGACAGGATCAGCTCTGATGACTAAGATCCTATGATGGGAAAGCTCAGAAACCACCTACATACAGATGCTCGTTCCCAAGATGGGAGACAAGACGGTATGAAGGAGTTTCTCTGTTTTCAGGGATCCTCTGAAACTGGGCTTCTGATTGCCTTCCTGAAGATGGCCCCAGATCAGACCTGATGAGGGGTGCGGGATAAGAGAGTGTGCTCCTGAGCCTGGCACAGGAACGTTTCTACCCCAGAGCCCAGACGTGAGTTCTGTACATACGGACCGCTCTGGCTCCTCTGCCTTCTTCATCCACACGCATGCTGACCTGTAACATGTGATGCCCAGAGTGCCGACAGCAGTCTCACCAGTGCATCTGGAACTCTGGCTTAAGACCTTATACAAACGTGAGGGAGCCTCTGGGAAGCCTGGTTGGAAGCCCTGCTCCAGAGAGTCATGCTTCTTTCCACCCAAACTCCAGGCTCAGGAGACCCACCTGACGTGTTGGACAGGGATAAAATGAGTCCTTCTGTGAGGGGTTAACCTGGGGGAGTGGAGCAGACACGATGATATTTCAGCTTCCTTGGGGGTCAGGGAGAGCTGAGCTGGATTTTTGTGCTGGCAAGTTTGGCCCACTGTGTGATTTAGGGGTCCTAACTCATTCCTGGCAGGATGTGGGGTGCTCTGAGAGGTAGGGGAAGGGGACTCGAAATATCAACCCTGCCACTTAACCATCATGGTTTCACTCCATTAACATATGAAAGAGATTATATTTTCTGAAGGCTTTCCTTATAAAATAGGAACACCTCTATAAAGTGATCATGCCTTAAGTTCATTCTCAACAAACACCTCAGGTTTCGGCAGTGAATCCATGACGGCCAGAAATCGAATTTGGGTAGAGGTATCTATCTGCGTGTGTGCACACATGTGTGTACTGTGTGTGTATGTTTGGGGGTGAGGGTCGGAGACATCTTTTCATTTATTTCTCAAATACTGATCAAACCCTTATGAAATGCTGAGTAATGCTCTCGGTTCTGGGGAGACAAGAACAAGAGACAACTCTTTCCATTTCTAGAGTTTACATTCCTTAAAACAATGAGTGAAACAGATGATAAGTCAGATGGTTAGTAAGTGCTTTGGAGATAATAAAGCAGAGGAGCGGTAGGGAATATGGCCAGGGGAGGGGGCTTAGCAATGGAGGGAAGCAATCCCACTGAGTAAGGGTGGGATTGGGTGAGGCAAGCAGCTGCTCCCTCTAGGGGTTGAGCAGGGGCCCTGGGACGTAGGTGCTCTCAATTTATTTGCCCTGCTGAGAGTGAGCATTTCCTTCAGGTTTGCGTCCTGGCATCTTGATCATCTCACTCTATTCCTAGCCCTGTGCTAGCCCATCCTCTCTTCCTCCTCCTCCTTCTCCACCTCCACTTCATCCTCCTCCTCCTCCATGGAGCCCTGGGATCCTAAGGGATGGAATTCTGGGAGCCTGCCTCCTAGTAGACTACTGGTGGGGCTGACAGGAGCGGGAGGGAGAAGCCGACAAGCTCTGGATCAGGCAGGATTAGTGAGGAATACAGTGCTTGCTCAGGGCGCATGGCTCATTACCCACCCCTAATCTGGGCAATTTCTCTCTTCTTTCACACCAAGATTTGCAGGGGGCACTGCAGTCGTGTCAGGTGGCAGAGATTGCTCTATAGCAAAGTAAAGATTTGGGATGGCATGTGGGGGGAGGGCAAATGGGTTGACAGGACACAGGGCAAGGGGGCCAGGGCTTGTTTTGCACCTGATCTCTCTTAGCTCCTTCTCTATCTCCCTTCCTCGCTCTCTTCTTCCCTTATTCCACTGTTACAGTTTTGTCTGGTTCAACCCCTGCACTAGTGAAGAAAAAGGCAGATAGCTTGTAGTATATTAAGGGCTCAGGGATTCTAAGCCCAGCACGGTGGGAGCACAGGGGAAAGGCCTCACTCTGCCTCAGCCATCAGGATGGCTTCCCTGGGGCAGAGATGTAGGACTCAAACCCTCAGCACCAAACTCACTGCCATCAAGCTGACTCCGACTCACAGCAGCTCTATAAAACAGACTAGAACTGTCCTATAGGGTGTCCAGGGCTGTAATGCTTACAGAAGTAGCCTGCCTTGTATTCATCATTATGCTGAGTGAGGTATCTCAGTCACAAAGGGACAAATGCTATATGGTGCCACTGTTGTAGAATGAGGCTGGCATTGGGGTGGGGGTAAGA
>NW_006399788.1:5849209-5858132 GCF_000299155.1 Elephantulus edwardii | reverse complement strand
GGGGTGGGATTTGGGGAGGTGCAGGGGGATTGTGTACCAATGAGGGAGTTTTTCTTTTGCTTTTCAAGGAGAGGAGCAAATGGGGGGGGAGGGAGGGGTTTGTGCGGGGACAAGGGTGCAACAATGAATGAGTGGAATTCCAAAATCTCTGTAGATGCTCATTGAAATGAAAAATAAACAAGCGAAATAAAAAAAAAAAAAGAATGGCTTGTGTGTTGTTGTGTACTGTTGGAAAGGACCTGTGGCTGACCCTCCAGCAGGCTTTCAGAGGCAGTAAATCATATAGGAGGAGACTGCCCATCTCTCTCCTGTGGAGTGGCTGGTGGATTTGAACCACAAACCTTTGTATGTGTTAGCAGCACAATTCTTTAGCACTAAGCCACCAGGGCTCTCCAAGGAGTGGCTTAGTGGGTTCACATGACCACCCCTTTGGTTATTAGCTGAGCACGTAGTCATTGTACCACTATGGCTCCTGATGCAGAAGCAGGGTCCCAAAGTTAGTGGAGCTCTCAAAGAAGAGACCAGAGAGGTCAAGTTCTCTTGCATAAATCATGGGTGTGGTGGGAGGGTGGAGGTCAGGGATGAAAGGAACTCCTCTGTGAAAATTCTGGAGAATGGAGAAGGAAAAGGTAAGGTGTATAAGGCAGGGCAGGAGGCTTGGAGAGGACATTTCTGTGTTTATAATGTGCAAACCCCAATGTGACTAAGCAACATTGACACTAGAGAAGGTGAGGGCTGAGAAGATCTTAACATATAGTTCAATCCCTTCTTTACAGATGTGAAAAAGGCCTGTTGTTGTTATGTGCCGTCGAGTCGGTTTCGACTCATAGCGACCCTTTAAATAGCAACCCTAAACTCTGCTCTGTCCTGTGCCAATAGCACTGTCTCTGACACACCCATCCTGATTATCCCAGTCACTGAATCAATCCACCTCATTGAGGGCCTTCCCCTCCTGCGCCGTCCCTCCACCCTCCCAAGCATGATGTCCTTCTCCAAGGACCGGTCCCTCCTTACAACATGTCCAGAGTATGTTAGACGGAGCCTCAGAATCCTTGCCTCCAAGGAGCCACCTGGTTTAACCCTTTCCAGGACAAATCTGTTTGTTTTCCTAGAAGTCTACAGTACCCTCAATACTTTTCTCCAGCACCACAGCTCAAAGGCATCAGTTCTCTTCTATCCTCCTTGGTCATTGTCCAACTCTCTGATGCATAACAAGTGACCGCAAAGACCATGGCTTGTATCAGATGCACCTTAGTCTCCAGAGTGACACCATTGCTCTTCAGTACTTTGGAGAGGTCCCTAACAGAAGACTTTCCCATCTCAATATGTCTTTTAATTTCCTGGCTACTGGTGCAAAAGTGTTGACTGTGGAGCCAAGCAAACTAAAGCTGTTAACAATCTTAATCTCTTCACCATCCATCCTGAGGCTGCCAATTGGCCCAGTGGTGAGAATCTTTGTTCTTTGTGACATTGAGCCTCAATACATATTGGAGGCTACAGTCCTTGACCCTCTGCAGCAAGCGCTTCAGGTCCTCCTCAGTTTTAGCAAGCAGGGTTGTGTCATCTGCATAACGCAGATTGTTGATAGATCGTCCACCAATCTTGACCCCACGTAGAGACCAGCCTCTGGATAATCTGTTCTGCATACAGGTTGAAAAGGGAATTGTTTTTAGGTGCTGTTGAGTTGAGCATGACTCACAGAAACCTTATGAACAAAAGATCTGAACCCTGTCTATCCTGCACCATCTTCACACTTCCTGACACACAAAAGCCCATTGCAGCAGTCATCGTGTAAATCCACCTAGTTGAGGGTCTTCCTTTTGTTCATCGACCTTTTGCCCTTTCCAACATCCTATCCTTCTCCAAGGAAAAACCACTCCTAGCAACATGTCCAAAGTATGTGTGGTGAAGACTCATCATTCTTGCCTCCTGTTCATTCTTTTGGCCATCCATGGGATGTTCAGAGCTCTTCTCCAACATTATAGTTCAAAGACGTCAATTCTTTTTCTGTCATTCTTATTCATTGTCCAGGTTTATAATGCATAGCTAGTAATCAGGAAAGCTATGGCCTAAATCAAACTCACCTTAGTCCTCAAATTGACATCATTACTCTTCAATAATTTGGAAAGTCTCTACCTGCAGATTTTCCCAGTGCAATATATCTCCCTATTTCCTTACTGTTCATACCAAGGGTGTTAATTGTGGATCCAAGCAAGATGAAGCTGTTGAAAGAAGCAAAGAGAATTGCCCAAAGTCCCACAAAGAGAGGCAGGGCTGGGATCAGGAGCCATGACTTTTAAGAGGATGAGTCCAGTGTCCTTACCCTGTAGCTATGGCAGAATCCTAACAACAATCATCCCTTGTTGTTGTACCTGCAACTCGTAGCGTCCATATGTACAATAGCCTTGAACCCTGTCCTGTCCTGGGCCAGTCTCACTGACTCCAACACACCTACCTCCATTATTCCAGTTACTGTGTCAATCCATCTCATCCAGGGTCTTCCTCTCCTGCACTGTCTCGCCACCCTTCCGAGCATGATGTCGTTCTCCAAGAACTGACCCCTTCTGGCCAAGTGCCCAAAGAAAGTGAGACAGGGCTTCAAAATTCTTGCCTCCAAGGGGCAACCATGTTTTACCCTCCTCAAGACTGACCTGTTTATTCTGTTGGCACTATTCAATATGTTCAATACTCATCTCCAGTACAAATAAAAGGCATCATTCAATTCTTTTTCTGTCACTAAAGACATATATAATTAGCTTATTATTCAGTTGTGCCAGAAGAGATTCTGTTTTCTATGCATTAACTCACTAATCTTCATAAAGCTTCACTGTTCAATTGTGATTACTTTCCCATTTTAGAGATGAAAAACCTGAGGCAGAGTGTGAAGTGTGTTATTCAATCACAGCTGGTGTATAGAAGAGTAGGGATTTGAGCCTCCCTCTCTGACTGCAGGTCCATGTTCTCAGTCTGAGTGACAAGGAGAGTTACAGTTCGGTAGCTTCCCACCCCCAGCATGTTCTGATATTAGTGTTGATGCCCTCAAGTCAGTATGACTTATACCTTAACATAAAGAAAACAAACAATCCTCACAACTGGACCCATAAGCAGTATAATGACAAATGGAGACAAGATTGAGGTTGTCAATGGCATTGCTGAGCTCTCCTCCAACCAGGTTTACCGAGAATCTCATCACCTCCCCAGTTTCCCTGTTACTTATAATTTTCATAGCCTACAGTGATGGTTGTGGTGGTTGTTATTCAACAGCCTCCTCTGGGGGCTGCTGGGGGCCCCTCAGCATCTGTAACAGAGTTCCGTAGTGTTAAATACTCCCACCATGGCCCATTTCAAGCTATTAATCAACTTGCAAAATCCCAGAAAATGTCATAGTCCTCTCTGGTGTGGGCCGCCTCTCGCATACCACTGCTTCAAGGTACTGCCTGGAGCCCCCCTTATCTTTCCCCTGCCGCCTCATTCACTGCCTGATTAGACGAGGCTCACATAAACGGGTGTGATTGGAAAGTTCTCATCTTGGGAGGTTTGAAAACTGTTTTATTTCCTCCGCTCAAAAAGAAATAATAATAAAAGATTCATGGAGTGCTTCCCACTATAATCATTTTCTGGAAGGGACTTCAGTGATTTAGTTCAAGTCTTGGTTTTGCAGATATGGAAAGTCCGCCCCCAGAGTCAAGGGGCTCGGCCAGAGGCACACAGCTAGTAACTCACCGGGCTCTGGCAGGAAACCAGGTCTCTGGGATGCATGGTCCCCCTGGGTCTTTCTTTTGCCACAATTCAGCACTGTTCTAGGCTCAGTGGGGAGTGATTCAGAGCCAAGATAAGATATGCATACTGCTCAACTGGGAAAATGAAACTAAAACCACAAAATAATCAGAGAGAAGCCAAGACCCAGTTCTGGTTCTACCACACACTAGCCTTTTGAATTTGAGCCTGTATCTTTAAATGTGTTGAGTTTTTGCTTTACCCTTTTAAAATGCAGATATTATTAAAACTTGCCCCACATAATTCACAGGGATATTGTGAGGACTGAAGGAGATAAATGGATAGCAAAGTGCAGTTTAAGGTAAGGAAATACAAATGGCTCCCAAACATGCACAACAATGCTCAGCCTCATTCATAAGGAGAATGCAAATAAAAACCACACTGATAAACAATTTTCTCACCTATCAGATTGGCAAAAGTCCAGAAATTTGATAATGCACTCTAATGGCGACATTGTGAGGAATCAGGCCCTGTTGCATTTCCCACGGGAACAGAGATGTGTCTAACCTCTATGGAGGGCAATTTGGCAATATCTATCAACATTATAAATACACATACCTTTTGCCGCAGCAGTTCTGCTTCAGGGAATTTACCCTACAAATGTATTTGCCTAAGTGCATAGGATCTATGTTTATGGTTATTTGTTGCAGTATTTGTGTGTGTGTGGAAGATAAAGATCCGAAATAATGTAGATGTTCAGTTAGGAGGATCTCTTTAAAAAGACTGCGGTTTAACTCATGCGATGGAGTACTATGCAGCTATAAAAAGAGGGTAAGCTTTGTACTGAAGTGGGAAGTTAAGGCATATTGATAAGTAAAGCAAAGCACAGAATAACATGTACAGTTTCCTACACGTTGTGTTTCGAAGAAGGAATTGAGAATATTTTCTGTGTATTAAAAAAAAAACCAAAAAAACTTAGAAGGATTCCTGAGGAACTGGCAACTGTGATAACCTTTTGGGTAAGGGTTGGATTTAGAGGGATAGTAGATGGGTAACAAGGAGTTTCTTTAATTATAATCACTGATTACCATATATATTTTTGTTGTTATGTGCCATCGAGACGCCTGAGACTCATAGTGACCTTACGTATAACAGTTCTAAACCCTGCTCCATCCTGTGCCAATCTCACTGTCTCTGACACACCTACCCTCATTACCTCAGTCACTGAATCAATCCATCTTATCAAGGGTCTTCCTCTCCTGTGTTGTCCTGCACTCTCCAAAGACTGGTCTTTCTTTGCAACACGTCCAAAGTACATCAGACAAAGTTTCAGAATCCTTGTCTCCAAGGAGAGCCTGGTTTTACCCTTTCCAGGACAAACTTGTTTGTTCTCTTAGCAGTCCATGGTTTAGTCAATGCTCTTCTCCAATACCACAGCTCAAAGACATCAATTCTCTTTCTATCATCCCTAGTCATTGTCCAGCTCTCTGATGCATAGCAAGTGATTGCAAAGACCATGGCCTGCATCAGGAGCACCTTAGTCTCCAGACTGACATCACTGCTGTTCAGTACTTTGGAGAGGTCTGACAACAGCAGACTTTCCCAATGCAATACATCTTTTAATTTCCTGTCTGCTGGTGTCAAGAATGTTAATTGTGGAACCAAGCAACTAGTGCTGTTAACAATCTCAATATCTTCACCATCTGTCATATATACACGCACATTCATTTTTGAACATTTGTAAAGTGGTTGGATTCTGGAAGGTGGGTTCTCTTGTTTTGGTTGAGGGATGGGTATGGACTATTGGGTTGGTTTTTTTTTTTTTTTTTTACACATTTCTTTCACAATTGTGTATGAGCTGCTTTAATTTACTGGAGTTAGCTAACAATCATTTCCACTCATTCATTATTGCATTTTTCTCCCTGCCCCTCCCCCCACCACCCCAGTTCTCTCTTCTCCTTGAAAAGTAAAAGTCCTTCATTGGTATACAATGCCCTCCCCCCTCAACCTAAGTATGCTCCACTATGCAACATTCATTCTGGACTCTTGTCATAACGATAATACCCAATCATATATGGAAATACAAAATCTCTGTAAATGTTCATTAAAATTAATAAAAAAAATGAAAAAAGCAAAAAAACCCCAATGAACTATGAGCTGGAAGCCTGTTGTTTGAGTCAGTCAGGACCTGGTGGGAGACACTTTGTATTTAAAAGTAGGTTGGGGCCTGACTAAGTCTCCAGTTAATTGTTAATTGTGTTTGGGATGAACTTTTTTCTAAGTGATAAAGCACTCATCTTCCAATTTGCAGTACTGAGATAACTTGGGGTTGCTGTGATGCTAAATACTGTGCCACTGGTGTGTCAAATGCCATAATGGTTACCATGGTGGACAGCATTTGGTGGAGCTCCCAGATTAAGACTGGCTTGGAAGCAGGAGTGGCATCCACTTCCTAAACAACATGTGTCTGGAAACTCCATGAATTAGAGAAATGACAATAGTTATAGAACAGGGTTCAGGTCTTTTGTTCATAGGGCTGCTATACGTTGTGCTTGACTCCTTTGCACTTAACAACACCAGCAACAACAAGCAAAAATATTAACAATTCAGAAAAGTAAATTAAAATTGTCTTTGTAAATTGTAACACACTGTATAGATGCTAGTTATTTGAGATGTTACTAATACAAAATTGGGCTAGTTGATTATTCACCATTGCAAGAACATGAAAACAGCTCAGTTGTACAACCACAAATAAATGGATTGAGAAGTTGTGGTACATTCATATAATGGAATAATATGCAACACACAGGTGAAATCATTTTGTAAACTATTACCTAACTTGGAAGGGACTGGAGAGCATTATGCTGAGTGCACTAATTCAGTTCCACAAGGACAAATACTGTATAAAACCATTATTGTAGAATGAGTATGAGGATCCAGGGGGGAGGGTGGAAATAGAGGAATGAGTATGGGGGGGTTAGGGTGTTAATCATAGGGTTGTGCAATTCAATCGGTGGGTGGGGTGAAGGAAATGGGAAGGCTCTTTGGTGAAAAACAATACATTCAAACTTTGTAAATAAATCAGAGTAATATATATATAAAAAGGCTGCTTGAATGACTGAGGCAAAGGAATCCAGGAGGACAGAAAAGCAATACTCCAGGGTTCTGGAGGATCTGGGGACAGTTAAGAGTGGGAAGTTTTGTAGTAAAGTGTTCTTCTGTGCCACAGTGGACCGTGTGTTGGTGAAGACTCCTTTTTGGGTCCATGCTGAACAATACGGTGGTTAACAATAGGAAGCAACCAATCTGTCATGGTGGAGCTGTCTCATGCATGACCAGCAGCTAGCTGTGTGTTGGCACCAGAAGCCCACAGTTTGCTGTGCTAGCTCCAAACCTCTGGCAGAGAGAGGTGTGCTGGACCATAGATGGGCTTTTACTTATTATAGCCCTTTCATGTACTACCATGAATGTGCATTGAAAGTCTTGGTTATGCACTCTGGAAGGCAGTTTGGGGCTTCCTCAAGAAAGCTGAACACAAAAATTCTGAATGACCCCGCTATTCCACTGCTTGGAATATACCCCAAGAAAATGAGAACTGAGGCTCAAAAGGAGACTTGTACACCAATGTTCACAGCAGTGTTGTTCACTATCATTCACCATCAGAAGAACATGGAAACAGTCCAGATGTCCAACCACAATCAAATGGGTTGAGAAATTATGGTACATTCTCACAATGGAATACTATACAGCACACAGGAACAGTGATTTTGTAAATTACTATCTAATTTGGGAGGGACTGGACAGAGTGAACTAACTCAGCACCACAGGGACAACTATTATATAAAGCCATTATTGTAGAACAAATATGAGGATCCAAGAGGGTTGGAGTGGAAGGAGAAGAATGAGGATGTGTGGGGGAGGGGATGGAGGGAGGGTTTATCACGGGATTGTACAATTTGATGGGGGTGGTGTGAGGGAAATTGGTAGACTCTAGTGTGAAAAACAATATATTTGAATTTTAAATAAATTAGTATAATAAAAAATATATATTAAAAACTCCAACTCTTGGTTATGGAGTCAAATTTCAACTTAGCCCAGTTAATTCTCTTACCTTCTTTGAGATAGGTGTTGTTATTATTATCTCATTTTATAGAGTGGAACCGAGGCACAGTAAGTTGTTGTTGTTGTTGTTATGTGCTGTTGAGTCACCTACAACTCATAGTGACCCTATGTGCAATAGCTCTGAACTCTGTCCTATCCTGAGCCAATTTCACTGTCTCCGACACTCCTGCCCCTATTACCCTAGTCAATATGTTGATCTATCTCATTTAGGACCTTCCTCTCCTGCATTGTCCCTCCACCTTTCCAAGCATGTTGCCCTTTTCCAAGGACTGGTCCCTCCGGGCAACATGTCCAAAGTATGTGAGGTGGAGTCTTAAAATCATTGCCTCCAAGAAGCAGCTTGGTTTCACCCTCTCCAGAACAGACCTATTTGTTCTCTTGGCAGTCCATGGTATGTATGTTCAATACTCTTCTCCAGCACCACCATTCAAAGGCATCAATTCTTCCTCTGTCATTCTTACTCATTGTGCAGCTCTCTGATGCATAGCAAATAAATGCAAAGACCATGGCCTGGATTAGGTGCACCTTAGTCCTAGACTGACATCTCTGCACTTTAGCACTTTGGAGAAATCCCTGACAGCAGACTTTATTAATCCAATTCACCTTTTGCTTTCCTGGCTGCTGGTTACAAGAGACACAGTAAGGTCAGGCATTTTTTATCTGAGCGAGGTCTTAGAGTGGTGGAGCTGGGCTATGATTCCAGGAAGTCTGGCTCTGAAGCTGATTCTCCTAACCATTGCATTCTACTGCCTGGATGACTAAGGCCCTGCTTCCTGTCTTCTCCATAGTACTGACCTCTAGTCCCTGTTCTTTCTTCTCCTATAGCTCCTTGGCATCACCAGTGAATCAGAAAGGAGACAGCTACCATGTGCTAAGTGTGAAGAAAGCCCAAGTAGCCAAGAGTGGCCTTTTTGAACATGCACGGCTAAGCACAATTGATAACAGTGCATCTAAATTCCAAAATCAATCTCCATAAATAGTCTATGTGTTTCCTATTGCCAAAGGGGCCCTTTAGAGTAGTGAGAGAAGATCTTCACCCTGAAACCTACAGCGTCCCTTTTCAGCAGGAAGTAGCTAAGAGAAT
>NW_006399788.1:5847253-5849109 GCF_000299155.1 Elephantulus edwardii | reverse complement strand
CACTGTGGCAATTGGACAATTAAAACAGACTTTCAAGGGGGGGGGAAACGAACTGGGGAGGAGGGTAGAGAAAATAGTGCAACAATGAATGAATGAAAACCCCAAATATCTGTAAATGTTCATTAAAATTAATAAAATTTAATTAAAAAAAAAAAGAGAGGCCTTTTGTCTCCACTGGGCCACTGTAGGCAGGCACAGGGGTCTATTTGTGTGATTGCGCAGCTCTTGGACTTTCGGCCTCTGGGACCCCAGTCCTGCTGCCTCTGCCTCTTTTTTCCTAAAGGACTCTGGAATGAGGGTGCATAGAGACAGTGAAGCACTTCCTCCCCTCTATCTCTTATATCCCAGAAACAGTCTTAGCAGACAAAGGCCTCTTGCCAATTAGAGCCAGGCAAGGCCCTTGCTATCTGCTGAGGGATCTGCGGGGAGAGGCGGGGCTGCCTGGCAAAGACAGAGCCTCATGTCTCCAATTAAAGTTCTGAGGATCCATCTTCTAACTCAGCCCCCCTCAGAAATTGACATTTATTAGGCTGTCAAAGCTGATTTTTCTTCCTGGCCCTTTCCTGCCCCCAACTCTGGGAGGTGTGCGTGTACATGTGTGTGAGCTCATGTATGTAAACAAGTAGGTTTAACGCTGTAAAAATTAAAAACGTGCTGTTCAGCCTTGTCAGAGACCTGGTGTTTTGATTCCTGATAAGCTGGGAGGCAGTGATTGTGAGGGCCGGAGCGGGGCGTGTGTACAGGGGTGTTGGGGATGTTTGAGCTGATAGTAGACCTTGCTTGAATTGTGGGGATGACCTCAGCCTCATGGGGAGGGGTACACAAGTTGCCTACTGTGATGTTACAAGCGGGCCACCTCACTACCCTAAAACATCTCTCCCTCTATGTGTCACTAAACTTGGAATTCCATTACTAGGGAATCGTTCCTATGAATTTATTAATCCCCTACTAGGGGTTTCATTTAGAGTGAAATACGAGTTCTTAAGAGAGTACCATATTAAATCACTAACACCCCAGAGGCACAGAATTCAGAGTTGGAAGAGATCCTGAAGTTCGTCTTATCTTCTCTTGTAGAGAGGAAACCGAAGTCTAGGAAGATTAAGGGATTTGCCCATGGTCACTCATCAAGTTCATGACGGCGATGAGGCTATAACCCAGGTCCTCTGACTCCAAGTTCAATGGGATCTAGTTTATTAAATCAGTCTTCCTTTGTGGCAGGAAGGAGCCTGGCCCCATGTAGACCCTGCATTCCTGAATGTGGGGAAATAAACCATGAGGTGCAAGTGAGGGAAGAACAATGAGAAGACAAATTTTGTCTGTGTGGTCATTTTTTCTGATTGCATGTGTTGTCATTTAAATTTGATCCATTTTTGCTTTTATGATTTAGGACATCAAAGACATTGCATAGTGAATGATGAGCCAGCCTTGGCTTTTCTTAAGATTGTACATGCCAAACTTCTTTTACCATCCTCACCTTTATAATTTTTTTTTGCCATATTTTAATGTCACTTATATCAATAAGACACAATTATTTGTCTTTAAATTAGCTCCTTTTTTTATTTGATCTATTTATTTGAAAAGGAAACTTATTTTATGTTTGTTTGAGGAAAACTGGTTATCACCTGTTAGAAAGAGTTGGCAATTATAAAAATAAGTAAATATAATGAAATCAAAACAATGTTATTAAAATTTAGCTAGGTGCCTTTCCTGCTGAAAGCTCTTAGCCTGAGGATTGTTTGCTTTTTTGTTGAAAGGAAAAATTAGCAAGTGTTGGAAAGGCATTAAAAATCTTCCATCCCCTGAAAGAGACTCTCTCCTTGAAGTAATCAGGTTCTTTGGAAGATAATTTAAAAGGT
>NW_006399788.1:5833593-5847153 GCF_000299155.1 Elephantulus edwardii | reverse complement strand
GTCTAGTGGGTCAGAGTATCCACCGGAGTAGTGGGAAGTTTGTGAGGTCCTTCCTGCCCCTCCATCAGCCAAGGAGGGAGGATCCAGTGGTGAGTCCCATCCAGGTGATTTTTCTGGGGCCTGAAAAGGTGTAGCTTTTCTAAATAGGCTTTGGAATCAGTGGGTGCCTCAGGCTCTGTGAGGCTCTTTTCAAACATAGCCTACAATCAGTTGCCCTGAGTCAGAACTGACCTATAGCTGACCCTCCAGAGAGTTTTCAGAGGTTGTGAATTGCTTGAGAAGAGTTTGTCTTTCTCCTTTGGACCACCTGCCTCTGAGTTGGCAATGCAACTGCCTATCCTGTAGGCCCCCTGAGTGCTCCCTTAGCTCTTGTTGTTGTTGTTTAATGCCGTCAAGTCGTAGACGACTCATAGCGACCCTATGAACGAACAGCCTGAGCACTGAGTTTCCAGAGGCAAGCCATTTTGGAAGTGGATGCTGCTCCTGCTTCCAGGCTTGATTTAGTCAGGAAGCTCCAGCCAACACTGTTCACCATGGGTGCCTATTACCACGATTGGCACATCACTGTCACAGGCTTCAGCATCACAGAAACCACGAGTTACCTCTGTACAGCAACACACAGACCAGTGCTATACCACCTAGAAGAATGTTTGACAGGAAGACAATTTGAACCTGGCCCGAGGGCCGCAGGCCCTTTGGGCTTAAGGCCGCCTCCTGGTTCAAACCCTAGGCCCAGGCTGGCTAGCCTCACTCCAGGGACAGAGCAAACCTGCACATCAAACACATTCCCCGAAAAGCAGTCCATGCCAAAAGCTTGCCACGATTCCTGCACTCCCCACCACCACGCTCCTGCCTTCTGGCAAGGAGAGCTTCTAGGACTACGAAATCAGCATTAGAGGGATCTCCTTCATGCAGTGTTCTTTCCTTTCAGCTGCAGAGCATAGTGGTTCCCAGATGCCTGCTCTATGGCACATCCTGTGTCATGGAGTTCACCCTCGTCCCGTCACTGGTCAACACCAGGCAGAAACATGAGTGGAAAGAACCAGTGGGTAATAATATGGACAGGAGGAGAAGATGCTGGGCCTCCTAGAAGGAAGAAACAGCTGAAGGCCCAGGTGGTGTTTCTTAGAGAGGTGAGCAAGATCTGTCAATGAATGACACAAATGGTTTGGTGTTTGACTACTAACTGAAAGGTTGGTGGCTTGAAGCCAACCTGACATCTCTCAGGAGAAAGACTGATGATCTGCTTCCAGAAGATCACAGAAAACCCTGGGGAGCGTTGTTCTACTCTGCACACATGGGTTGCCTTGAGTTGAAGGGTCACCTCAAAGGTTGTTGCTAACAACAGCTATCGAAGATCTCATTGATTACTTCCATACTGAGCAATGAACGGAAGCAGAGAAAGTCCCACCCTCCCAGGGCTCTAGTGAGCGGCAAATGAGGGGCCGAAAGGTGCTATCTCAGCTGGTGGTGGTGTTAAGAGAAAGGAAGGAGAGATAAAAGGACAAGAAAGAACATTTCTAGGAGATGGAAGAGCAAACACACATGCACTGAGATGGGAGAGCCTTCAACTGCTCACAGAAGAGCAGAGGTCAGTGGGGCTGGGCCAGAGCAGACGAGAGGCATGAGACAGGACAGAGAGGTGGAGAGGTATCGGCATGCTGGGGCATCTGGGACTGGCATGGATTTTGACTTTTGTTCAGGTGCAGTGTGAAGTTAATGTAAGACTGTGAATAGGGATTTTACCAGTCCAGCTTAGTTTTAACTGGTCACCTTCCTGCTGTGTTACAAACAGATGTCAAGAAGAGCAGCTATAGTGGAAGTAGAGACAGGCTCCTGTAATAAACCAGCCTAGGTGATGGCCATTTAGACTGGGGTTGTTTTATGTCTTTCAGTGGGATGCAACTCCAGCTGACTCTCCGGCAGGTTTTCCAGAGAGATTTTAAAGTGCATGGAGGAGCTGGTAGGTTAGAACCTTGTGCACGTTCTTCCCCTAGGCCATTAGAGCTCTCTTAGAGTAGGGTGGCAGAGGTAAAATGAGCTCTGGTGGTGTAATGTTGTTGGGTATACTATTGAGTGGGAACCAATCTATAGATGACCTTCTAGCGGGTTTTCAGAGGCAGTTAATTGCACTGGAGGAGATTGTCCATTCTTCTCCTGCACAGCAACTGGTGGACTTGAACTGTGTGCCTCTGGGGTTGCAGCACAGCTTTTCGCCCTTGGGCTGCAAACCGAAAGGTTGGTAGTTTGAATCTCAAACTGATCTGTGGAAGAAAGATGGGCAGTCTTGACAGCACATAACAACCACTCACAAAAAGATGTATAGCCTCAGAAGCCCGATAGAGAGTTGCTAATGAGTCAGAATCAGCAGTGAGTTTTTTGGGTTTGTGAAAGTGATGAAAGGTAGATCCAGTTATGGATTAGGGGGAAGAGAGAGAGAGAGAGAGAGAGAGAGAGAGAGAGAGAGAGAGAGAGAGAGAGGCTTCAAGCCTGAGTAGCTGGAAGAATGGAGTTAGCACTTGCTTAAATGGGGAATGCTGATGGAGGAGCAGTTTTGGAAGAAAGATCAAGGGTTCAGTGTGAGACATGTTAATATTTAGATGTGAGACTTTCAAGTAGAGGGTGAGGGGTCAGCAGTTGCATATGTAAGTCTGCAACTCAGGAGAGTCTGGACTGGAGATAGAAATTTATGAGTTAGTGTTTGTTTTTAAAGGGTACCTTAAAGCCTTGAGACTGGAGGAGCTCACTTCAAAAGTGAATGTTTACAAAAAGATAAGAAGTCAAAGGACTGGTCCTTAGGGCCCTCCAGTCAGGAATGCTATCAGGAAAAGTCAGCCAAACAGAGAGAGGCTTGGCTTGTGATGTGAGAGGAACCAAGGGAGGGCAGTATTCTAGAAGCTGGGGAAAAAACGGTTTTGAAGCAGGGTGTGTGATCCACTCTGTTAAATGTTACTGATACTAAAAATAAAACTCAACCCACTGCCATTGTGTTGATCGTGACCCATTGTGACTCTGTGTTATAAAGTAGAATGGTCCCATAGGGTTTCTAAGGCTGTAACTGTTTACTGAAGTAGACTGCCTCATGTTGGAGAGGCTCAAGCCCCAGATTTTTCAGTTCGAAGCCCAACATTTATTACAGTGGGCCTAGCCCACCATGCCCCCACGGCTAGCTCACTGTAGTAAGAAGGGAAGCAAAGATGTGGGTGGATCCCAAGGCTGGTAGGATCCAGGGAAGTTGTTATTTGATTGTTACTCTTGTCTGAGAGAAATAAGAGACACAGGCTGAGGATGCAGAGTAGGGAGAAGGTGTTGGAGCTTGAGGAGAGATGAGAAAACATGAGTGAGTAGAGAGAAAGCAGATTCAGGAAATGTGGTGGTTACGGAGCAGAGCTAAGGGCCCCTTTGACCAGTGGCAACTCAGAAGCAGAACTTGACATTGAACTCACAAAACACCAACCTTGGGTTGAGAAGATGTCAGCCATCTACATCGAGATGGACCCCATGAAAGTATTATGCTGTCAAGTAACAAAGGTACATATTTCTCCCACAGCACTTTCTGATTCACCTTCACTATGGCTTTTTAGGCTGGTTTGCACATGGCAGATAAAACTCTGCGATGAGAAATCCTGTCCTTCGACCTACACATTCAATTCCTCAGTTGTTGTTATGTGCCATTGAGTCACCTGTGACTCAGAGCAACCCTATGTACAACAGCTCTGAACTCTGCCAATCTCCTCATCTTCGATAGACCCAATCCCACTTCTCCAGTCACTAAATCAATCTAACTCATCCTGGGTCTTCCTTTCCTGCACTGCCCCTTGACCTCTCCAAGTTTGATGTTTTTCTCTAAGAAGAGTTTCTTCCTGGCCACATACTCAAAGTACAAGAGATGAAGCTTCAAATTCCTTGCTCCAGGGAACAGCTCTAGGACTGACATGTATTCTCCTGGCAGTCCAGGCTATGTTCAACACTATTCTCCAGCACCACAACTCAAAGGCATCAATTCTTCTTCTGTTGTCATTAGTCATTAGCCAGCTTTCTGATGCATAGCAAGTGCTTACAAAGACCATGGCCTGTATGAGGGACACCATTGTTTGGAGACTGACATTGTTGCTCTTCAGCACTCTAGAAAGGTCCCTGACTTTCCCAATGCAATTCGTTTTTTGTTTGTTTTTTTTTTTTTAATTTCCCGAATACTGTTGCCAAGAGTGTTGATTGTGGAACCAAGCAAACTAAAATTGTTTACAATCTCAATCTGATCTCTATCATGAAGTTGCCAATTGGTCCAGTGGTGAGAATTTTTGTTTTCTTGATATTGAACTTTCAATCCATATTGAAGACTACAATCCTTGACCTTCTGCAGCAATATTTCAGCAAACAGATACTGCCCTGGACGTGCTTACCAGGCTGTGCCACCAAATCTGGAGGACAACTACCTGGTCAGTTGACTAAAAATATCTATAGTTATTCCCATTCCAAAAAAAAAGGTTACCCGACAGAGTGTGGAGATTTTTTAATAATATCGCATGCAAGCAAGATCTTGCTGAAGATTATCCCAAAATGACTGAATAGTACATCAGCAGAGAACTGCCAGATATGCAGGCTGGGGTTAGAAGAGGCCATGGCACTAGAGACTTAATAGCCAACATTAGATGGACCTGGGCTGAAAGCAGAGCATACCAGAGGAAGATCTATGTTTCATTGACTATGTAAAGACATTTGACTGTGTGAACACAACAAATTGTGGCTAACCTTGGGGAGAATGAGAATCCCAGAACACTTGATTGTGCCTATACAAAACCTATACTTGAACCAGGAAGCAGTAGTCAGAACAGAGCAGGGAAATACTGCATGGTTGAAGATTAGGAAAGGTGTGCATCAAGGATGCATCCTATCTCCATACACTCTCAATCTATACACAGGACAGATCATCGGGGGGAGGCTGGATGTTATGACAGGGAATGTAACATTAGAATTGGAGGAAGACTCATCAACAACCTGCGTTATACAGATGACACAACCTTGCATGCAGAAATCCCTCAGTACGAGAGCAAATAATCATGGAGAAAACAGAATGTGAGCAATTTACAGTCTTAGATGAACATGTTTACTAATTCCTTTCCTGAGATCAGGACTTTGAAATGGGAAAGTAGAGACAGCAGAAGGGTTGTGGGTATGAAAGGGATGCGGAAGGAAGAGAGAGCACCAGGAGCTAAAGACACTGAAGACAAATGACTTACTGTGGAATTTTGAGCAGAGCCAGCCTTACTTTGTGATTTCCTCCCCAAGGGGTACAAAAGGAATTTCCCCAGTGCAGCCTTACTGCCTTAGGGAATAACAGAAAGGCCTCATCCCTGTCTGGACTCTGCTCTAAGCAGGTGAGCGACTTTTAGCAAGCCCTGTTTTCTCTGAGGAGGTGAGTTACCCGCAAAAGTATATAATGGCTTTCAGAGTTCACTAAGACTTGGAATGCTGCCTCAGAAGCAGAGCCTGTTGTGTTCCTCTTCTCTACCTCTCTGTAGCCACCCATAAAGACTGTTGGTGCCAAAAAAACCAAAAACCAAACAAAAAAAGTAAATGATGACTTGGGGATTTATCAATGTTTTCTAGGCTTTTTATTGGCCATTGAGCTATAGAAAGAGATATGCTTTGTGCTTTACACTGTGACCCAGATTATGTATTTGTATTTGCATAAATGTAGACACATATTTTTGTATCAATATATAGGTACATATTGACAATCTGTCTCTAACCAACCAAAAGTGTCAAGATTTACATTTTAAAAACACAAGATTGTTGCTGTTAGGTGCTGTTGAGACAATTACCGCTCAAAGCAACCTTATGAACAACAGATTGAAAGCTTGCTCTATCTGGCACTGCTCTCACCATGCTTAAATCCAAGTGGTGGTGGTTGTTATATGCCATTGAGTTGTCTGATCTATCCTTAGCCAATCTCATTGTCTCCAACACATACCCTCATTACCTCAGTGACTGTGTCAATCCATCTCATCCAGGGTCTTCATTTCCCATGCTGTCCTTCCACCCTTTTAAGCATGATATCCTTATCCAAGGACTTGCTTCTCCTGGCCACATGCCCACAGTATGTGAAATGAAGCTTCAAAATCTTTGCCTCCAAGGAGCAACTGGGCTTCACCCTCTCTAGGACAGACCTGTTTGTTCTCTTGGCAATCCAGGGTATGTTCAACACTCTTCTCCAGCACCACAACTCAAAGGCATAGAATCTGTTTCTGTTATCGTAAGTCATCATCCGGCTCTCTGCTATATAGCAAGTTATTGGGAAGGTCATGGGTTGGATCAGGCACACCTTAGTCTCTAGACTGCCATCATTGCTCTTCAGCTCTTCAGCACTCTGGAGAAGTCCCTGACAGCAGATTTTCTTTCTTTCTTTCTTAAAAAAAATTTACATTTTTTTAATACTTTAACAAAAGTTCACAGAAAACTTGGATTTCCATTCATTCATTGTTGCACATTTTTCTCCCTACTACCCTCCCAGTTCACTTTTCTATTTCAAAAGATTCTTCATTGTTGCACAACTTCCTCCTTCCCCTGGCTACCCCCAGTCCAATTTACTATGCACCTCTTATTCTGGATTGCTGTCATGCAAATAATACATCATCATATATTCCTTTTAAACAGTTCTTTCCCTGATTTGTTTCAATGTGGTGTTCATTATTTATCACCTAATTTTTCATAGTTCCCCCTAATGCCCGAGTCAGTCTTGTTTTATAACAGGGGAATTATGCAGTATTTGTCCTTTTGTGACTGAGATATTTCACTCAGCATAATATCCTAAGGGTCACCCATTTTGTATAATATTTCATGAGTTCCTTGTTTTTCAGTGCTATGTAGTATTCCATCATGTGAATATACCACGACTTCTCTATCCATTCATTTATTGATGGGTATTTGGGTTGCTTCCATCTCTTTGCTATTGTGAACAATGCAACAATAAACATAGGTGTGCATATATATCTGTTTGGGTGTTAGCTCTGATTTCTTTAAGGTAGATTCCTAGTAGCGGAATTGCTGGGTCAAATTATTGCTTTTCAGCACTCTGGAAAGGTCCCTGATTGCAGATATTCCCAATGCAATTCATCTCTTGATTTCCTGACTGCTAGCGCCAGGAGTGTTGATTATGGAACAAGCTGAAATTTTTAACAATCTCAATCTTTTCTCCATCTATCCTGAAGCTACCAATTGGTTCAATTGTGAGAATCTTTGTTTTCTTGATGTTGAACTTCAATCCATATTAAAGAGTACAGTCCTAGATCTTCTGCATCAAACACCTCAGGTTTTCCTCAATTTCAGCAAGCAAGGTCGTGTCACCTGCCTAACGCAGATTCTTGTTGAGTCTTCCTCCAATTCCTCCTCATAAAGTCCAGCCTTCCATATGATCTGTTCCACATATAGATTGAAAAGATATGGAGATAGGATGCATCCCTGACACACTCCTTTCCTGATTTTGAACCATGCAGTGTTTCCCATCTCTGTTCCGATAACTGCTTCTGGTCCAAATAAGGTAGCTGCTAATTCCCTTTCCACCTGGGATATTTTAGGCTTATTTCTAAGTCAGTCATTTGTTGATTGGTTTAATGTGCAATACACAGGTTATACATAAACCTTTGGGATATAGAAAGCACTTAGCACAAGTCCAGGCGTGGCAAATAGGGAATCCTATGTTTGATACTGTTACTTTTACTATCATCCTTTGGGATTGACTTTAGCAGTTTAGAACCAACTGCACTTCTTTCCTTTTGTTTCCCCCCTACTCATTTCCTGCTGTGCCCTGTGATTTTTTTGATTGAGGGATCATTTCTTTAGCACTTTATCTGTAGGCGTTCTTTAATGTCTAAGTTTAAATTATCTTCCTCCAGAGAGTCTGTGTGCCCACTTCTTCCCAACAAAACTACATAGAATTGAGGTTTCATTTTCTTTCTTTGGTTTTGTGTCTTACAGCTGATGTGAACACCAACCTCAAATCCACTGAGGGCTATTTTTTTATTAGGAATTATTGGAGGCAAGTCTTCCCAGAACCATACAGGTATCCCCACCCTTTCTAGGTGTGTGTGTTGCTGTTGTTATGTGCTGTCGAGTTGACTATGACTCATAGTGACCCCTATGCACAGTAGCTCTGAACCCTGTTCTATCCCAAGTCAATCTATCTCTGACACACCTACCTTCATTACCCCAGTGTCGTGTCAATCCATCTCACCCAGGGTCTTCTTCCTATCCTGCACAGTCCCTATATTTATGGGCATTTAGGTGCCCTTGTTTTGTAGTGGGGCCATGGATCAGCCCACAGTCTTCTTGGGCCCATATTTTACCTACTTTTCACCTCTTCTTCATCTTGACCTATTTGAACCCAACTTCTAGATCTGGAGAGACCATCATATCATTCATTCCTCATCTCACCCCATGCAGATTTAGATGATCATTTGTTAGTCTCTCTGGAATGAGCTTTCTTGTGATTTTTGGCCTTCGAGGATTTATTCTTACCTTTCCACCAGCTCAGCTTTGTGTTTATGAAATCAGGATAAATGTATTCATCATATTTTTAAATGATTTTTGTTGGGAAAATTTTCTGAACATCTATATGATGATGGTGGTGATGATGATGATCATCATCTTACGTATAAAATGCAAGACCTTATTGTTACTTTACAACAGAGTAATCCCATAGCTGGAACAATCCTACTGAAGTTGCCGCTCATCACAGAGAAGCAAAGAGGCACACCTTTAAGTTAAGTACCATTATACTGTTAACCACCATTGAGTTGGCACTGACTCATGCTCAATAGGATCAGCCCACTGTCATTCACTGGGTCTTTATTAGCCGATTTCTAGAAGTAGATCCAAGACCCACTTTCTAGTTTATTTTGGTCAAGAAGCTCCAGTGAAACCTTTTCAGCATCATATTCACTGCTTGTCAAGCCAAGTCTGCCTCAGCAAACTTGTAAGACAGAGAGAAACTGCTCCACACGATTTACAAATCTTTATAGACGTGCATTGTCACATCTTTCCTCCACCGAATGGCTGTTGGGTTTGAACTATTTATTTCTTGGTTAGCAGTTGAACATGTAAGACTGATTCACTAGGGATCTTTGTTCAGAATCATTGTTATTGTTGTTATGTGCAGTCGATCCAGCTGCGACTCATAATGGCCCTATAAACAACAGATCTGAACCTTGTCCTATCCTATGCCATCCTCAGCATCTCTGATACACTTGAGTCTATTGCTGCAGTCAGAACAGAGCAAGTAAACACTTCATGGTTCAAAACCAGGAAAGGTATGCATCAGGGATCCATCCTACTTCCATACTTTTTCAGTTTATATGTAGACCAGATCATGTGGGAGGCTGGAATTTATGAGGAAGAATGTGGCCTCAGGTTTGGAGGAAGACTCATCAAGAACCTGCATTATGCAGATGACATGACCTTGCTTGCTGAAACCGAGAAGGACCTGAGGCATTTGCTGCAGGTAGAGGACTGCAGCCTTCAATATGGATTGAAGTTCAACATCAAGAAGACAAAGATTCTCACCACTGGCTCAATTGGTAGCACCATGATAGATGGAGAAGAGATTGAGGTTGTTAACAATTACAGCTTGCTTGGTTCCACAATCAACACTCTTGGCACCAGCAGTCAGGAAATAAAAAGGTGAATTGCATTGGCAAAGTCGGCTGTTATAGACCTCTCCAGAGTGCTGAAGAGCAGTGATATCAGTCTAGAGACTAAGGTGCACCTGATCCAGGCCATAGTCTTTGCAATTACTTGCTATGCATCAGAGAGCTGGACTATGACTAAAGATGACAGAAGAAGAATCTATGCTTTGGAGATGAGGTGCTGGATAAGAGTGCTAAACATACCATGGACTGCCAAGAGAGCAAACAGATCTGTCCTTGAGAGGATGAAACCAAATTTCTCCTTGGAGGCAAGAATTTTGAAGTGCCATCTCACATATTTTGGGCCTGGGAAGAGGGACCAGTTCTTGAAGACAGATGTCAGGCTTGAAAAGGTGGAGGGACAGCATGTGAGAAGAAGAGCCTGGATGAGATGGATTGACTCAGTAAAGGGGTAATGGAGATAGATTTGTTGGACACAGTGAAATTGGTTCAGGATAGGGCAGAGTTGAGGGCTATTGTTCATAGGGTTGCTGCTATGAGTCACAAATGACTCTATGGCACATAACACCACAACCACCATGTGAATTCTTCTTGTTGTGGGTCTACTTTTTTATGCTTACTCTCCACCTCTTCAAGCATGATGTCCTCTAAGGAAAGATCCTCTTAACAATGTGCCCAAAGTATTCAGCATCACGCTGTTGTTTTGCTGGTAAGTTGGACTTGACCCATAGCTGGCTCTCCAGCGTGCATTTGGGGGCAGTAAATCACATGGGAGGAGATTGCCAACCCTTCTTCTGTATGCCTTTGGGACTGCAATACAGCATCTTAGCATTAAGCCACCAGAGCTGTCCTTTTCCAAGGACTGGCGCCACCTAACAACATGTCCAAAACACTCAACATAGTAGCAAACATGTAAGTTTCCTCTGATAGATGGACGGGAAGCTGCTCAGAAATTTAACCCGAATCTTCTTTATTGAAGGCAAGACTGCTACCACTGGGTCAGCACTACTGATGCCTGCCATGAAGTCTTGCCTCCCTCCTCCATATTACTGTGTAATGAAAGTCTTCACCTGGGCCTCTGGTTACGTAGGGGAACAAACTGACCAACTTTGAAGCAGCATCTTGATTGAAAGCACGACTGTGGACTCTGCTTGTGTTCACATCTCAATGCTGATGCTCGCTGCATGACTTTGAGCTAACAGCCTAACCTCCCAAGCCTCGTCTATACATTGGAAAGCAAAACCATACACACCTGACAGGGCTGGGGGAAGTGCACCTGAGTGTAAGTGCCCTGTAATTTTCCTGGTACATGTGAGGCAGTCAACATATGTTGATGACTATTGTTTTATTTCTTTTTCCCTACTTGACTACCTTGTGACCATGGAATTGTGTTTCACTGGAAAAGGCTGCAGTCTCTAGAATGAGTGTCTAGGGATCTGGGTCACTGTCTAGCTGTGCAAACTGGGACATGTCACTCCATCTTGCTATTTTCTCACATGTAAACATTCTTCTTATCTGGAAAATGAAGGGATGGACTAAATGATTTCTGAGGATACTTCTCGCCTTCGCAGTCTGTGATTCTATTAAGAGAGGGGTGTGAAAAGCATAATGCACCCCCTCCAAACATAGCATTTTCTAGGTGGCCCTCAGCAAAACCAGACTGTGTGTCCCAGAGCTGCTCTGTCAAAGTTAGATCTCCTGAATTTGGCACATGTTTTCCCATAGGAGTAATCTTTTAAGTGGTGCCTGGCTTTCCAAGGCTAGCTCATAAAACTCTGCTTAATCCACAGTGAAGCAGAAACACAACACATTTGCATTGGAAATGGTAGAATACAATACTGTCACAATACTAGTAATTAAACAAAACAGAAAAACAATTCTATTGAGTAAGAACTCATTTTTAATTTATCTAGAATCCCAGTGCTTGGGGAAAGCTGGTTAATTTAGAAGAGGAGGAAGTGTATGGAGATAGGGGGAGGTGGCAGTAAAACCTAGGAGACTCCAGGGTTCTTTCAAAGGATTTAGACCGAGGCTGATGGTGAGTTCTTTAAAATATCTGATTTTGATTAAAAAATTTCAAGTGTTTTTCTCACACTACCTTATTATTTCTTTGAGATGACTCTGACATGAAATTTTTCACTCATGAAATGTTTAATAGTCATTGTAATAGTTTTGAGTCTAACCAATGGAAAGTATGTAAAGAGAGTGTGAGATGGCACAGTGTGCAGCATGTTGGCCTTCTAACAGAAAAAGGAACAGTTCGAATCTGCCAGCTCCTCCCCAGGAGCAGAAAGATAAGCAGTGTCCTTCCATAAAGATTTACAGCTTCAGAAACCCAGCAGTAGAGTGCTATGAGTCTAAATGGAGTCGATGGCAGTGGGATGTATATTTATTTATGCTGGTGGTGGTGCGTTGTGTATTGGATTACTAATGCAAAGGTCAGAGATTCAAATCCACCAGCCACTGCACTGAAGAAAGATGGCCAGTCTTCTCTCCTAAAGATGTACAATCTTGGAAACCTGATGGAGGGAGGGTTGCTATGATACAGAACTAAAGCATTGATTGTAGGTTTTGTTTTGGTATGTATGTATACATATATCTCTTGGTCTATAAAGCATAGGGAGCGCTGGTGGCACAGTGGTGGGCAGCTTGAATTCCCCAGCTGCTCCATGCGAGAAAGATGGGCAATCTCTGGTGCACTTCAGCCTCCAACAACTTACTGAAGTTTCAGCTATGAGTCAATTCCAACTAGATGTCATATAACAACAAACAACATAAAATATATAATATATATTTGAATAAATCGTCATTTAAAAATTTTTGCTTTGTTGAAAACATACCCAGAATATACAATTTCTACATGTACAATTCAGTGATATTGATTATATTCTTCAAATTATGCAGCCATTCTTACCTTGCCAGGATCTTTTCCCTCTATTGGCATAAGTTCACTGCCCCCTTAGTTCCTTTTTTCAATTTGGTCCCATATAGACAGGTGTTACATCATAACAATGTTTAAGGCAGGCCTTTTTTCCTAGTTTAGCTAAACTATTGCACCCTGGTTTAAAATCAGGGAGATATGCATTACATTTGTATCCTTTCACCATGCCTATTCAATCTTTATACTTAACACTTAATCTGAGAAGCAGGATTAAGGGAAGAAGAACGTGCCATTAGGATTGCAGGAAGACAACAATTCACGTTATGTAGACAACACAACCTTGCTTGCTGAAACTGAAGAGGACTTGAAGTTCTTACTGAAGAAGACAAAGACTACATATATCCTTCAGTATGGATTACACCTCAATCTGACCAAAACAAAAATCTTCACAACTGGATCAATAAACAGCATGGTGATAAACAGAAAAGGTTGAAGTTATCAAGGACTTCATTTTATTTGACTCCAAAATTTGTACCCATGTAAGCAAAAGTGAAGAAATAAAGTGACATATTGCATCAGAGAAATCTGCAACAAAGGACTTCTTTAAGATTCTAAATGGTAAGGATGTAATTGTAAAGACTAAGGTGTGAAAACAGCTATGAGATATCATCTCACCCTAGTCAGAATAGCAAAATTTAACAGAACAGCAAACAACAAATGCTGGTGAGGTTGTGGGGAAACTAGAACACTTATTCACTGTTGGTGGAAGTGTCAAATGGTGCAACCACTATGGAAGGCAGTATAACGCTTTCTCAAAAAGCTGCGAATAGAGATACCATTTGACCCGGCAATTCCACTACTGGGAATATAACCCAAAGAGACCATAACAGAAACCCAAGCAGATATATGCACACCAATGTTTATCATGGCTTTGTTCACAATAGCAAGGAGTTGGAAACAACTTAAGTGCCCATCAGCAAATGAATGGATAGAGAAGCTGTGGAATATCCACACAATGGAATACTACGCTGCATT
>NW_006399788.1:5824215-5825858 GCF_000299155.1 Elephantulus edwardii | reverse complement strand
ACAGACGAAGAATCTACGCCTTTGAACTGTGATATTGGAGAAGTATATTAAATATCTCATGGACTGCAAAAAAGCACAAACAAGCCTATCTTGTAGGAAGTAAAACCAGGGTGCTCCTTTGAGGCAGGGATGGTGAAACCTCATCTCACATATTTTGGGCCTATTATCAGAAGGAGCCAGTCCTTGGAAAAAGACATCATGCTGGGAAATATGAAGGGTCAGTGAAAGAGAGGAAGACCTGCCACAAGATAGATTGACATAGGAACTGTAACAATGGACTCAAGTATGTCAGAGATGAGGCGGGTGACACACGATGGGGCAAGGTTCAGATCTGTCCCTCACAGGGTACCATGAGCTGTGGGTCTTAGCACCGCATTGTGAGCACCTGGCGTCCGTGAGCCTCGTGTCTCCTCTTCATTCTACTGAGATATTTATGGTTAGTCAATTTTTGAGCTGCACATTTTCTTGGCAACAAAATAGGGAAGATAACACATATTGTTCAGTTTTGTCATAAAGACAAAGAGAATAATATATGGAAAAAGTATCTAACATTAATAAGGGGGTAGATAACATATTTAGCTCTGCAGTGACTCTAAAAGGGGCCAGAGCATTATCTGAGTGTCTCAGAGAGGTAATATCTAGTAGTGTAGCAAAACCGAGCCCATAAATAACTAGTTAGCAGAGAGGAAGCACACAGGACATCTCAACTCCTGTGGGTTTCAAAGTAGAATAGACACACTTAATCAGCAGTTTGGGATGAGTGGAGAAATACCTTCAGATATGGTCATAGAAGATGGGTAGAAAAAGCTAGAAAGACGTTACCAATTCTTTTATCATTGCAAAAACACAAGTAAATCAAAAGAAGACAGTCAAGTCTCCTTAAAATTCATAATTACTCATATTTTCCAACTTAAGGTAAAAATGTGGTCACATCAACTCCCTTTCTAAATTAGTAAATCTACTATCTCCATCTTGGGCCTCTCTCTCTCTCCCTCCTATCGCTGGTGACTTATTCAGACACAAGTACCAATTCTGATTCAAAAGTCAAGCAGAGTGAGATAGCTCAAAAGTCACTGCACAGGCTGCAAGATGCCCCTCACTTGGATCCCGGGGTTATAGTGCTGTTAGCTGATATACACATGCTTAGTCATTTTACCCACAGCTCAACAATATGTTGGATAGGTGGGTCCAAAAGGGCTTCTGCTAGGCTTATGCTGTTCTGGAACATAGTATGGGAGAGTGACTCAACCATGGGCGTGGCCATCCCAGTTCAGGTTGGGGATAGGAGTTTCCATGAATACCAGGGATGCACACTAGATTGGAACAAGGTTTTGGGAAATGGCTGGACTTCTGATAGGGTCACTTCTAGATTCTAGGAGACAGAATGCTCATTAATGCAGTCTTGGGAGCCCTTTCTAAGTCTTGCACCATACAGGGAGTGGAGCCAGTGCCTTTGAAAGGACCATGGCAGTTGAAAGGACCAATAGGCATCTGAGTGGTGACCTTCATGGAATAACATTCAGCACCCAGCCCTCGTCTTTCTGAAATATCCAATTCACCCAGGCCTTTTCATTTTTTTTTTAAATTTATTCATTTTAATGAACATTTACAGAGATTTTGGATTTCCATTTATTCATTATTGC
>NW_006399788.1:5816631-5824115 GCF_000299155.1 Elephantulus edwardii | reverse complement strand
TGTAGGGTGCCACTATTGTCAAACAGGACTGACATCGGGGTTGGGGGGAGACTAAGAAAGATGGGTTCAATAATATATACTGCGTGAAACAGATGAGGGAGAAAACTGTTTAAAAGGGATATGTGATTAGGTATTTTCTTCAAGATCGAAGTCCAGAGCAAAGGCTGAATAGTGGAATGGACGTGGGGGGAGGGATTGTAAAACAATGAAAGAATTTTTCTTTTACTTTTCCAAGAGGGTAGTTTACTATGAGGGAGGGTTGGGAGGGGAGAAAAGTACAACAATGAATGAATGAAAATCCTAAGTCTCTGTAAATTTTCATTGAAATTAATAATAATAAAAAAGACTAAGGTGTATCTGATCCAAGTCATGCCATTGTTGTTGTTAGGTGCCATCAAGTTAATTATGACTCATAATAACTCTATGAACAACACACCAGAACTCTCAATTATTTCATATGCATATGAAAGTTGGACAACAAATAAGGAAAACTGAAGAAAAACTGATGCCTTTGAATCGTTTTGGAGAAGAGTACGCAGCATGAACCGCCAAAAGAACAAACACATCTCTGTTTTGGAAGTATAGTCAGAATGCTCCTTAGAAGCAAAGGTGATGAGACTTCATCTCACAGACTTGGAATACATTGTCAGGAGAGGCCAGTCCTTGGAGAAAGATATCATACTTGGAATGTAGAGTTCAGTCAAGGAGAGGAAGACTCAGAGAAGTGGATTGACAGAGTGACTGAAACAATCTCCTAGTGGATACTGTGAGAATGGCTCAGGATCAGGCAGGGTTTTGTTCTGTTGTACATAGGTTCACTATGAGGTTCCTAACACAACAACACCCACCACCACCACAACACCACCCACCACCACAACACTCACCACCACCACCACAACACCCACCACAACTGTTTAGTTTAAGGGAGACGTCATGGGATATTTTTCCTTTATCCCAAGTCATTCCATGATATTTTGTCTTATTGACTTTGCAAAGGCAATTGTGGATTGACTGTGTGGAGCATAACAAATTCAGGATAACATTGAGAAGAATGAGAAGGCCAAAATACTTAATTGTGCTCATGTGAAACCTATATCAAGACCAGGGAAATTTTGTCTGAACAGAGCAAGGGGACACTGTATGGTTTAAAATCAAGAGAGGTGTGGATTAAAAGTTACATCATTTCTTCATAATACCTGTTTAATTTCTATGCTGTGCAAATCATTGGAGAAGCTAGACTTTATTGAGAAGCTGGGCTTTGTGAAGAAGAATGTGGCATCGATATAGAAGGAAGACTCATCACAATCTCTGTTATGCAGATGACCCAAACTTACTTGCTGTAAGGGAAGAGGACTTGAAGAGCTTGATGAAAAGGTCGAATTACAGCCCTCAGTATGAATTACATTTAAATGGCAACAAAACAAAAATCCCCACCACTGGGCTGGTAGGCAACATCATGATAGATGACGAAAAGATGGAAATTGTCAATGATTTCATCTTACTCGGATCCTCACTCAACATCCATGGTACTAGTAGTCAGAGGATCAAAAGATGTGTTGCACTGGAAATGTCTGCAGTCAGGGACCTCTCCAAAGTACTGAAGAGCAAGGATGTGACTTTGCAGATTAAGCTGAGACTGATCCAAGACATGGTTACTTGCTATGCATCTGAGAGTTGGACAATGAATAAAGACAACAGAATTAGTGCCTTTGAGTTGTGATTGTTAGCGAAGGGCACTAACTATCCCAAGAGAATGAATATGGCAAGAGAATGAAGAAATAGGTCTTGGAGAGAGTGAAGTTAGGATACTCCTTAGAAGGAAGGATGGTGAAACTTTATCTCACATTCTTCCTTTGGGCATGTTGTTAGGAAGGGCCAGTCCTAGGAGAAAGTTTTCATGCTTGGAAAGGTGGAGGGTCAGTGAAGGAGGCTCATCCTCAATGAGATGGATTGACACAGTCACTATAACAATGGGCTCTAGTGTGGTGGAGATTATGAGAATGGCACAGGATAGGACGGGGCTCAGATCTGAGGTTCACTGAGTGGCTTGGAGTCTCTAAGAGATGGCACCTAACTATAGAGCTATGACCATTTTATTAGAACACTCTAGATTTCTGGCTATGAGAAGGCCTACTAACCAGACCTACGATACAGAATGAACTTCCTGCTTGCTGACAATAGGCTGGTGCAGAGCAACATGTGCCCTTGCAGCAGCTAACCAGAATGGTTCCTACTTCACTGAATGAAAAGATATTCTGCAGCTAACCAGAATAGTCCCTACTTCACTGAATGAAAAGATATTCTGTTTGGTTTCTGTAGGTGTTTGAATTTGGAAACTTCAGTGATTTAATACACTAAAAAGGAAGAGGATTGAAAAGAATGTTAGAGTCACTGCATGAAAGAGCTTATCTGAAAGGGAGTAACTGACAGAAGCAGAGCTGGAAGGAGAAAAGGGGGGTGACCTGAGTATGAACACTGGAAGATGGGAGGAAGAGAGGGGAAAGGTCAGGAGGGCAGTTCCCCCGTTGCCACTGGGTGGCCTTGCTTTCCACGACAGTCTGGTTCTTGTTTGGGGTGAGTTCTAGATGTCTGGGAAAGGCAGTGTTCAGGATGCTTCTATGGATATGCAGTTTATAAATTAAAAGCAAAAATTTCTATGCTTGACTAGTTATTGTTACTCTCTGAGCTCATCCTGGGATCTCTGTGAAAATGGTGTGCCTGACTAGATTAGAGGGTGATGGCTTTAGTTTGGCTTATATTCCCGAAACAAAGACACTTTGACTTGGACACTGACATCTTCTTAAACACTAGCATGGATTTGACGTGGCTGAATGAGTGGGAACTTCCCCCCATGCTCACTGCAGCAGCTCTGTGCCAGCTACAGATGGAGGGCTCCTTCTCTGATATCTGACACTGTCTTTTGATCAACTCAGTAAGTACCAAGTCTTCAGCCCACTTGGTAGTTACTGAGTTGCTGCAAAAGACCAGACTCCTGGTGGACCTCATTCTTCAGTATTGGAGCTTCCTGGTTCCACCTGGGGAGCTTATTAATATGCTGTTTCCTAGAGTCATATGTGACAATGAACAAGCTCGCTAGGTGTGCAGCTTAGGAATCTACCCTTTAAGTAAGCAGCCTACAGATACTTCTGATATCAGGTCCTTAGCCTACGCTTTGGGAAACACCACCCAGGAGACTGACTGAAAGAAGTTTGGATTATGGATTCATGAAAATCAGTAGCACATACCATGTAGACTAGTCAATTTCCCCATCTGTGAAATAAGGGATTTAGGCAGGCATGTCTCTGGAGTCTTCTTAGCTCTGGCAAGCTGAAATTCTAGAGCTCTTCCTCTACTTAAATGACTCCCCAGGTGTAGTTATTCATCTCTGCTCTTCGAAGGACTACTTGTCAGAGAGTTGGGAGATTGCAGCTGGTTCAGAAGCCTGGTGTGTTCAGCGCTTGCTGCTTTTGGGCCACATACACAGCCCTCATCATCTTGCGATGCTGGGGAAGGATGAAGGCAGAAAGCTGAGTACCCAGGGAAGAGGGTGTCCTGGGCTTCCTGGATTCTGACAGCATCACTGCCCCAGGAGCATGTGCTACAGGGTTCTGGTGTGGCAGCAAGTCATGCTGGAGCTGCCTAAGATCCTCCTTTAGGAGTGGTTCCTAGGTTAATGTGACATTCATCTCCCTACATGCTTTCATGTTTCTTTGTCCTAGAGCCGCCTGTGTCCTGGGGCAAGAGCACTCATTCATTCAGCCAGCTTACATATAAAGAGTCTTCAATATGTGTGGACCTCTAGTAATTGTGTCATAGTCACTGTGGGTCAATTTTTTCCTGTTTTGAGCTCTACTTCCCCAGAAGCTCAGTATTTCAGAGCACAGGACATCTTTGTTCATTTTTCTGCTTCAGCTCTCTCACTGTCCTCCTCTAAAATGTTCATTTGAATACTTTTTAAAGCTTGAATTAAAGAGCTCCAGAGATTAGATGGGATTCTGGGGTGCAGTGTGAGTGTGTGAAGCTGTATCTGTGCTGGGCACTAAGGGTTCATGGGTGTAGACAAACCCTGTAAGAACCTGCAAATGAGGTGAAGGGGATGCTCATATGATTGATTAAACACACATTTACATAAAAGAAAGGCCAAGTTTCGAGTCTGAAACCTTGGAGTTCAAAGTGACTTCTTATCAGCTATGTTTGCTCGGGCGAGAGACTTAATTTCTTTGGGCTTCAAAGAATTTTGAGTTTCTTTGTGAAACAGAGACAATGGAGCTGTTTCTCAGAGACAGGTTGTGTGTATCACATGAGAATGAACGGGAGCATCTGTGTAAACGGAACAGCCGCCGGAGATGTAAGGAGGTGCAAGTGCTCTTCTCAGATTGTGTGTCCTGGTGCTGCTCACCCACCACCCTCAGCCCTCTTGGTGCTCTTTACTTTGATAATGGGACACAGAGAGGAGGCATGGCCACTATTTGAGTGTCTTCTATCAGACTTGGCTTCCTGGATTTCCTTTATATGTTTGAACCTGGCCTTATGAGAACTGCCGAGTTGGAACTGACTTGTGGCTGTCGTCCAGCAGGTTTTCAGAGGCAGTTAATCACCTTGGAGGATATTGCCCATCTTTCTCCCATGGGGCAACTGGTGGTTTTGAACACCTTTAAACACCTTTGGGTTGACAACACAGCTCTTTACAGCTAAGCCTATGCTAGTTGTTTGGTTATTAGTTGTGAATATGCACTTTAAAAAGTGATACATTGTAGACCCTCAAAACACAGTTCCTGAGTGGGGGGAGATGTTTTGGGCAGGTGCACTCTAGCTAGACCACTGTCCTGTTTACTGGAGCAGAGAAGGGAGGATAAAGGAAAGACACAAACACTGCTCTGGTAAGTGTGTGCGGAGCAAGATCTCCAATATCCGGGGAGCAATGAAAGGGAAATGATGCTCTCTGAGGATACACACAGGGCCAATGGGGAAGAAAAGGAGAAAGCAGGAAAAAGAATCATATTTTTGCCACTTTGGACTTCAGTAGCTTCTTTTATCGGACATCTAGTAAATGCTAGGCATCATTCCAGGTGCTGGGCTAAAGTCATGATCCTACCTAAGCGTTATCTAAAAAAGATATCTCATTTAATCCTTAAAACAGCTGGGCAAGGATCAGATGAAATACTGCACAGAAAATGAGTCTGTACACTGTAAAGTGCTGTAAAATGTAAAAGATGACGCGAGGACGATTCATTTCCCTTCCCCACCTCTGCAGGTTGCCTGCCAGCCTCCCAGTGCTGGGTTGGCACCCACCTTGCCTGTCTCCTTCCCGGCTAATTGGGGAGGCTCTCCAGGCCTGATTTATGCGGACACTCACACATTCTTCCACTGAACATTATTCTAATCAGACACCTCATTATTGGATGCCTGCTTCCTCGGGCTGCCTGGACAGGGTTATTACAGGATATTATACAGACCATTTGCATGGCCACCTTCAGGTCATTTCCATCACTTTAAGCTACTTACAGGCCCATTTTCTTCCCCATAATATTTGCCTAATTCGATTACTCCACAGCTTCAGAAGGCTCAAAATGGAATCAGAAGTTACAACTCGGAACAAAGTCAACCAGATCCTGGTACACCCTCAGAACCTGGGACCTACCTGGTCCTGCGTGACGGCATCAGACCCGTGCCTCTGTGCTCTGAGAGGGAACACTTAAGGACTTGGAGAGAAGATGGCTAAGGTGGGCCAAGGACATCATTAGTTAAGTCAATATTTTAGAGTTAGAGGTGATGCAAAATTCCCTTTTCTTAGTCCTCAAATTCATCTTTTATCCAGAATACCTTATACTTCTCTATCATAATCCTAAACACATTTTATTGTAATAGATTGTGTAATATCTGCTTTACTGATGGAGAGTAAGAAATATTATGGCAGACTTTTTACGTTGTTGATTTTTGTGTCTCCCATGTTTATGATAATTAATCAACAAGTAGATAAATAGATTTCTGACTTGATGGAATGGCTAGTTCTTTGCTCTTTTGACCATTTTCTATCGACATGTATATTTATGACTGCTCAGTAATGATTTTTTTCTTGCTATCAAAAGTCTCTATTCCTTTTATATTGTTCACACTCCATCTGATTCTGAAGGGTCCAGTCTGGACCTTAAGACTTCTATTCATGTTCTCACACTATACTGAGTGCAGGAATCTGGGGCACTGGGCGGTTCTCAGTTTGCCCCCCACCTCCCACCCCTACGTATCCCCACTGCTGCGAGGACATTTGGTGATGTCACAGTTGGTGTCTTGTTGTTATTATCTAGTGGGATACTGTTAAACAGTCTTCAATGTACAAGACAGCAGCTCATGTCAATCTTCTGGTTCTAAATGTCAACAGTGCTACTGTGGAGAAACTCTCCTAGTTGTGGCAAGCTGACTCTGATTCGTGATGGCTGCATGCACAACAGAACACAGTGTTGCGCTGTTCTGCATTATCTTCACACTAGATGAGTTCACTGTGTAAAGCTGAGCTCATTGTGGTGGATGCTGTGTATTTTAAATGCCTTCCAACCTTAGAAGTACCACATCGACCTGTACAACTGTAGAGATACCACACCAACCAGTACTACATCAGGCAACATTTTGTTATGATCCATGGTGTTCCCATTCATTAATTTTTGGAAGTAGATCACCAGTCTGTCTTCTTAGTCCACTATTTGTCTATTAGTTCATGTACTGTGGTGGCTTGTGTTTAGCTTTGACACTGTAAGATATGCCACTGGTATTTGGAATGCCAGCATAGCCACCTAAGGTAGGGAGGTTTTCTGAGGACTTCAAGACTAAGACAAAGTAGAAAGAAGGTATTAGAGTAAGCATAATATAGTTAACAGAAAGAATGAAGTTGGATTTTCTTATGGTTGGTAGGTCATTAAAGCCTACTGGGTTTTGAGGCACTCTTCATGTAACACTTTCTCCCTGCCTACATGCTAAATCATGGGTCAGTCACTGTTGTTGAGTACCATTGAATTGCATAGCTGACCCTCGAGCAGGATTTTAGAGGCAGTACACTGCATGGAAAGAGACTGCCCATCTCTTTCCCACAGAGCAGCTGGTGGATTTGAATAGCATGCTTGCCAGGCTGTTTAAAGTTATCATGTATCTGAACAACTCCTTAGCACTAGGCCACCAGAGTTCCCCAAATCAATCGTTGTTGTTGTTGTTATGTGTCATCGAGTTGCCTGTGACTCATAGTGACGATATGTACAACAGCCCTAAATCCTACCCTATCCCTTGCCAATCTTATTGTCTTTGACGCGCCTATCTGCATTACCCTAGTCACTGAATCTGTCTCATCCAGGGTCTTCCTCTCCTGCGCTGTCCCTTCACCCTTTCAAACATGACGTCACCTCCAAGGACTGGTTCCTCTTTGCAACATGTCCGAAGTATGTCAGATGAAGCTTCAGAATCCTTGCCTCCAAGGAGCAGCCTGGCTTCACCCTCTC
>NW_006399788.1:5799913-5811331 GCF_000299155.1 Elephantulus edwardii | reverse complement strand
CCCACCCCAGTTTGCTTGTCTCTTTGAAAAGTAAAAGAAAAATTTCTTCACTGGTATACAATCTCCCCCTACCCCTCCACCCCCAGTACACTCCACTATGAAACAGATGAAAGAGAGAACTATTTAAAAGCGATATATGATTGGGTATTATGGTTATGACAAAAGTCCAGAATGAAGGTTGCCCCCAGGCATTTAGTGTGATCCACAAGAGAGAGAAAGGGCTTTCCAAATCACGAATGAGATTGAATTTCTTGCCAACTTTGCAGCTAAGCTTTGTAGCCAGTTTCTGTTTGATATAGGCAAATGTGACATTTCTTGTACCAGAGTGTTGTGGTACAAATTTACAACCTGTTTCCACTGGACTGTATGGCTCTATTTCATCTTTGTCAATCTGGTAACTATTCTTGCTTACCACAGTGAGACCAAAACAAAAGAGAATATGCAAGCCAGTTGCTGCTGAACCCATTCCAGCTCATGACAGTGCCACGTGTGGCTGAGTAGAAGCGCTCTGTGGAGCTTTTGTGGCTGTGCTCTTTCTGAAACACATGCACAGCTGTTCTTCCAAGTGCCCCTGGGTGAGTTTGAACTGCCAACCTTTCAATTAGGAGCATTTAATTGTTTGTACCACCCAGGGACTCCAAGACAATTTACATGGGAAGGAATTTGTCCAAGCACTTATTCTGAGCTGATAGAGACCAGTCAGGGGAAGGAACTACTAGAGCTGATCTAAGACAGAAGAGGGACATGAGAACTGAGAACAAACCACACTCTTGACTTGTGAATCCTGTATCTAATCAGCCAGAGACAAATGTAAGTTGAATAACCTAAGCAACATCCGGACCTCATTCCCGACTGTAACAGGCCTGTGAGGAGGCATTTCCTCTACAGGGTAGGGAACTGTAAGAGGATACATTTCTGTTTGTTAAAGCCACCTGCTTGTGGTCTCTCTGTTACAGCAACATTAGATAACTAAGATACCTGCCTAAGAGTGTGTGAGAGTTATTTGTTCACAGTCATTTCAGACTGGCAAATTAAAAAAAAAAATGAAATCAAGTGAAGACAAAACGATATCTCCTTGTTCTTTTAATTTTATTCTCACAATTACTGGTGAGATTGACTATCTCTTGTATTTTTCCATAGGGTTGTTTGTCTTTTTCCTGCATATATGTAATGATTCTCGATATATTCTGCTTGTAATTCTATTATTATTGGTTGAATGCATTGCAGCTATCTTTTCCCAATCTGTAGCTGAAATGAATAATCTTCCTTTCTCTAGGAAGCCAGGGACTTCTGAGAGATGGAAATAGGATTCTTGTGGAAAGGGAAGCTTCTAGCAAGCATCAAGATATGGATAGATCTGGGCTAGAAATCTCCTTGAAGTAGAGGTAAATCTTGCGTCATCTCCTGTTTGAGTTTCTTGGAAGTCTGTGACTGCTCAAATCCTTCTGTCTAGGGTGACCACATAATCTCTCATCTGAATGGAAACATTTTTTGAGAGTGTAAGGGGAAACTATTACTAATTTCAGCGGGACAAATAGAAGTAAACTGTAACTGTCTCAGGTAAATTAAAACATGAAGTAATGCGGCTTCTGGAATTTGTATTCATGGTGCTTAAACTAAGTCTCTCACTTCTGATTTCTGCTGTCTCTACCCCACTTTCCAGGCACCTCTTCTTCCTACTACCTTGGATGGCTATGAAGCCCTTTTTCACATCCTCAGACCTAAAATACTGCCTTTCTCCACTCTCCATTGGAAAAACATTTGTGGAGAATATAATCCTTTCCTGTCTAAATTCCACTCTTGGTAAATTCCCCTCTTGGCCACCAAACTTGTAGCTGGTTCTGCTTTGAGTTCCTCTAGCACTTACTCCACATTGTTTATTTAGAGATTTAATTTTATCTTTTGAGTGCCTTGCCCTCCCCTTCTAGTTTGTGAAGATCTTAAAAATAGGGCCATGTTTTATTTACACTTCTCTGTATCTAGCCTTCAAAGAGGTAACTTGCCTCTCCACTCTTTCCCAAATCTATTTTGCTGTTCAAGTTGTTGTTGTTGTGGTCACGGAGTTGATGCTATAGTGTTTTCAAGGCTGTGCTCTTTTGGAAGGACATCACATGTCTTCTGAGGTGTCTCTAGGTGCATTTGAACTGTCAACTCTTTGACTATAGTTGAGTGCTTAACCGCTTGTCCATCTAGGGACCCTGTAGTTTAAGCTGCTGTGTTAAAATATCTCTTTGCTTTTTAGGACAATAGGATATTATTATTATTGTTGTTATAATTTTTATTTATTTCTCTTTGCAGCACAGGCTGTTTACTGCACTCCTTACCATGCTAACCTACTCTTCCATTTTTGTGGTCATCTCTCCCCTCTCTAGGCTGCTTTCAGTAGCAATTATCTGGAATCTGGCAGAGGAGATGGTTCAGCACTTCAGCATGTGAAAGTGCATATTCAGGCTTGAAGATAAGCATATAGTCATAAATGCTGAGCAGAAGCCTCTAATTTCAGTGATGCATACATTGTGGCATAATTAAGAGGGAAAGCTTGTCCTTGGAAGAGATTTGCAAAAAGGATTTATAATTGCAAGGACATAGAATTAGTTCTAAGGCTTCTTGACTTTTGTGATAATCTCTAGGGCTTCTTTATCAATTTATGACCAGATGATGTTGCTCTCAAGTCATAAGCAATTGGCTTATCAGCACTCTCTGGCATCTTGCGGTCACACAGAGCCCAAGTGAGGCTAGGGGAAGCATCAATGGTCAGAAATGGTATGTTGTGTTTATTATAATGCCTCGGTGCAGATCTAGAGGCCAATAGTTGCTTGGCATTCTGAGAGTGTCCTCAGGATGGTGAGGCCAATATCTTGGGATATTTTTCTTGTAGAAGTCAGATTGGTTTTGCAATAGTTGGTTTCAGAGGAAGAAAAACATGCTAGAAACTCAGCTGCCTCATGAAGGCTAGAGATACTTCTTTTGTTTTGGAAACAAGCATTTCATGGATTTTATAGATCCTGCTCGTGGTAGGAGAGGCAGAGGGGTGGCTTCTGGGAGTAGTAATGATGTCATAAACTAAGGAAGTAACAGTGGAGATCCAGCTTCACATTCCTCTTGATAAGTGACAGAGATGTGTACAGATGGTATCAATTTCATGAATACTTCTTATGAGTTTATCTTCTGTTGATGTAAAAATTAGGACAATACAAAAATATGGTCTCTTGTCTGGAATTCTTTATGAACAAGGAAGGTCTAATGGCAGAATATGGCCTATATTTCATTGTGCTTCACTCCAGATGTTTCTCTGTGATAGATATTTAGGGACCCAGCACAGTTCCTAGGGACTTAATGTTAATAGACTCAGGCCAAGTCCCAACAAGGAGTAGTTAATCCACTACTGGAATGATTATATATCATAATACTTTATTAAATGTCTTATTCACTGTGGTTTCCACAAAGACTTGTCAAACCATTACACATTACCATCAAAAGTACACAACAGCCCATTGATTTGGTTTATAAAATATTTCCCATATCACCGTATTTACTTGAGTACTTGAGGTACTCAAACTTTTCTTTCATGCATATAACCACTGTAGTCTAATGATATTAATTTATTCACTCATTGAACATCAAGAGCAGGTGCTGAGACTAAAGCAGAGAACAAGTCAAACTTGATCCTTGCCTCCACAGAGTCACATGTTGATGACTGAGCCAGATAGTAAACTACAAAGCGTGATGAAAGTTATGAAAAGGAGAGAAAACTCTGAGTGCCTCTTACCAGGTAGACTTGGACAAACTTTCCTCGCTAATATCTTCATCTCTAAGCAAACTTGAAATATGGGGACAACAGGCTCTGGTTGGGTTGTTCTAGCAAACCTAGGGCATTGATTCCTTCCCAAGAAGTACTGCCCTACCTACCTGAGGGTATCTAGCTCTCTCTCAGAGGTTTCTGAGGTTACTTCCTGCAATAAGAATACCTTTAGCACTGCAGTCTGAAAGTGGTAATTGTGACCCTACCCTCCATGGCTCTGCCAAAGGACATAGGGAAAGAAAAGCTGCCTAAGTCTTGAGGTTCCCTGAGCACTGCTGACAGCTACCTTGGAGCTACACCATTGATAAGCACTAATGGAGATGCTACACACACATTTTGTCTCTAGTGCATAACTCATGGCTTCCTTTGACAGGTGGAAATAAAGACTTTCTACTCCAGGGAATGTAAACCACCAATGTGCTGTGTTGCTAACTGAAGGGCTGGAGCTCGAGTCCAGTCAAATTGTTTCAGAAGAAAGACTATGTTCATTACCTACTTCTGAGAATTCAGCCACTAAAACCCTTACGGTATGCAGTTCTACTTTACCACACTTGAATGTCACCATGAGCCAATGACAACTACTTAGTGTGCTGAGTGGTGTGAATTTCATTAGCAGGGACGGTATTTCATTCTGGTGGGGTGTGAACAGTGGAGGCTCAGAGTTCCCTTCCTTTGATGGGGTCCGCTCTCTGAGCCTTTGAAATGGCAAAGACAGTGTTGATGCCATCTGAACTGCGATTGCCATCTTTAGATAAAGATCCAGATATCTGGACAGGGCACTCCCAGAGTACAGGACATGCTTTCTGTGCATTGTGCTTTTATAATAGAGATTACTCCTGCAATGACTGTGAGGTGTGGTCGCAGTGAGAATAAAGCACATTTATCGAGAGCTTCCTGGGGCTTGGGCATTGTGCCAAACTTTAACCACTTTATCTTGCCTAATCTTACATTTCTTTGGTGTAGGTCCCTCTTGTCAAGCCCGTGGAGATGAAGACCTTGCAGCTCGGAGAGGCTAAGTTGCTTGCCGAAGGAAAAACAGCTTGTGAATGGCTACTCTGGGGCCTGAATGCAGTGTGCCTGAGTCCTAAGCCCGCGCTCTTCTGTGGCTTGTGTCAGACTGTGCCTTGCTGCCATCCTGCAGTCGCTCTGACTGGAGTCTTTCCTGGCACCCATAAATGTCAAGCTTGATTTAGTTAAGAGGTGCAAATGGAGGACTGTTTTGTGAATTCCACATTCAAGAGGGCTGGGCAGTTTATCAAACAGGAAATCCCCGAGTTGAGACTGCATGTCTGTGTTAACATCAACAATATGGCTTTTGAGCCTTGTAGCCAGGTGCCAGGCCTTTCCCTTCCAACCGGGAGTCCAGTGGCAACCAAGGATATTAGTAGTTTCTCCAACCACACCAGGCATGTATGTGTTTGCTGAATCCATAGTGTCTCCATATGTCCATGAACTCTGATCTTCCAACCTCCAATAGCATGAAAAGTTCAATCCATAGCTTATCTGACCTTGGTTTCTGGTTCACTGTTCAGCTTCTCTGGAATGGAGCTGCACCTGAATCCTAGCCTTCTTGACTGGAGCTCTGCCTTTGTGACTCACTGTTGCTGGATCTCATAGATGCTGGAGGAGCCCCCTAGTGCAGTGGGTGTGCCCCTGGCTGCTAAATGAAAGCTCAGCAGTTCAAATCCACCAGCTACACGTGGGAGAAAGACAAGATGATCTGATTCCATAAAAATTACAGCCTTGGACACGCTGGGGCATTTGTACTCTGCTCTACAGTGATACCACGAGTCAGAATGGACTTATTGGTGATGGTTTTAATCTTGGAGTTTTTTGGAAACCAGGGCGTTTTCTGCCTAGGGTTTTATTTAAACTGATTAGAGTTCTGTTTAAACCTAGGCAGACTTTTCTGAAATCAATGAGGACTACTACTACTGGGTAGGCTAATGATCCCTTAAAAATTCATCATAAGTCCTGATTTTAGATAAGATGGGGCAGAAGGATAGGGAAAGAAAGTCTGTAACAGTCATTGTCTGAACCTTTTTAGTGGTCTGGGAGTACAGCTGACTTCTTTCTGGGTCCTTGTTCCCTCTGAATCTTTGAGGCTGTGATTCTCAACTTGGGAGATTTTGACCTCCTGGGGGTTATTTGGCAATGTCTGAATATATTTTGGTGTCACAGCAGAGAGTAGGGTATTGGCAGCTAGTGGGCAGAGGCGTCTAGTGGCTAAATATACTACAATGCACAGGATAGCCTTTCTTCCCCATCACAAAGAATTATTATTCATCCTGAAGTGTCAATCTTGCTGCAGTCGAGAAATCCTGGTTTCAGATGCCAGCAGTGCCTCTACGCTTGAGGGTAGAAGTCAGCATGAATCCGAATAATTTGCATGCAGAGGTGTTCCCTATTTGGCTCTAGTTTACAACATCTTGTTTTCACCCCAACTTTGTCTATCATTCATTAACCTCTTTAGCTGATCAGAGCAACAGAGACTTTAGGCCTACTCTCACTCACAACTGTGGTGTTGTCTGGATGTGTGGATGTATGTTTGGATGTGTAGAGGGTCATGCATCGTTCATCTTTGTCCCTTTAATAATAGTGCTGGAGGGAGCGCTGATGGCCTAGTGGCAAGGAGCTGCACTGCAACCCTGAAGGTGAGTGGTTCGAATCCACCAGGTGCTCCACTGGAGAAGGAGGGGCATTCTCCTCCTGTGCCAGTCAGATCTGCCTCGATGGTACACAACCAGTGGGAAAAGTAGTTGTGGGTTGGATAGTTGAACTTAGCAGAGGTCTATCATTTGGGGGAGGGTCATAGTTTCCTAAGGCTGTTGTAACATTTGCCAAAAATCATGTGAATTACATGAACAGATATTTTATAATCTCAGTTCTAAGACTGGGAATCTGAATGGCGAGTGTCAGTAAGGTATATTTTCTTGAAGGCTCCAGGGGTAGGTTCTTCCCTTGCCTCTTCCTGTTATAGTAGCTCGAGATGTCCTTTAGCTTACCACAGCATGATTCCAGTCTCTTCTATTTCATCAGCTCGCTGTCCACTGTGTGTATTTGTCTTCAAGAATTGTTTTTTCATTAAAGAAAATGTTTATTTTAGTTGTGATTTTAATTAAAGTTTAAAAAAATGTTGGATTTTCATTCATTCACTGTTGCACATTTTACCCCCTCTCCCTCCCTTGGCCCTCCCCCAATTTATTTTATTTTATTTTTTAAAAATTTGTTGTTACACAATTACCTTCTTATTCTGGGCTGTTGTCATACATATAATGCCTAATCATATAGTTCTTTTAACCAGTTCTTTCCTTCATCTGTTCTAATGCAATATTCATTGTCTATTCTCTTCCCAATAACCCATGTCAGAGCTGCTTTATAACAGTGGTGCTATGCAGTATTTGTCCTTTAATGACTGAGATACTTCACGCAGGATAATGCCCTCCATGTTGTATAATGTTTAATGAGTTCATTGTTTTTCAGGACTTCTGTACTTCCATTGTATAAATATACCATTGCTTTTCTATCCATCCATTTGTTGATAGGCACTTGGGTTGCTTCCATCTCTTTGCTGTTATGGGTATGCATATATGTTTGAATAGAGGTTATGGTTTTTTTAGGGTATATTCCCAGCAGTGCAATTGCTCAACTGGTATTTCTATTTCCCTTTTTTTTTTTAGAAATTACCAAACTGCCTTCCGTAGTGCTTGCACCATTTTACATTCCCAACGGCAGTGAAGAAGGGTTCCAATCTCTCTACAACTTCACCAGCATTTATAGTTGCTGCTCTGTTGAACTTTGCTATTGTTGCTGAGATGATATCGCATAGTAGTTTTTATTTGCATCTCTCTGACGGCTAGGGATTTTGAACATTTCTTCATGTATTTGTTTGCCATTTGAATGTCTTCTTTGGTGAAGTATCTATTCATATCTTGTGCCTATTTTGCTTTTGGGTTATTTACCTTTTTCTTGTTGAGGTGCTGGAGTTTCTAAAATTTTAGATGTTTAGAAGAGGTTGTGTTACTAGGGATATTATAGCTAATGTTAGACAGGTCTTGGCTGAAAGCAGAGTACCAGAGGAATGTCTATCTGTGCTTCATTGACAATGCAAAGGATTTTGACTGTGTGGATCACAAGAAGATGTGGCTGACTGTGAGAAGAATGGGAATCCCAGAACATTTGATTGTGCTTATGCGAAACCTATACTTGAACCAAGAGGCTGTTGTCAGAACAGAGCAAGAAAACACTTCATAGTTCAAAATCGGGAAGGGTATATGCCAGGGATGTGTTGTAGCTCCATACCTTTTCAATCTATATGCAGAACAGATCATCCAGGAGGCTGGGCTCTATGAGGAGAAATGTGGCATCAGGATTGGAGGAAGACTCATCAATATTCTGTGTTATGTAGATGATAGAACCTTGCTTGCTGAAACTGAGGAAGACCTGAAGTGCTTGCTGCAGAAGGTCATGGACTGCAGCCTTCATTATGGATTGAAGCACAAGAAAACAAAGATTCTCCTCACTGGGCCGACCGGCAGCATCATAATAAATGGTGAAGACACTGAAATTGTTGACAGCTTCGGTTTTCTTGGCCTCACAATCAACACTCTTGGTATCAACAGCCAGAAAATCAAAAGAAAAATTATGTTGGGAAAGTCTGCTGTCAGGACCTCTCCAAATGACTGAAGAGCACCGAAGTCAGTCTGGAGACTAAGGTGTGTCTGATACGGGCTATCATCTTTTGAATTATTTGCTATGCATCAGAACTCTGGACAATGATAGAGATGATAAAAGGCAAATTGATGCCTCTGTGGTGCTGGAGAATAATATTATGAACCACTAGGAGAATAAACAGGTTTGTCCTGGAAAGGGTAAAACCATGCTGCAGCTTAGAAACAAGGATTATGAAGGATTCTGAGGCTTTATCTGACATACTTTGGGCATGTTGCAAGAAGGGACTAGTCCTTGGAGAGGGACATTATGCTTGGAAAAGTGGAGGGACAGTACAAGAGAGGAAGACCCTTAATGAGATAGATTGACTCAGTGTCAGACAGTAAGGTTTCCTCAGGATAGAGCAGGATTCAGGGCTGTTGTACATAAGGTCGCTATGAGCTGCAAGTGACTTGACCTTACACAACAACAACAACAACAACATCAAATATTTGTCTCCCAGTCTGTGACTTTCCTTTTTACCCTTTTGGAGAAAACTTTTTGATGTGCATAGGAATTTAATTCTTAGAAGTTCCCATTAATCTATTTTGTTTTCTCCTGGTTGTAGGCTTTTCATTATGCTTGGAAGACTGTTCATACCACGGGTTAGGGCTTCTAGAGTTCTTCCAGACTTTTCTCTAATGAAGTTTAGTCTTTGGTTTTACTCCTAGGTCCTTGATCCACCTTAAGTCGGTTTTTGTGTATGGTGTGAAGTGTCTTCACTTCTTATTAGGACTTTAGACCGAAAGAGATTAGAAATAATTTAACTTTAATGATAGGAGATATGCTGTCAACCCAAAGGCAGGAGGTTTAAATCAATTAGTTGTTCCTTGGGTAAAAGATGAATTATCTCCTTCCATGCAACATATTGCCTGTGAAAACCCACTGAAGGATCAGCTATGAGCTACTTCTGACTTTACAGTAATTAATGACAACAACAGTAACAACAATCTTATCCACAATGACCTTATTTCCAATTTTCCTTATTTCCTTATTACCTAATCTTATTAGGTACTGTGGCTTAGAACTTTATATCTACTTGGGTAATACAATTCAACCTGTAACAAGGAGTGAAATTTTATTGTGCATGTGTAGAGAAAAATGCAAGTTTATTGACTTATAAATTCCAGAAATATGAGAGGCAGACAAAACCTCTTTATCATACTTCAAAGCTCTTGTTAGGTAGAAGGTCTTTAATTCCCTGGGGAAGGAAGGTCAGTGGGACCACAGTGGATTTATCTATTCTGCTGTCATATAATGTTTTCTTTGACAAGTGTTCATATTTGTTTCCAGATAATACTGAGCCCTATAAGGGATAAGTTCATCCCAAACCATTCTTGAAACAAGGTAAACGGAATAAAAAAGAATATCCATAATGTGGTGCCCATTTCCACATTTCCTACCTCAGGGAGCCCTTAAATGTCTTAGTTTGACCTGGAACTTCAGGTTAGGGAGGATCTTTCTTCTCAGCCTACTGAGTTACCAGTGATCTCTTAGAATTTACACATACCCCCAGTGTTGTAGAAAAGTGTCCCTAAACAACATCCAGAAGCTTAGTGGGTCAAACCTGCCGTTATAGGTGAGATAGACTTCTGCCTGTTGTGAGGCTGCCTGCCCTGGAGAACCCTCGTCAGTTGTGTAACTGTGTTGAGTTCTCTATTCTCATATTAAGGCTGAATGTTCATCTGGTGTCCCTGTAGCGGTACTACATGCAGAGAAAATCTAACACCCCCCCAATACCACCCCCCACCCCGAACACCACCACCACCACCACCACAAATTCACTGAATCCTTTGGGTTCCATATTTCATATTATTTGATGTATGATTGGCCCTGTAAGTAAATTCTGAGTCATTGTCATATTAAATTAGTGCTCTGGGTCTTACAGACCCATTCTGAAGCACTTTTGGGGATGTGATGCAATCTTGGTCAAGACTCTCCTAGTTCCTTCTCCTATTTTTCTTCTTGTGCTCTGCCTCCCCTTCCATTAGGCCATCTCCATAAATGCTCCTGTCCTCCAATCTTTCTTCCATGATAAGATTTGAGAGCTAGACATAAAACATTCTAGTTCCAAATCATTGAAAAAGACCTGATTATCCACTTTACAGGATAAGAAAAGTTCGGTTCTTAGAAGCCTGAAGACCTTCCCTCTTTAAGAAATAAGAGAAATGCTTTTCATTCTTCTATGTGAAACATTTCCTAAAGAGGAGGAGGATTTCTGCTAAAATATCAAAACCAAAATCAAATACAAATTGAGTCATCATTGGTCTTCCACCAGCCAAAAGTTCAGTAGGACACTATCTCCTTTGTGTAAAAAGCAGGTTTCCGTGTTGTACTCAGAGACCATTACATTCTACATCACATGGGAAGCCAAGGGCCAGAGAGGGAATGTGACTTTCCAAGGTCATCTGTATGACTGGCATCAGATCTAGGACTAGGACTCAAATATTTTGATTCTATGGCCATTTGGGATTGACTAAATTCGTCCAGCCCATTTGCATGCTGCTATATAAAACCCTTTTAGGGAGCTTTGGTGGATTAGTGGTAAGGTATTGTGATACCAATCCAAAGGCATGAGATTCTAATCCACCAGCCACTCTGAGGGGGATAGATGAACAATCTCCTCCCATGTGCTTTCCTGCCTCTGAAAACTTGCTGGAGGGTCAGCTATGGGTTGATTCTCACTTAATGTTACATAACAATAACAACACCCTAAATAAGTATGGGAACTCAAGAGCTATAAAAACTTTAAGACTAACTTATGTATATCCTAGTATATCTAGTTGCACTCAAGAGAGAAGACATTTAGCTTCTGACTCCAATTCCCTGGTTGATTTGGGTAGGAATAAGAAAAGATCTATGTTTGTTCCCATTACAAAGAAGGGTGACCCAGCTGAGTGTGGAAA
>NW_006399788.1:5770594-5798623 GCF_000299155.1 Elephantulus edwardii | reverse complement strand
CACTTTCAGGGTGCTCTTGTGGCCCAGTTGCAAGGAGTTGTGCTGCCAACACAAAAGAATGCAGTTGGAATCCACCAGGTGTTCTGAGGGAGACAGATGGGTAATTTCCACTCACGTGGTTTATAGCCTCTGAAAACCCACTGGAGGTCAGTTATGAGTCGGTTCCAACTCACTGTCACAGGACAGCAACAACATAAAGCTGTTTGACATCCATGGCTCATTTGGTGCTTAGCTGCTCTTTGAAGGAGGCAAGACTGATTGCAACCTCCCAGATTATAGATAATAAAACCAAGGTTCAAAAGGATAGGTGACTTGGTCAAACAGAGAGAAGATTACAATCTATGTCTTCTGATTAAAAATCCAGGAGACCTTGTGCAAGGGGATTGGTTCATGCTGTTTGGCTCTTGTTTTCTGCTCTATTACCCTCTGGAAATTCCAGGGAGGCCTTACTTTAGGCTCTTTCTCCTCTTTCTGCATTTTCTTTATCTTTCATATTCTCCTCAACCTCTCTAAATTCCCTCTTCCCAGTTCATTATGAAAGAGAGAAGAAACTCAGTGAGATGCATCGGCAGAGTGTCCCTGACAATGGGTGTGAGCATGGTGGAGATCATGAGAATGGCGCGAGACAGGACAAAGTTCCAATCAGTCTTGATCGCGTCTCGACATGAGGACATCTAGCAACAACAGTTCATTGAATCCTTCGGTCTCCGTATTTCATATTACCTGATGTAGATTGGCCTTTTAAGCAGATGCAGGATAATTTTCATATATAAATCTGTGTATTGAGATCTAGGCTTCAATCAGATTCTTAAGAGGCAATGTGGTGCTGTGAACTCGCTCTGAGTTTGGGTGCTGAATTCCTTCTTTGTAACCCACTCAGACACTCTCTGTGTCTGGGCGTCAGTTCTCCCTCTCCATGTAAAGAAAAGGGCTGTTCCTTGCTTTCTCAGTTTGGGAACTAATTTTGCCAAGAGAAGGTTGAAAATCTAAATGAGCGTAAATCTGGATAATGGGTCTGCTCATTAAGCAGTTCCTCTGCTCACGCTGCACCGCACCCCATCCCTTCCTGAGTCTGAATTTCATTATCCAGGTGTGTCCTTCCTGATATAGGTTGGTGTTGCCTGGATCAGCTCTGTCATCTCTTGGGGCTTGAGAGCCTTTCTTCTGTCCATTGGGCTCCTGAGGGACTCCCAAGCTTGACCTTCCTCTGCAGTTGTAGCTGCAGGCTGCTTTTCTAGGAGTGCAACTTTCTCCTCTGCAGAGCTGTCTAGCCTGGAATTGGAGGATTCAATGGTGTAGTCTGCAGGGATTTGTGCTGCTAACCCAGAGGAGGCACCTCTTTGATGGTGTGAATCCAACAGTGCACTGAGGGAGGAAGACGGCCAGTATCCACCTTTACAGCCTTGAAAAGCCAATGGAGGGTCAGCTGTGCATCCTACTGTGGAGATGAATAGGAATCTGAGTAGACATAGAGTTGGGCTAAGGAGCTCTGGTGGCCTAGTTATGTAAGGTGGTGCACTGTCAACCAAAGGCAGGCGGTAAAACAGTATAACCCAAGCCACCTGTACAAGGTCTCCACCTTGCAAAGGAGGAAGAGGGGCAATCTCCCATGCAATTTATAGCTTCTGGAAATTTGCTTAATGCCACATAACAATAGCAATAAGTATTAGGCTGTTAATTTGCTGATTTTAATCTTCCAGTCACTCCACAGGAGAAAAAATAAGGTAGCCTGTTTCTATAAAGATTTATAACCTTAGAAACGCTAAGGTGCCGTTTTACTTGCTCTGAGAATTGACTTGAGGCCTGTGTGTGTGTCCATGTGTGTGGGAGCAATAGAGCTGCCATGAAAGAAGAGTGGGTCCATGCGAACTTAAATGGCCTGGATATATTTGCATGTAAACCCCCAACCCCATATATGCACCTAGTGAGACCTATCTCTCCCATTGCTTTCCTTTCAAATCATCAACTTCGTTTTTGCTTTCAGACGGAACAAGATGTGCACTTTATGTAATGCCACCCAAGTAAAAGGTGATGAAGATAAGAAATGGTAGGAGGGACAGGAAGAGGTTTTGTGTTTTGTCATCCATCCCTGTTCCCTTAGGCAAACCCTGACCCTGAGTTCTCATAGGTCTAGATTTATCCTTTCCCACATTGCTCTCCTCTGGTTCAGTACCTGAGAGACTACGTGTTCTGGGCACGTTCAGAGGTGAGCCCACAGGAATATGTTATTCTGGGTGGGAGGGGGAAGACTCCTTGTGTCCAAGTACTTAGAGAATCTGCCCAGGCCTATTCTAAGGAATAGACCTTAGAGAAAGTCTCGCCCACTTCACATAGGGGCCCTGAGTAAGAATATGCTTGTGACAAGGGACTGGAGGCACCCAGTAGGCACTGGTGGTGCCCATCGGTGGAGGAAGTGAAATGTGCCCTGTGAGGAGTGCATGCTGTGGAATGCTATGCAGCACTAGGATTGTCGGAGCAGATACCTATAACAAGAATGGGTCTCAAACAATCCATGTTGATTGAAAAAAAGTAAAAAAGAGTAAGACTCAGCATAATCCTATTTATGAAAATTCAAACCACATCCACAAAACAATGCTACATAATTTACAAGGATACATGCATGTGTAAGATATGCAGGAAACATATCAGCATGGGTGCCTGTGTAGGGAGACTGATTCTAAAGTGAGGAGAGAAAATGAAGCACGAGGGAGTCTTACATTGGCTGGATGCAACAGAATAATAAGGAGAGAGGTAGCATGAATTAGACTCTCTGAGCCTATGCTCCAGTACAAACAGATGAAAAGCAAATGCAACCTTCCTTGTGTTGCTGTTGTGTGCTTTCAAATTAGAACCAAATCATGGTTGACTCTTTAGTGGGTTTTCAGAAGCTATAAGTCACATGTATCACATGTATCAGAGAGTTGGACAATGACTAGGGAGGATAGAAGGAGAATTGATGCCTTTGAGCTATGGTGCTGCAGAAGAGTATTGAGGGTACCATGGACTGCTAGGAAAACAAACAGATTCATCCTAAAGAGGGTTAAACCAGGCTGCTCCTTGGAGGCAAGGATTCTGGGGCTTCGCCTGACATACTTTGGACATGTTGTAAGGAGAGACAGGTCCTTGCAGAGGGACATCATGCTTGGTAGGGTGGAGGGACAGCGCAGGAGGGGAAGGCCCTCTATAAGGTGGATTGATTCAGTGACTGGGGTAATCAGGATGGGTGTGTCAGAGGCAGTGCGATTGGCACAGGACAGAACAGAGTTTAGGACTGTTGCACATAGGGTTGATATGAGTTGCAAGTGACTCGACGGCACATAACAACAACAACAACAACAACATAAGTCACATGAGAGATTGCCCATCTTTCTTCTGTGGATCAGCTAGTAGATTTGAACTACTTGCCTTTAGACTGGTAGAGTGACTCCTTAGAAAAGTTAGGCCTTGAGGGGAATGGGCTGAGTGCACAGGATGGGGCTTTGGAGTTAAAAGAGAATTTGCATTTGAATTTAGACCAGTCACTTACTCTCTTTGTAAGCATCCAGGATCCTGCTGCAGGAGAGGCTGAAAGGAGTCCAGGGAGGCCTAGACTGGTCATCATCAGAGAGCAGAGAGAGAATGAGTGGACAGAAGTGACTGGAGGCCTGGGCCATCACATCATATTAGAGGTTCAGGCCTTGCCTAGCAGACACTCATGGGGAGTGTGGAGGCGGCCGGGGCAATGCTGAGGAGGGGAGACCAATGCTGAACTTATCTGTCATTTTTTGTATCAGAGAAGTATCTGCATGTTGAAGTGTCTTTGCGTGCTGATGCTCTTAATAGCTTACGTTTACATTTACCTGTTTATCCTCTATTTATCTTTTGACTAAAATGTTTGCCTGCAAGATAATGAACTAAAGCCGAGTTTCCAAATTAAGACAGACTAGGAAGAAGGAATGGCCATCCACTTCTGAAATAATAGGCCTTCGAAAACCATATGAACAATACAGCACCAGGCCATTTGTCTTCTCAATTGCTTGCTATGCATCTGAGAACTAGACTGACTAAAGATGATAGAGAGGAATCAATGCCTTTGAGCTGTGGTGCTAGAGAAGAGTATTGAACATACTATGGACTGCCAAGAGAACAAACAGGTTCATCCTGGAGAGAATGAAACCAGGTTGGTCCTTGGAGGCAAGGAGTCTGAAACTCTGTCTTCCATACTTTAGGCATACTTCCATGAGGGACCAGTACTTGGAGGAGGACATCATGCTTGGCAGGGTAGAGGGTCAGCACAGAAGAGGAAGATATTGGATGAGATAGATCGACACAGTGACTTTGGCAATGGGGAGGAGGGGGTAGATGTGTCAGAAACAATGAGATTGGCTCAGGATAGGGAAGGGTTCAGAGCTATTGTTCATAAGATCATTATGAGTTATAGTTGACTTGATGGCACACACCATTACCAACAAAATGAGAATAATATTAATATAACAAAGACTACTACTGGACCAATTGATAGCATCAGGATGGATGGCGAAGAGATTGAGATTGTTCATAGCTTCAGTTTGCTTGGCTCCACAGTCAACACTCTTGGCACCAGCAGCCAGGAAATTAAAAAGTGTATTGCAATGGGAAAGTCTGATTTTAGGGACCTCTCTAAAGTACTGAAGAGCAACAGTGTCTCTTTGGAGACCAAGGTGTGCCTGATACAGGCCATAGTTTTTGCAATCACTTGTTATGCATCAGAGAGCTGGACACTGACTAGGGAGGACAGAAGGAGAATAGACGCCTTTGAGCTGTGGTGCTGGAGAAGAGTATTGAATGTACCCTGGACTGCCAAGAAAACAAACAGATTCATCCTAGAGAGGGTTAAACCAGGCTACTCCTTGGAGGCAAGGATTCTGGGGCTTCGTCTGACATACTTTGGACATGTTGTAAGGAGACACAGGTCTTTAGAGAGGGACATCATGCTGGGTAGAGTGGAGGGACAGCGCAGGAGGGGAAGACCCTCTCTGAGGTGGATTGATTCAGTGACTGGGGTAATCGGGATGGGTGTGTCAGAGGTAATGCGATTGGCACAGGATGGAGCAGGGTTTAGGGCTGTTGTACATAGGGTCGTTATGAGTCGCAAATGACTCGACGGCACATAACAACAACAACAACAACAACTACTACTACTAGAAGCTTCTTAGGGGCAAGGATGGTGAAACTTCATCTCACATTCTTTGGAATTCTTTGTCATTCTTTGGAAATTCTTTTGGTAAGGAGTGGCCAATTCTAGGAAAGAGATATCATGCTGGAAAAAGTGGAAGATCAGAGAAAGAAAATAAGAGCCTTAACAAGATGCTTTTTCACAGTGACTGTTACAGTGGGCTCAAGCATTAAAGAGGTTATGGGGATATGCAGGCTAGAGCAAGGTTCAGATCTGTTGTTCACTGGACACTGTGAGTTGTAGTCAACTATCAAGTTGACAGCAAAAAACAACCACTGCTACTATGATGAAAAAGTATTAATTATACTTATGTCACATGTTATAGCCGGTAGAAAATGCCAAACATGTGGAAGAGATGGATTAGCACAATGAATGCCCCTCCCTGTCCTCACATTACCCAGCACCAGCAATTATCAACACAAGGCCAAACTGGGGGATTTTTCCCTCCTCTTTTTGATAAAAGGGACCATAGAAAAGGCTAACTTTAGACCCTTACGTATTTATGGAATGTTATTAAATCAGATACAGTGAAGTTGGCTAAGGATAGGGCAAGGTTTAGTGCCATTGTTCATTGAGTCATAGCTGACTTGATGGCAAATAACAACAACAGCAACATACAGATACATTTTCATTCATTTCTCACAGTAACTATGGATGGACATACTGTAATTCTCATTTTAGCGATGATAGGGCACAGTCTAGTGGACTGAAGTGGCTTGTTTGAAATCCTACTGTGAGAGGCAGAGGCCAGTGTTAATCCTGGATGGTCTAGCTCACACTGTAATTCCCTCCTCACTCCCATGAACAGAGCACTGGCAATGGTGGTATTAGTCCAGACTCTGCTGTTCATTAGGGGGGTGGTCTTGGACAAGCTCCCTCCATTTTTGGGCATCATCTCTTTCCTATATCTCTCTTTTTTAAATTTTATTTTATACTAATTTATTTGCAAAGTTCATATATATTGTTTTCCACACCAGATCCCATTCCCCCCCCATTTCTTTCACCTCTCTCATCAAAATGTGTGACCCTATGATTACTCACCCCCAGATTCCCCCAACCCCCGCACATCCTCACCCCTCTGCTCCCACCCTCCACCACATGGATCCTCATACTCATTCTACAATAATGGTCTTATATAGTATCTGTCCTTATGGGATTGGTTTAGTTCTCTTCCTTACTGTATCTCTTGATGACCCTCTAAGGATCATTCCTGGCCTGAGTTGCCAGGATTCTGCCTCCATTTCTCTGAGTCCCTCTCTTTCTTTCTCCGAATTTGTTATTATTGCTCTCCAGTATCCTATTTAATGAGAAATGGAGTTGTTTAGAAACAACCCAGAGGAAGACAAAGGAAGACAGCCCATGGAGCACCTCCATGGTCCCACTCCAGGGCCTCAGTTCTGGCTCCAGGTCATTGGTTTGAGGAAGATCCTTCTGAGGGTGAGTGTGGAGGGCGCATGATCAGGGAGAGAGACCCTCAGATTTCCCTGATTACTACACTGACCTCATTTTGGCCACTAAGATCCAGAGGCTGGAGACTTGGTGGCCAAATAGATTGTGGAGAAGAAAACAATGAACTTTCTGGAACTCCCTCAGGGGACACCCAGCTCCCAGGCAGCACAGAAGCCAAGTTCTAGAAAGAAATCTTGCCTTTTTTTAAAATCACTTTTCCTCCATAGTGACCCACATTCCCAGTGAAGGATTCTAGACACTCTGGCCACCTCCCTTGAGTTATTTTTTCTTAAAGTCAAATTTCCTAGATAGTCCCTCTCCCTGCATTGTGGTTGGGAGGCCAGAGACAGGAATAAGGAGCATCTTCAGGCTGAGGAGGGTCTCGCTGTATCACCCAGGCTGGAGGGCAGTGGCTATTCACAGGCATGATCCCATTACTGAGCAGCATGGCAGTTTTGGCTTGCTCCGTTTCTAATCTGAGCCAGTTCACCCCTCCTTAGGCAACCTGGTGGTCCCCAACTCCCAAGAGATCACCATATTGATGCCTAATTTAGTGTGCACACCAGATCGGCATAACACACATGAGCCCAGAACTCCTGGACTCAAGTGAGCCTCCGGCCTCTGCCTCTCGAGTAGCTGGGACTACAGATATGCGCCACCACCCTGGTGGATCTCTCATTTTTTGTCAAAAGGCCTTAATGTCAGTTAGTGGCCAGTAGCTAGGAGCCCTTCTGTAGTATCTCGCTTCATCTGACTAATAAAACCTTTGCTTCCATTAAGCTCAGTTGCACATCTAGCTTTGAACTGGGGCTTTCTCTGTGCTTGATGTGTCTCGTGCACACCTGTGACACAGCACAGAGAACCATGAATCAGAATAGCCCGCTGATGTCTGTCCTCCTTGCACCAGGAGCTCTGCACAAGCAAAGGGACTGTGGCTTATAAGGTCTGTGCATCTCCAGCCCAGAGAGGCTGTTTCACAGGAGAGGCTCAGGAACATTTCTGAATGAATGTATAAAAGTGTCTAAGTGCTTTGTAAATTGTTAAGAAGTTACAAGTTCATTAATATGCTTCTCCAGAGAGGGAGCTGTGGGCAAAAACATAATGAAGTAAACAAGGCTTGATTTCAAGGTGATGGCCAGATTTGAGGTAGGCCTGCAGGGGTGGTTTGGGGTGAAGAAACAGACCTGTCTCCACTCTATGCAGCAGATCTGGCAGCGCTGGGCTCCGGCTCCCCTTATCAAGGCGGCTCTACAGGTGCAGCAATGCCACTGTCGTGTTTTTTGTGGGCAATTTGCTTTGCTTTGTGTGTGTGTGTGTGTGTGTGTGTGTGTGTGTGTGTCCCTTGCTTATTCTTTCTTGACTACAAACATCAATCATTGTAAAACACATAAGCTTCAAACAGTAAGGAACAATCTAATATGGAAAATGAAACATCCTTTCTTATCCACCTCTTGTGCCCTGTGAAACAGCCACTGTTTAGTGTATATTTTTTGCCATTTTCCCCCCTCAGTGCATTTTGCTAACTTAAAAAACAATATTGATTTATTTTTGGTGAGTTAACATAACTCATATAACATAAGTAGGCTTTTGCTAAGCACAGTTCTGAGCTAGCTTTTATAAATTAGTAACAGATTGTGGGGATTGTTTCTTATCTAAACTTATTCTTTCTAATAGTCATATGATAATTCTGTGCCTCATAAGGCTTTTGGAATATTACATGGCCATTAAAATGCCATATAGGTAAGACAATTAAGGTAGGATGAGTCAGGGGAGACTCAACAGCATCTAACAATGCTGTGATATGAAGCGGGCATCACTTATTTAGCCAGACCTCTCTTGATGGATATCTGGATTGTTCTAAATGAGCACTGCGTTTTGAAGGAGGTTCGTGTGGTGTGGGTGATGGTTGACTAATGAAGCCTTCCCTAATGGCAGGATTGCAGGCACGATGCTACGAGGATTCTTTCCTTTCTCTCCCTCTTTTTCCCAGTCTGATGATCTGACAAGCCACTTATTTTCTTTGTATCTTTCCTGCTCTGGAGCGAACATCACAGATCCTGAGCACATTCCTACAACCATGCTCCTCCTTTTACAGCTTTACCTACTTATTCTCCATCACCTGGGGTCTGTTTGTCATTTCTTTCTGGGATCAGGCAGCCCACCTGCCTGGTTCAGATCTCCCTGTTTGCTCAGCTTGGGGGTTTGGCAGTGAAGGGTCTTGACAAATACCCAGGGCTTTGAAGTCCTGGCTTAGGATGAAGAGGTGAAGGTAAGGTTCAGATGGGGTGGAGGGGTTGGGTGACTGGCAGGCATGATAGAGATTCGAGCAGCAGGCTATCGCATTTTGGGCTATGGGCAGTCAGAGAGGACAGTGCGGCTGTTTGTTATGACATTTGGCATTTGGGAAATTTGGATGATTCAAATGAGGCCTCTGGTGATGATGAATATTCATTAGGAGCTCTCCCCTCCAAGCAGCTGGGAATTCCTCCAGGCTTGCTAACGAACCTCTTCTGCCAAGGAGGAGATCTGGGGAGGGGAAGGTGGAATGCGCTGCTGCTGCTTCATCTTGCCTTTCCTCTTTCTCTGTCTCTTCTTGGCCCTTCCTGACCTCAGGAGTATGACTGTGGTAGATATAGGGACAGACACTTCAGTTCTTGTTCCCAGTTTTGCAGGTTTTAGGCTGAGATTTCTGAGTCTTGAATTCCTCCCCTCTTCTTTTCTTTATGAAAACTGTGACCAAAGTCACTTCTAGGAAGAATCTGATGCTGAAGGAGAGAATACTCATGGGAAGCTGGACAGAATCCTAGGCACTGTTCAGAAAAGATGGGAAAACTGAGGCTCAGGAACATAAGTAGCTTGCCCTAGGTGATGGATTGGAGCTGAACCCAGACATTCCAACTGAGGGTCTGTCCGTGGCAGGTGCCGGTTCACGGTGGCTTTAGAAACAAAAGGATAAGACATTGCCTAGTCTAGTATCATCCTCACAATGGCCGACATGTTTAACCCATAGTTAACAGAGTTTCCTTGCCCCTTGACTCTCTACTTCACCAATCATGATGTTCTCCAGTGACTAAATCCTCCCAGTGGTGTGTCTAGAGCAAGAGATTTGGACAATGTTCAGTTGTGACATGTGACATTTTGATTGGCTAGTTTTTGGAAATAGATCACAAGATTTTTTTCTCCCTTGACTGCCTTAATCTGGCTCTGCTGAAACCTGTTCACCACAGGTGATCCTGCTAGTGTTTGAAAGCTTCCTGCAGGGTCTCTTCCTCTTGCCCTTTTCTCTCTCTGCTCACCCTTGAAGTTGGATTAGTCCATTTACCAACACCCAACCATAGTAGTATAATCTCATCTCTGAATCTACGCATGGGTTAAAAGCCATCTCATTTGAGAAGCCTGTGCTGCAGGTCATAGCTCACGGTCATCTCTGCTTCCTGAACCCTGCTGGCCCTTCTTGGTTGGAATACTCCACATGACATAGACTTCTCTGGCCTGTTTATCTTTACATGGGGCACCTGTTTTGGGAATGTGAGGATGGGGCCTATGACCAATAGATCCAAATAGAGGTAGGGGAGACCTACTTTCTGAGTCCAAATCAAGATTGGAGGAAGACTCATCAATAAGTTTAATTATACAAATAACACAATCTTGCTTGCTGAAAGCGAGGAGGACTTGCTGCCAAAGGTTAAACACAGAAGTCTTCAATATGGATTGCATCTCAATGTCAAGAAAAATGAGATTCCCTCCATTGTATTGATAGACAACATCATGAGAGATGGAGAAAGGATTGAAACTGTCATCGACTTCATCTTACTTGGATTTACAATCAATACACTCAGAACCAGCAGTTGGGTGATTGGGAGACATATTGCACAGGGAATGTTGGAGTCAAGGACCTCTCCAATTAATTGATGTCAATGTGAGGACTAAAGTGAGCTTGGTTCAGGCCACGGTCTTTTTAGTCATGATGCATCTGAGAGCTGGACAATGACTACAGATGACAGGAGAAGAATCAATGCCTTGGAACTGTGGTGTTGGAGAAGAGTGCTGAATATCCCATGGACTGCCAAAGGAACAAACAGGTGTGTCTTGGAGAAGGTGCTGCCAGTGCTCCTTGGAGGCAAAGATGATGAAGCTTCATCTCACATACTCTGGGCATGTTGCTAGGAGAGGGTATTCCTTAGAGAAGAACAGTAAGTAAGAGGAAGACCCTTTACCAGGTGGATTGATACAGTGATGATGGCAATGAGCTCAAGTGTGTCAGAGATTGTGGGAATGGCACAGGAGAGGACAATGTTCAGATTGGTTGTTCATAGGGTCACTATGAGTCATACTCGCCTTGATGGGACCTAGCAACAACAAGTATGACCAACTCTTATGGATCACGGAGGAGAATGTGTGCCATTAAGACTGTCAGGGGACAGCTAGTTAATAACAATAAAAAAATTCCCAAACAACAAACCTATGTGCATGGATTGAACCACAGAATGTGATGACAGACACAAGAAAGGGATTTCAGAGGTCATCTGTAGGCCAGTGAATTTCAGATGTTTTTACAACCACTTAAGCTTTTCATTTGAAATGAAATCTTATCCAAGGTCTTGTAAATAAAATAGACACAAGCCATCTGTCCAGGTGTAGGGTGAAGTGAAGCCCCCCACCCCCCAGGATTTCTTCCTCCTTTCTCTTGACTCTTCAGTAACAACTCTTAAATGGTTGGCTTCAAAAGCAACTCATCACCCCAATTCTCTCATTACACAGATAAAGGAGGGATGGGAGTTTTTTTTTTCCAAAGTCACACAGTTGGAAGCAAAAGTTGAATGAGAAATTAGGTCTTAGGTGCGCCATGTAGTTCTGAAAGCTGGGCCTTTTAATCTTACACTAGTATTGAAGCTAAAATGGAAGAAAGGAAGATGGGAGAAGGAGAGTGTGGGCCAAGAGAACAGGAAATAGAGAATTGTCCCACATAGGGTTTGATCCACCCCTTGATAATGATAGCTTCTATCTCAAGCTTTCTGGGCTTCTGTGTTGCTTGGCTCCACAATCAACACACTTGGCACAAGCAGTCAGGAAATTAAAAGATGACTTGCATTGGGAAAGTCTGCTGTCAGAGACCTCTCCAAAGTACTGAAGAGCAATGATGTCAGTCTGGAGACTAAGGTGCTCCTGATATAAGCCATGGTCTTTGCAATTACTTTCTATGCATTAGAAAGCTGGACAATGACTAGGAAAGATAGAAAGAGATTTGATGCCTTTGAGCTGTGGTGTTGGAGAAGAGTGTTGAATATACCATGGACTGCTAGGAGAACAAACAGGTTTGTCCTGGAGAAGGTGAAGCTGGAATGCTCCTTGGAGGCAAGGATTCTGAAGCCTCTTCTGGACTTTGGACATGTTGCAAGATGGGATCAGTCCTTGGATAGGGACATTATGCTTGGGAGGGTGGAGGGACAGTGCAAAAAAGAAAGACTCTCGATGAGATGGATTGATTCAGTGATGAGTGATGGGGGAGGTGTGTCAGAGACAAAAAAATTGGCACAGGATAGAACAGAGTTTAGGGATGATATATATAGGGTTGCTATGAGTTGTGGGCAACTCGATGGCACATAACAGTAACAACAGGATTTGATCTGGATGTCAGCACTCAGCCTCCGGGTCTTATCTGGTTCAGGGTGAGAGGTGAGGGATTCATGAAGGAGAACACAGCTGCTTCATCTCATTGAGGGAAGAAGAGGAAGCTGGGCTCTGAGGGAGGCTTAAAGCACAGCCCATGTCCATGCACACATTTGTTGAGTTCCCTGGTCTGGCCTATATCATAGCTTCAATAATTATGTTCTTATCAGGATTCTGTGGGCTCTTAGAGGCCACTTGACCAGCACCAGCCTGACTGATTGCAATGAAATGCCCTGCTTCCATCCTGCTGTGGGTCCTTAGTTGCCCAACCTCCTGGTGATGGGGGAGGCGACCATCTGACACTCTTATGGACAGTTGAGCACTCAGGACACTAAAACAAGCAAAGAGGAGGATGTGGACGTGGACTGAAAGAGGAGGAAGGATGAGTACTATCTCACAGGGGAGGATTTTAATTTAGCTTTAGCTGTGCCTCTTGTGGGTACCGAGAATCAAGAAGACAGCCAGGATTGTATCATCTGAATTTAGGGATCTAGGAACCCTAGTTGTGCTTCTGCCTTCTATATTCTCAAATCAACCCATTGCTATTGAACAGATGGTGGAATTCAGATGCTGTAAATTGCACTGGAGGAGATTGACCAACTTTCCCCTCAGAGCTGCTGGTGGATTTGAAACTTCAGAGAGGCACTGCCTTTGGGTTAGCAGTGCAACTCTCTACAGACTGTGCCACTGGAGCTGCCTTCTCCTGTGTTAGCCTATGCAAAGTGTGTGCTCCTCCAGACCTCAGATTCTCATCTGGAATAAGTACAGGAAGCCTGTGAAAGCCAGAACCTGTGTAACTTTTAAACCCGTCAGAGAACAAGTCAGTCAGTCACTATCATCAAGTAGGAATCGACTCATAGCTACGTCTCCATCTAGTTTTCAGAGGCTATAAATGAGAGGTGCTTGCCCATCTTTTTTCTATTGAATGCCTTTTGTTTATTATTAAGTGCTGACGAGTTGAGCACAACTCACAGTGACCCTAAGAACAAAGGATCTGAACCCTGCTCAATAACTCTTGTCATTTCGCTAATTTCATAAAGTTTCCAAAGGCTTGTTTAAGAGGTGGATGCCAATCCTGCTTCCAAGCCTGTCTTAATCTGGGAGCTCTACTAAACCCTGTGCACCATGGGTAACCACTATAGCAATTGAGTGGCTAGTGGATTTTAATAACCAGGGTGGGTGGGTGGTGTAGCTTCTGGATCACCTCTCCATGAACTATGCTCCCACAGTTTCTTTGTCAGAAGACAACTCATATTTTTCACAAACAGAGAATGTTGACGAGGGCTAGTGGTGTAGTTCTTAGGAAGCTGTGCTGTTAACCCCCAAAACCTCACCTCTCTGGTTCAAATTCACCAGTGTCTCTTCGGGACAAAAGTGGGCCATGTCCTTCTGTGCAATTTGCCTCAGAAAGCCCCCTGAAAGGTCAGCTGTGAGTTGGTTCTGACTAGGCAGTGATAAGTTTGAGAGTATGATAGAAATGTGGTTGGACTAAGAACTGGTTAAGGCAGAAAATGTGTGAGTCCCCCCAAATCTCCCCTCCCAAAACAAGCAGTGCCATTGTGTTCTGGCTCTCACAGTTTTCACTGTATGATGGCCTCATCTCCCTTTCCTGTCTTGTGAGGCTGTGGGGATTTGTTCTATGTCATAACATGCAGTGTCTTAAAGCAAAACAAATGTGTTAGCACATTGCTTGAAGGTCGTGGAATAGAGGGCAACTCTGCAACCCGAGGGAGGTCCCTTTGCCTTACATGGGGCTACCGAGGAGTTAGCAGGAAGGAGAGGGGCTCGGCGAGGTCATGCTCTGGGTCTTCCAGCTTTGGATTCCATTGCTAATGTCTCTTCTCCAGTTTCTTTTGCTTACATTTTGCTTTCTCATCATCCCTTCTCACCGTTACCTCCTGCCTTCTTTGCCAGTCCATTTCCTGTAAGCAGAATGGAGATATCTACTAGCTTTTGTCCCTGCTGTTTCAGAATGTGTGGATTGAAGCCTCCTTTGGGAATGCCTCGCATCCCGTTTGCTGTGAGGAAACGAGGTGAGACCAGCTCTCACTTTCATCCAGGGCTCTTCGGTAAAGCTGTCTATGAGCGGCCGTGGGCGCTCCCTTTCTCACAGGGAGCTGGGTAGGTGGTGGTCTAGTCGGGCAGCAGTGTGAGCACTGACCTTGCCTGGCTCTCAATCCTCTATCTGGCTGAGTCAGAGAAGGTGGAGTGAGCTACCCAGGAGAGGGATTGTCAGGCTTCCATGCAGGCCTGGGGAGTGTCTGGAGGTCTCTGAGCTCTGACAAGTCCCTGGTGGGCCAGAGGGCAGCCAGGGAGAATGGGGAGTGTTTTCTGTGAGTGAGAGCAGCTGGTCATCAGCCTGGAAACTCGAAGTGAAGCTTCTGCTCCTGCGCAGAGGCCGGTGGGCTAGTAGAGAGAGACTTGACGCTGGGTTCCGGGGGATCTTCCATGATGGGAGCACAAAGGCAACAGTGATGATCACCCAGATACCTTTCCTCTCAACCTGGACAGAGTGGATCACACAACTAGGACAAGAATGATGAGTGTATAGGAGGAACTGACTACATAAAATTATTAAAGTTTGCATGACAGGCCTTCCTGTTTCCCTAAATGTCTATCCTGCTGTATCTTGAGTTCTCTGTTAAAAAGAACTATGACTCCATGGCAGTGACTGGCTGACTGACTCCTAGCTGAGGCCATGCTCTTTGTGGAGACCTACTGGTGGCCAACTGTGAACTTAAGAAGCCTGTGCAGATGGAAAGAGGAGCTCCAGGAATCCTAGGAACAGGGACTAGAAACCAGAGAAGTAAAAAAGACTCCAGTTCATGCCCCCAGTCACTAGGAATGCCTCTGTGACTGGCTGGCCTGGGGAGACAGGTGAGGGTGGGCCCAAGATGGAAGCCAGCAGAAAGCCTCTCTGGTGCTGAGGTGGGACCTACGATCAATGATCCCACCTACAGCTCTACTCATGTTCCAGCTCCTTTCTAGCTGAGTCACCTCGGGCAACCTGCTTCTTTATCTGCAAAATAGAAAATGAATACATACAAGGGTGTTGTCAGGCTCCAGTGAAAGTAGGTGAAGTCTTTAAGAGACCCTGGCTCAAAGCACAAGGAAGAAGGCTTTACTGTCATCACGGAAGAGGGCTTCAGCCCAACCGTCTATGGAGCAGGAACGAGGAGAGACTTGGCTCCTGCCTTCCCACCTGTCTGCTTCTTTCCCTGACTGCTTATCAGGCTATCTCTCTTACTAAGCTGCTTTTTATCAGCCCTACTCCTTCCCCTTCACTCAGCTCATCTCTGTATCTCTTGCTGTTGTCATCTTATCTGACTGCCTATCATGCTCCCATCTCCCACTCTGGCTGTATCCATTTCTGCAGGTCCCCTCTGTGTCCTCACCCATCTCCTTGCCTCTTCCTTACTCGCCGGTTGACAGTCCTGTGACCCAGAGCCCTGTGACTCCGGCACTATCAACATCCTCCCTGGCCCACCTGCTAAGCCCTCTCTCCGCTTGTGCTTCGAGCCCATCTCCCTCTACCCTCTCTTTGCCCGCGCCCTGCCCTGGCTAGTACCTTTTCCTGGCATCTCCACCCAAGACTGGGAGGCGATCTCAAGTAGAGCAATGCAGGCAGATGAGGGCGGAATGCAGTCTCCCGAGGCGAGGGTCAGGCCTGCTAATTCCCCCGCTCTGGGTGGAGGATGCAGAGGTTTCATTCAATTATGTCACATTCACTCAGCCACTCCACCCAGATGATGCAGAGCAGCCCTGTTCCATCTTCTTTGCTAGAACCTAATGGAGAGAAATCTCCCTCAGCCTGGCCGACCACAGGGGTCCTCCTGGACCCAGGGTGGGTCCTGCCTGTCTGGCCTCCAGGTTCTCGGCTGGCTGTGATTCACTATTCATCCTAATTATGCCCTGCAATTGGCCTCTGGAGTTTGTCCCTCTCACCTTAATCGTTGTGGAATTAGATCTCAGGGCTTCTCATTCCATTACTGGCCCCCACCCTCCATTCTGGGCTGCACTGCTGGAGCCAGGCCTGGCTCCTCTCCCACGAGACACGAGGCAAGTGGACCCTGGGCGGTGATGGGGTGATGAGGAGAGTGGAGTCCCAAGTCAGCTGGGGTGTTTACCAGACATCTACAGGCTCCATACTAGATGCTGGACAGGGCTCAGAGAAGCACACTTCCCTTATTCCTTTCCTTAGGAAGCTTAACTTGAGGAGACAGACTGGACAGAATGAAACAATTAAGCACAGTACTGACCATAAATAGAATTGGATCCAGGGAAAGGAGATCAAATAATCAAAGAACAAACATCTAGTGAGACTTTACTGAGTGACACATTCTTTCACATACACTGTGCAATTTGATCTCCATCAGTCTGAGAGGAATACACTGTCTCCATTTTCAGCTGGAGAAACTGAGGGCCAGAGACATCAAGGGATCTGTCTGAGTTCAAACAGTAAGTAAAAGACAGAAGCGGAGTTGGCTACTGTGGCCCAAGATCTTCCATTCCCCCTGTTCCTCTGGAACTGGAGTAGTCTGGGAAGGCTGGGAGGCATCAGGGCGCAGAGATGGTCAGCAAGCCTAGGTGGGGAGAGCAAAGAGGGGAGGACAACTTGTTGTTAAGTGCAGTTGAGTCATAGATGACTTACAGTGACCCATGAATGAAAGAACTGAACATTTGTATAACTTTTATGGTTCCTCCATGTTCATAGTGTTTCCAGAAGTAAGACATTTCAGAAGTGGATGCCACTTCTGGTTCCAATAGCTTAAGCAAAAATTAGCAACATGCATTGGAACACTGGGCAGAGAAAGGGAGAGAATTCTTGGAGGGAACGAGGGAAATGGGAATGGATTAGTAAAGTGGGGAGCTCTGAGTGACTCACAGGAGATTGTAGGCCTGAGAGTTTGGCAGAAGGACCTGGTGCCCATCTGTCCAACCACAAGGAAAAGCTATAAGCAGAGAAGACAAGCAGGAAACTACTTTCCCGAGGGTAGTAAGGGTCCCCATCATGCTCCTCATGGGAACCTCTGAGGTCTAGAGATATTCTTCATATATGGTTCATGACAACGGGATTAGCCAAATAATTTAGTCTCTAGACCAATGCCATTGGCTGCGGAGGACATGCTAGAGCCCAGAATGAGGGCCTGCAGAGCCTGAGGGAGGCAGATTTAGGCCAAATAGGAAGCAAGCCCTACTTTACACTGCAGGTAGTAAATATATGGAGCATACCACCCCCTGAGAGGAGGTATGGCTGAAATATAAACAGGTTCATTGGCGTTTCGATGCTCAGCGGATTATAACTCTGTGGCATGATAGTAAAGGAAGTGAAGGATGAGAACAAGGTCCTCCAACTTCCTGCCTTCTAGAAATCACCTCTTGAGACTGCATAAACCAGGGTGTTGCCTCAAATGAGAAATCCTCAGGCCCTTATAGAATGGCAAGTTCAGGCCAAACACTCTGTAAGAATTCATTGTTTGATTTTTCCATCTTATTATAGGGGGCTCAGGTAGCCTAATGATTAAGGAGTTGTACTGTCAGTGCAAAGGAAAGTCGTTCAAACCAACCATCTGTTCTGAGAAAGATGGTTGATGGTGATTTGCAAGTCTCTGAAAACTTGCTGGAAGGCTCTGACTCAATGTCAGTCAGTTGAGTTCATTACCTACTGTGTGGGACTCATGTCTGTAAGTACCTATGACCATCAAGTCAATTCTGATGCATGGAGACCCTCCATTGGCTATCCAAAGGTGTGCTTCTTAATGGGAGGAGACTGTCTCATCTTCCTCTGTGAAGTGGCTGGTGGATTTGAACTGCTGAACTTTCTGTTAGTTTAACACTACAACACACATCCCAAAACTGCTTTCCACATGAGACTCATTTCATGGCTTGAATTTAAAGAGCAGAGGTAAAAAGGATAAACATGAGTTTTGATTTAAGAGAAGTTTATGACTGATTGAGAAATTTAAATAACTGTTAATGACTGAGAGAAGCTGTGATGTGGCAGCATGTTAAGGGTTAGGAAAGGCACCATAAAACACCCAAACCCAGAATCCTTGTTGCTGTTCAGTTGATTTTGACTCTTAGTGACCCTAATACATGTCCGAGAAGAGTAGTGTCATACTGTTTTCAATGGGTGATTAAAAAAAAAATTCTCATATTCTCTCTCTCTACCCTTTTCTTCTGAGGTGCTTCTGGGAGAACTCAAATTTCCAGACTTCTGCTTTATACCCACCAATGATTCCACTTTAAAGTGAAAGGTAGAAACCTGGAGATTCTGTCCCCTGTTTGGAGGTTGGTATATGGCAAGGGGGAAGGATAAATGGAAATGCACATCAAGGAGGGAGAGGAAATGAGACTGTGGGGCCATTTACCTGACCGCAGGCCTCAGTGCCAGAGTGTTCTCTTTCCTCTCTGCAGATCACAGCTCTGTTTGATTGTGGCTTTTTCCTCTGTAGAGGGTGAGATGTTTTCCAGCACACCTTCTGTCTCACTTATCCTTATTGACCACAGTCTTTTCTCTTCCCTTCCTCCCTTCTCCTCTCTCCCTCACTGCAGTCAGGTAAAATGAGATCTAGACATTGGGACATTGTTTTGGCTCCAGTTTATTCTTTAAGATTTTTTACTGGAATAATGTCCCCTGTGGAGGCTGGGATGCTCAGGTGGTGTGGTCTGTAGAGAGTTGTGCTGCTAACCCAAAGGCCATGCCTATCTGGTGGTTTGAATACATCAGTGACTTCTTGGGAGAAAGATGGGCAATTTCCTTCCATATAATTTCCAGTTTCAGAAACCCACAAAGTCTCAGTGATGAGTCAGTTTTGACTCAATGACAATGACTGACAGAGGCTTGTCTCAGATTCTCTATCTAGAAAATCTAGGACATGAAGGGAATTCTTTTAGGACTATAGACTTCGGGTGGTGCCGGTAAGTGTTTGACTATTCACTGAAAATCTGGCAATTTGGACTCACCCAGAGGCACTGCAAAACACAGGCCTAGCCATCTTATTTTGAAAATCTACAGCTTTGAAAATTCTATGGACAGCTCTATTCTGCACACACAGTCCTTCCACGAATTAGAATCAACTCAGTTGGCAGCAACTAAAGCAAGCTTTGTGTAGACCTGAAACAATATAGTCTCCCCACTATCCCGTCTCATTTCCAGCTTTGTAGCTCCAGCCTCTCGCTAAACCCCTTTCTTGCTCTTCAGCTAGGAAGTCACATCCAAGGCAGGTGCAAGGTGTGCACGAGAAGATTGTGTGTGTGTTCACAGGTGAACACATCCTATTCACACCCTTTCTCTCAGTGAGACCCATTGGCAAGGTCACTGCCCTACTACTTGCAACACCTTTGTCATGTTTTCACAGCTAATAAGCCACTGTTTCTAGGCTGTGTCCAACCAACACTTTTCCTCATTTCCCCCAGTCCTCTCCCTGCCTTTCCTCAGGTCTGACAAAGCCTACATTTTACCTGATCTCGTGAAGCCATCTCTTCTCAGAAGGTGACTATGGCAGGGGTCTTAGCAGTCACCAAGCCCAACTCCTAGTGTTTCTGATACTGAGTTTGAGAGAGGGAAGTGATCATTCAATGTCACACAATATTGCTGGGCAGAAGCACAGCTGGACTCTGGACCAATTATACCTGTGAGAGCTGGAACGCAATAGGACTGCTTTGTTTTTTCTGGATCTTTCTCTCTCACAGGACAGGGTATAGCCCTACTACTTTTGTATTAATTGTTTTAGTGGAAAAATACTTGAGTTTTCCTTCTTTGACAGATTTAGTCATTATGCAGACTTTATGGTATATAGATAGCTGGGGCAGACATTCCTTAAATATCTGTGGCATGTTTGTTTAGCGGGGTTGGATTAGGTCCATGAGAAGAATGGCTGGGGATATGTGGTGCAGTGAATATGTGATGTGGTTCTTCCAGCCCTGTCTTTGTAGGTCCAATCACACGACTGGGTAAGATTATGCAAAAATTAAGTGTCTGTGATCCACCAAGGACATTAGAAAACTGTTTATTAGTGTAAATAAGATATAGAAGCCCACATGGGGCCTGGTCAGTTATGCCACCCCACTAGCCATCCCAGGTGTAGAAAGCAGGACTGTCACTGCCATTGAGAGAGAAGAGCTAGGAGTTGAGCTTGTACTTTGAACCTGAGAGCCCTGTGCTGACATTCCTCAAATCAGTAGATAGAATTGTAATATTGGAGAGAAGGTGAGAAGTGGCAGAGCGATGGTGAGTGATGGTTAGTGATGGTAAGAAGTGGCAGCAGCAGAACCAAGAAACTGGCGTGGGAGAGCTGTGGGCTTCTTTGTCCACTGAAGGAGAAATCTGACTATCTTTAGCCAGGAGGTTTGCTGGTGGAGTGGAAGCCTTTATGTATTTTTCAGGGAGCCTTTGTTGGCCCATGGAGACAAGAACTGCTGGGTCTAACTTTACTAGCAGAGTGGGATGCTTTGGGGCAAGTCTGAAAAGAGGCTGTCCTGACTGAAGAGCTATACCATGAGTTGTTCCTAAACCGGAATTGTAGAGTATTACTTCTCTAGTAAACTCTAGAACTGTGGCTTCTCCATTGCTTGCTCCCTTAAATCCCATTATATCACTCAAGGTGCTACAGGGTTTTTCTCTCCTGGAGCTGTTAGGATAATACAACATTTCCTCCAAATTGTACTCCTAATACCAGCCACCAGTCTTTTCTGGTTTCTCCTCTCCAAACTCTTTTCTCCCCAGGACTCCTCTGATACCTCCAATCTTTCTTTAACTCTCTGGCCTTGAATTACCTGTCATTTTACTTCTCACTTGTGCCTCTAAATGTGGCTGTCCTCTAAAACTCTTTATCCAGACCTATTCATGCTCAGAGTGATGATGGCTCATCCACAGGCAAGTTCAGGTGCATTTACTGTTCCTCCACATTGACACTTGGTCCAGTCACTTCCAGCCTCCCATATGCACCATCATGTGGAATATGAATGAACTTTTGCATATTTTAAAAAATGTCATTTTATTGTTTTTTTATTTGTGTGAAAATTTACAAATCATATTGTATGAAAAGTCAATTTTCAATTTTCAATGTATCTTACTGTCTGAAAGTTTCTTATTGTTGTTAGGTGCCATGAAGTCAACCTAAGTCAATAGGGACCCTAAAACAACAATATTTCTACCTTGCCCTTTCCTGTGGCATCCTTACAATCTCTAACATGATCAAGCTCACTGTTGCAAGTCACTATGTAAATTCATCTTGTTTAGTGTCTTCCTTACTTTCTCTGACTCTCCTCTTTTCCAAGCATGCTATCTTTTCCCAAGATTTGGTGCCTTCTGAAAATGTGTCTAAATTAAGTGAGATAAAGTTTCCCGTGTTTATGTCTAAAGAACAACCTGGCTGTACTTCCTCCAAATAAGATTTATTTGTTATTTTGGCAGTCTGTGGTATAGTCAATACTTTTAAAACCATAATTTAAAGGCACAAATTCTTCTTTTGTCTTTCTTATTAATTTTCTAACTTCCATAGGTATATAAAGCAGAAATAGCATAGCTTAGATCAGGTGCACCTTAGTCTTGAAATGTATATCCTTGCTCTTTAGAACTTTGGAGAGGTCCTTGATGGCACATTTGTCCAAGGCAATGTATATTTTGATTTCTCGACTGCTACTGCTATGAGTTTTGATTGTAGATTCAAGTAAAACTAAAACCTTGACAATATTAATCTTTTTTTCATTTATTGTGATGTTGCCTGCTGATCTAATTGTGAAGTCTTTTGTTTCCTGGATGTTTAAATGTAATCCAGATTGAAGGCTGTTATGTTTGATCTTATTGAGTAAAGGCTTCAACTTCTCTTAATTCAGCAAGCAAGGTGGTATCATCAACATAACATAGGCTGTTGGTAAGTCTTCCTCCAATCCTGATGCTATATTCTTCCTCCTTTTGTTAATCTTCTCATATTACTCCTTTAGCATATGTATTGAATAGGTTTGGAAAAAGATATTACCCTGACACACATTTATCCATTTTCTGAATTACATCTAAATGCCCCAGGAGTGGTCACACATTATATAGCTGACAATGTTTGTAAATCTAGTGGCCTTGTGTGCTAGTGTAGAAATATTCTTCACAGGAATTTTCAGTGGTTGGTTTTTTTGAAGTAGGCTTCCAGGGCTTTTTTCCTTAGTGGTATATGGATATACTGGAATGACCAATGTTTTTGTTGAAAGCTAGGTATTGAGTGTATTGGTCAGGGATTCAATTTGTAGAACATTGTTGTTTGTTGTTTCCTGCCACTGAGTCAATCCCCAACTCTTGGTGACCTCATATTCAACAGAACTTTGTGATTTAGTGATTCTTAGGGTTTTCACTGGGTGATTTTTTGATGTAGTTTGCCAGGTTTTTCTTCCTAGCTGTTTTAGTCTGGAAGTTCTACTAACACCTGTTAACATTACAGGTAAAAATGGTAGATGGAAGAAGAGCACCATAAATTCAGGTCCAGCAATAAGACAATGAGAGATGGTTAGGGAGTACTCAGCTTTTGCTAAGTGTCAAGGGAAAATTTAGACATGGATATTGGCAATGGTAGAACAACATGATAAACATAGTAAATGCCACTGAATTGTATATGGGAATGCTGAGATGGTAAATGATTTATTGCATACATATCCCCCCCAAAAAAGGCATGATAGGGCTTGGGGAGTCTACATCAAGTACAGATGAACTTGGGCAGAATTGGCAAACTTTTTCTGTAAAAGGTTGGTTAGTAAATATTTTAGACTTTGAGGGACATACGGTATCAATCTTAGATACTCAGTTCTGCAGTTGTAGCATTAAATCAGCTGTAGATAGGATGTAAATGAGTCACAGTGGCTGTGTTCCAATAAAACTTTATTTATGAACATAGAAATTTGAATTTCATATTATTTTCCTGTGTTATGAAATAATATTCTTATTTTTATTTTTTCCTACCATTTAAAAATAAGAAAGCTGTCTTTGGCTTGTGAGGCATACAAATAAAAAGAGAGGCCATACGTACCTATCAGCTGTAGGTGGCCAAACTTTATATAGCATATAAGAGGGGGTGTGTATAGTGAGAGTAGAATTAAGGGTGGAAGGGTGAACCAAGTCCACATTGTGCAGAACCTTGAGTGTTTCTTCAGTTTCATATTTCACAGTAAAAGAGGGAGCCAGTGAACATTTTAGAGCAGGGGAGTGATTGAACGAAAACTGGATTTTTGAGAGCAAAGATAATTTATCCTTCTTGATAGAGAAGGTAGGGGCTTACTATTTTGCTTTCTTGCTGCAGCTAGCTGAAATTGTTATTGCTTTTTGTTTTTAAGATTTCTTTCACCTTTCTTATCCATTGGATTATTCTTCAACTACCTAGAGAGAATCTTGTCTCCATAAATTGCTTCTCATCCTTCTTGAACTGTCTTCATCTATTGAGTCCCTGGTCATAGCACTGTAACTATCTTTTTTTTTTTTTTCATCAGGAAATAAAACTTTTTAAGTCTTTGATATATATTTCTGTGTTCACAGTTCTATTTCTGGGATGTTGTAAATTCTAAGATGCTATATCCATTTTCTTTCCCCCCCTGTTTTTTAAAAAATATTTATTTTTATTTTATACTAGCTTGCATTCAAAGTTCATATACATTTCGTTTAATTCATATATGTTGTGTTTCACACATTCTTTCATTCCCATTGTGTTTCATACAATCATTCCCTACATTGTGTCATAATCACCATTGATCTATTCCTACTATTACCCTGTCTTTTCAGATATCCACTGGATCTTCCCTAATTCCTTCACTCCTCTCCTTCCAACCACCAAGCTCTGTGTCTCTGTGATTTTTTTCCCTCTCGCTACTCCCTCCCCACTCTGGACTTTTATCCACATCTTACTAGTTATCCTATTTTTACAATAATGGCCTTATTCAGTGTTTGTCCTTAGGAGACTGAATTAGTTCATTCAGCATAATCCTCTCTGGTCTCTCCTATGTTAAACTGTTGTTGTTGTTCAGTACCATTGAGGCATAGTGACCCTATGAACAAAAGACCTAAACCTTGTTCTACAACTATTATAATTTCTCTAAGTTCATAGAGTTTCCAGAGGATGTTGTTTAGGAAGTGGATGCCACTCCTGCTTCCAAGACTATCTTTATCTGGGAGCTTCACCAAACACAGTGCACCGTGGGTAATCATTATTGCATTTGACACACCAGTGGCACAGTGTCCAGCATCCCAGCAACACCAAGTTACCTCAGTACAGTGAATTGACAGATCAGAGCTGTACCACTTAGAAGAATGTTTGTCCCAAACACAATTAACATCAACTTTTAAATTAACACTGACATTTAAAAACAAAGGCCCTACCAAGTGCTGATGAACAAGAAAGAAGATTCCAGCCCACAGCTCATTGTTAGCAAAATGCAGAAAATTCAGTCAGCTCACAGATGATTGTGAACAAAATAAAAACCAACTGAACAGCCCACATCTGACCCTCAACCAAAGCAAGAGAATCCACCTTCCAGAATCCAGCCACTTCACACATGAGCCTCCAAACAGATCTGGCCGATTGACTGGAAGAGAGCCATACTTGTGACTATTCACTCTTCTAAAATAATTGCAGCACTGCTATGGACAGAGATTTGTAGAACTTGTAACCAGACTCAGTAGATCCAAAAGATATCACTGCTAATATCAAAGGTAGAGAATATTAATAACATGTTTGGTTACCTGAGGGGTTTTTTTTTACTCTATCAAAACACATTTGACTGTGTGGATCATCACACATTATGGACAGAAATGTAAAGAATGGGAATTACTATATAAACCACGAGGTGGTTGCTAGAAAAGAACAAAGAGTTGCTGGGCAGTTTAAACTCAGAAAAGGTTTACATCAGGGTTGTATCCTTTCACCATACTTATTCATTCTATATGCTGAACAGATACAACCTTGATTACTGAAACTGAGGAGGACCTGAAGTACTTGCAGAATATCAAGGACTGCAGCCTTCAATATGGATTAAAGCTCAACATAAAAAAACACAAAGATTCTCAGGACTGGGCCAATTGGCAGCATCATGATAGATGGTGAAGAGATTGAGACCGTTAACAGCTTTAGTTTGCTTGGTTCCACAATCAACACTCTTGGTACCAGAAGCCAAAACATCAAGAGATGAATTGCATTGGGAAAGTCAGCTGTCAGGGACTTTTCCAGAGTACTGAAAAGCAACAGTGCAAATCTGGAGACTAAGGTGCACCTGATCCAGGCCATAGTCTTCACAATTGCTTGCTATGCATAAGAGAGCTGGACAATGACTAGGGATGATAGGTAGAATTGATGCCTTTGAGCTGTAGCGCTGGAGAAGAGTGTTGAATATACCATGGACTGCCAGGAGAACAAACATGTTCATCCTAGAGAGGGTGAAGCCAGACTGCTCCTTGGAGGCAAGGATTCTGAGGCTTTGTTTCACATATGTTGGGCATGTTGAAAGGAAGGACTGGTCCTTGGAGAGGGACATCATGCTTGGAAGGGTGGAGGGACAGAGAAAGAGACAGAGACCATAGATGAGATGGATTGATACAGTTACTAGGGTAATGAGGGTAGGTGTGTCAGAGACAGTGAAGTTGGCACAGGAAAAGACGTTTTCAGGGCTGTTGTACATAGGGTCACTGTGAGTGGTAAGCGACTCTATGGTACATAACAACAAATAATGACAACATGCTGAGCAGGGAGCTCTGTTGGAGCAGTGGTAAATAGCTGTACTGTCAAGCCAAGGGAAGCAGGTCAAATCTGCCAGCTGCTCTGTAGGAGAAAAATGGGCAAAACGTGTGCCTCTGTGCCTCTGAATATCCACTGGAGAGTCAGCTACGAGTCAATTCCAACTTGATGGTACACAACAACAACTGTATACTGAGAGAAGATTAACTATATAAGTAATGTGACATCAAGATCAGAATAAGATTCACTATTGTTATGTGCCATCGAGTCACTAGCAACTCACAGCTATGTTAAATAGTATTTTTTAAAATTATTGATCCTATCCACTTCCTTTTGAGATCTTACCCCTTATTTCCTTGGTTTCTCTCATTTCAACTTCAATTTCTTCTGAATAATCTGAGTTAAGCCTGAGCTAGTGACTGCCGTTGTCACTTTCCAAACCTTCTGGAAGGTAAAACTGAAAGAAAGATGAGTCAAGGGGTTATGAAAGGCTCTGGTTTTAGCAGAGTGAGATTTATGTATATTTGTATCTTCCACTACTAATTTGTCCTGATTCTGGGATCTTCTTAATATGAAGACATCATTTTGTTCCAGTATCTCAAAACCTACATTAGAGCAGTGACAGGAAGAGGGGGACAGCAGTGTGTGTGCACATCCCTGCTTTCCAGAGCCTTCTTTGTGGCTCTGTTCTTTGTGGATCTGGTTCTCAGAGGTAGAGGCGATATTTGGGAGGTGAGCAGAGACAAGGACAAATCACCATTTCAGAGGGAAGAAAGAAGATCTAACCCAGACCTGCCCAAGGCCGCACAACTGTTGTTAAGTGCTGTCAGGTCAAACTCAACTCACAGCCACCCAATCCCCATCCTCAAGCCCATTGTTACAGTCACCATATCAATCAGTCTCATCAAGGGTCTTTCTCTGATTCTCCACGTTTCTTAGCATGAGGTCTCTCTCAAAGGATTGGTTCCTTCTGAGAATATGCCAAAAGTAAGTGAGATGAAGTTTCATCATCCTTGCTTCTAAGGAGCATTCTGGTTGCAATTCCTTCAAGACAGATTTTTTTGTGTCTTTTGATAGTCCGTGGGATATTCAACACTCTTCCACAATTCAAAAACATCAAGTCTTCTTTGATCTTTATTCATTGTCCAACAAAGTCAGAAACCTAACTCGTTCTCAGATTGGTTTAATATTCTACAGTCCCTGATACGTGTGCCACTCTTACCTGATAGCGGACATCTAGACTCCATAGTCACACTTACTACTTCTTATCAATAACTTTCTCCAACTGCTGTCTTCAATACCGCAATTTTCTGGTCCTCCATTTAGGTAGAAAGGCTTTCTCACTATCTCTTGTTCTCAGTGGATGTCGGAATCTTTGCTTATGTTCTTCTCTCTGCTTAGACCACCTCTTCTCTGTCTCTTTGTCTTTCTAGATCTGAAGGCCCAGCATAAGTCCTAGTTATTCCATGAAGTGTTTTCTATCTGAATCTCTCCTTCTTCTGACTTCAAAACTTTTATCGTCTTGATCTCTCAGTGAAACTGTGGTGTCTAATACATCAAAGACAGCATTTCATGAATTCTCTTGTCTCCCAAGGGCAGGTGCTCAATATTACAGGTGCTGTCCCCATAATATCAGTACAGTTCTAGAATATGGAGGTTTCTTAGTGAGAATGACTGGTAAGGAGTTAGGAAAAAGGAAAGAAGGAAGGAGAGAAAGAAACATTTCTTGCCAAATGTCTTATTGCCATTGAACAGATAATAATGTTATTCTGAGGAAAGGAGACCAGTGGAGAGTTGAATGTGGAAGAGTGAGTTGATGGCCAGGGGAAATGTTAGCTTTATATAACATGGAACCTGGAAATCAATTAGTTCCATTCTAACAGTGTCAGCATCTGCGCGTGTGTGTGTGTGTGTGTGTGTGTGTGTGTGTGTGTGTGTGTGAGTGTGTGTGTGTGTGTGTGTGTGTGAGAGTGTGTGCGTGTTATATATGTGTGCACTCATTGGCTTCCT
>NW_006399788.1:5730760-5770494 GCF_000299155.1 Elephantulus edwardii | reverse complement strand
GAGTGTGTGTGTGTGTGTGTGTGTGTGTGTGTGTGTGTGTAGCAAAACAAGAGAGGCAGGAACCCATCATCCAATCACTGCTCTATTGTGTTTCTCCAATCATGATGAGTGGAGCTGGGCTGTGGTGGAGGGTGGGGATATAGGGTTACTGTTGATGCCTTTGGTGACAGGAGACAAATGAATCCATCCCAAAGACGGCTCCTTTTCTGGTATTGCAGCAGTTCAGCTTTTGACTTCACTGCCTTGGGGTTTTAATTAAATGTCAAATATAATTTGGGACTGGAGTGCTGATGTATGTATGACCATAAAGTCCAAACTCTTATCTTTGTGGGTCTCACTGGTACTTACCTAATTTTGGGGGGTTAATTGATCACTATTTGAATGTCACATGAGAAAACGTGATTTATCCTCTCCTTGATTCTGAAATAATAGTTGGAAAAGTTTTTTAAAAACCCTTGCATATATGTTATATATAGAGAAAGAGCCAGATTGAGACCTGAGTAATTTGGGACATACAGAAATATATCTATTTCATCTGCAATTTTCTTTCTTAAATCAGGCTTGGGGTACCATAGCTTTTGACCCATTTTTTCCCCCTACCCAGTCCTTGGGGCCAGAGGGCTTTGAAAAAGCTGTCCCACCAAACCTTTGCAGTCCTTTTTGTGGGATTGAAATGATCACTCTCAGGGCAGCTCTCCTGTTTGGCAGATGCAGTGCCACAGTCCCTGGCATTGTTGGAGGAAGTGAGACTTAGTTCCACACTTTCACTGTGCAAATGACAGCAGTAAGATTCAGATAGGTGGCTGGCAGGTCTTAAACTGGGCTAGTGGTGGAGCCATGAACACATTTGTAACCTTTCTGAATGCCTTTCAAAGTAGAAACAGCCCAGTTGTCCAACTGCAATATAATGGATTAAGAAGTTATGGTACATTCACTAAATGCAACACTACGCAGCACACAGGAGCAATGACTTTGTAAATCACTACCTAACGGGAGGGACTGGAGAATATTATGCTGTGTGAACTAACTCAGCAGCACAAGGACAAATACTGTATAAAACTGTTATTGTAGAATAAGAATGAGGATCCAAGGGCAGGGGAGGGTAGAAGCAGCGGGGTGAAGATGGGTGGGGAGGGGGGTACAATTTGATGGGGGAGGAGTGAAGGAAATGGGAAAGATCTGATGTGAAAATAAATGCATTTGAACTTCGTAAATAAACCAGTATAAAAAAACATTCAATTTAAAAAATCTTCCTCAGCATCTATGTCCAGGATAACAAGCAATAAAAAAAATTAATTAACAGCATTTCAATTCAGTTCAGCAAGTATGTGTTAAGTGGAGACTGTATCAGAGGCTGTAGATAGTGCACAGTAGTACTGCACGTTAGTCATAGGATATGAGCTATGCTTTTCAGAGAGTTACAATCTCTCCTTTACATGACTGGTACAATTGTTTTCCACAACACAGTCTTGGCCATCTTATTCCCTCTTTTGAAGCTTTTAAGAGCTACCCCTTTGAACTCCTTTACATAGTAAGGTAGGCCGTTTTATGCTCTGTTTCTAACCTTCCTCTGCAGCCTCATTTCCTCCACTCTATAACGCACATGCTATTCTTCAGCCAAACTGAGCCTCTCACTAGTTCTCAAGCACTGTTCACTGCACCAGTGCCTGTCTGCCTGAAATCCCCTCTGTGGATCAGTTAAATTGTATTGGGCTACCAGGTATTGTTGGAAGCAGGAGTGGCATCCACTTCCGTAATAGCTTGCCTCCGGAAACCCTATGAACCTGGAGGGAGGATGAGAGACACCCAAGCGTTGAGGACTTTCCTTCATAGGGTCACTATGAGCTTCCTGCAACTTGACCTCACTTAACAACAATAACATCAACATAGAGAGAGATCAGCTGGCCCAGTGGACTGAAAGCGATGCAACCAAGCCAAAGGTGGGTGACTTTTAATCTGTGGCCCTCGGGCCTGTCTTTCATTGTTTTTGTTCAGACATTCCTCTTGGTCGTATAGCCCTGGTGTACAAGTTGCCGTACAGTGGTAACTTGTGCTTGTTGTGAGGCTGAACACTGTGACGCTGATGTGCCAAATGCTTTAATGGTTGGTTACCCAATGTGGACAGAAAGTGGAGTGGAGCTTCCCGATTAAAACAAGCTTGGAAGCAGGAGTGGCATCCATTTCTGTAGTAGCTTGCCTCCAGAAACCCTATGAACCTGGAGAGAGGATGAGAGATACACAAGTGCTGAGGATTCTCCTCCACAGGGTCACTATAAGTCGCCTGCGACTCGACGGCAGTTAACAACCACCACCACCTCCACTACCACCAGGTATTAAGCTAAAAGTGGTTGAAGCATCTAGGGCCGTATAGTTCTTACATGATAATAAGATAGACAGATGGTTGCCAGTCATTGTTCAAATCTCAGTCGTGATTCTATGTTCATGCTTTTCCTGCTCTGCTGTCCTTGGCTTCTTGGCTTTTTGTTCTCATGCTCAACACCTGATAGTCACAAGATGGCTGCAGCGACTGTAGGTATTACATCTGCATTCAGGGCAGAAAGAAAGCAGCAAACACATCTGTTCTTGTGTGTGTATGATTTTAATGAAAGTTTATAGACAATTTTTTTATTCACTATTGCACAAATTCCTCCCTGCCCTACCCACTCAGTCTACTTTACAATGCTCCTCATATTCTGAACTGTTGTCATATAATTAATGTTTAATCATATATTTTTAAAATAGTTCTTTCCTTCATCTGTTCCAATACAGTATTCATTATCTATCCCTTCTTTCCCTAGTTTCCCCCATCTCCCCATGTCAGTCCTTTTTTATAACAATGGTGTTGTGCAGTATTTGCCTTTGCCCCCTATGTTGTGTAATATTTTATGAGTTCCTTGTTTTTCAGTTCCTTGTATTCAATTGTGTGAAAATACCATAGTTTTTCTATCCATTCATTTGTTGATGGGCACTTGAGTTGCTTTCATCTCTTTGCTATGGTGAATAACGCAGCAATAAACATGGGTGTATGCATGTATCTGTTTGGGTGACAGCTCTGGTTTCTTTAGGGTGTATTCCCAGTAGTAGAATTGCTGGGCCAAATGGTATTTCTATTTCCGACTTTTTGAGAAAGTGTTATATCGCCTTTCATAGTGGTTGCACCATTGTGTTCTCCCACCATAATTAAATAAGGGTTCCAATCTCTCCACAACCTTGTCAGCATTTGTTGTTTGCAGCTCTGTTGAACTTCGTAATTGTTGCTGGGGTGAGATGATATCTCATATTTGTTTTGATTTGTATCTCTCTGATAGCTAGGGATTTTGAACATTTCTTCATGTGTTTGTTTGCCATCTGAATGTCTTCTTTGGTGAAGTGTAACGTCTGTTCTTTTTCTCAGGAAAGTAAATGTTGGCTCCTCCTAGCAGATTACTTCTTACTTCTCATTGGTCATTAGGTGGCTTTCTGCTCCCAGGGGCAAGAGAGGCTGGCAAAGCAGGACTCTGGCACAAAGATAATTTCTTGACTGGGTTAGACCAGTCACAGATGAGCACTGGAGGCTGAGCACAGTGTTACTCTAACAAAATGGGTAGCAGAGAAGAAAGGGGGAGTGCGCACAGTGGATAATAAAGTCAGTAAAGAGAGTCTGCCATACTTCTTCTTAGAGGAAAACTCCCAGTGTCCTTCCAGATCCAGTCCACCTTTCACCACACTTAGGACACTTTTCTGGATCTTCCAGGAGATCAGCCCCCACCTCCTCTGGACTTTACTGGGCTATGTAGTATTCTCACCTTGGCTGAAATGTGCTTGCTTAGCTCTTTCTTCTTCCTGGTGAGGTGTGAGGTTACTGGTAGAAGGTGGTGTCAGTGTACTTTGGGAGTTGCCAGTACCTGCATCTCTGTGCCCCAGGGTGTTTTTTTTTAAGATCACTCAGCCCATAGAGTAAGTGCAGCAACCTGGAAGTGCTGGAGAGTCCACACCCCTCAGGAGAGCAGCCTCTGCCAGTGATGGGTATGAATGAATTGATAAATATCTCAGCTTCTATCTCAGGGTTAGAGACAATTTTGAGATGAGTTATAAACCATTCCACAGAATTCCCCTATTAGACTGAACTTCAGATATCCACTCAAGTAGCTAGCTTAATAAAATGCGTCCCCAGAACAACTTCACTTCTGTCCTGGTGGTTCTGCCTGCACTCTCCACTTTAGCCATGTGCACTGTGGTCTTTGTCTCATATTCTTGCTTCTAAGGCAAAGTAGGTGAGTGTCTTCATCTTCTTCATCTTCAGTGGAGCAAAGGGGAAGGCAAGGTGTATACTCACAGTTAAGTATAGGTAAGAACACAGGCATTTGGAACTTGAGAGTTTGTCTATATGCTCTTGCCCCCTCCCCTTATTTTTATTGGTGAAGGTCAAAGACCAAGCTGTGGTATTTTGCATTACTTCATGTACACATGAGTGACAATGAACAGATAAGACTGAAGAAGAATCAGTGTCTTTGAATTGTTGGTGGTGAGGAATATTGAACATACCATGTACTGCCAAAAAAACCCAAAAAAGATCTGCCTTGGAAGAAGTATGGCCAGAGTACTTTTTAGAGGCAAGGAGGGTAGAACTTTATCTCACAGATTTTGGACATGTCCCCTTGAGGGGCCAGCCCCTGGGGAAGAACGTCATACTTAGAAAAAATAGAGGGTCAGAGGAAGAGAGAAAGACCCTCAAAGAGCTCTGTTGACAGTACATGCAGCAATGGGCTTAACCACAAAACAGATTTTAATGTGCAGGATTAGGCAGGATTTCGTTCTGTTGTACATATGCTGTGAGTTGGAGCCAGCACAAGGGCACTTAACAACAACAACCATCCTCTTGCAGTCAACTGGAGCTGTGTGACAAGACCTGGCCAAAGGCAGTGAGTGGAAGTGACATAAACTACCACGTACAACCCTCTAATTTTCTTCTCTTATGACAGTTGTCTGGAATCAGTACATGCATATGACAGGCAGTGGGGTAGGATGGAAGCAGGGAGATTCACATGTTATGCCACGGAGACAACTATCTTGAAGAGTGACTTGGTCCACAGTGGAATCTGGACTAGTGAGAATCATGCTTTTTTATGTTAAGCTATTGAGATTTTGATTTATTATATTATCATTACACCACAATCTAGCCTAACCTTTGCCTTCCATTCACAAGCCATTACTTCTTAAAATTTTGCTAATATTTAGTTCTAGACAGTGGAACAGAAGTAAGTAAGAGTTCCTGCCCTCGTGGAGTTTATTGTCCGGCACATGATGGATAGGACTGATAGTGGTTTACTATCTCCTGCTTTCTTGTCAGGTGTGAGTGGTTCCATATTGGCTGACCTCTCACCTGCTTCTCTTCTCCGTGACTTACTTTTGGTGTCATAAGCAAAGTATGATACTTTTTGGGATAGAATGCACTTGCAGCAGTGTTTTACAAAAAGCTTTAGCTGCAACTCACAGTAAGAAATACCTTCTATTAATATTCAAAACACATATTTAATATATAGGTGTGTATATATTTTATACACATATATATGTGTGTGTAGTGATCAATATTTATCACTGGGAATATAATTTGGTGTTTTGTACTCTATTCCATGTTTCTATGATTGCTCATTTTGACTCATTACATTGATTTCCACAACCTTCTAATCATATACAACCTGCAATTTAATAAATGCTAGCACAGACTGTAGGTTCCTTGGGGAGCTGAAAATGTAAATCCTGTGGGCTTAATATGATCCAGGAGGGCTTCTTGTTGGAAGAGCCCCTTGACTAGGATTCCAGAGGATGGATGGAGAGAAGCTAGATGAGTAATGAAAAAGTCATTCTGAAAGAGAACACTATGGAGAAGGAAGGCCATGAGGGGTGTGTTGAGAGATATGAGATGAGGATAAGTTTAGATACTTGAGAGTGGTGATCAGCTTACTTGGAAGGGAGAAGGCAGGGGGTGTGTCATAATAAAAAAGAACTTAACTGCCGTTGAATTAATTCTGACTCACAGTGGCCATATAAGACCGAGTAGAACTGCTCAGTAGGATTTCCAAGGCTGATATATTTTAAAAGCAGACTGGCTCAGTTTCCTCTCAAAGAACAGCTGTGGGTTTGAGCTCTCAAACTTTCGGGCCAGCAGTCTATTATCATAAGGCCCATGTGAAGAATAAAGGGAAAGATGATATTCATAACAGTGATAATCAAAATATCTAACACCTGGAACATCTGTGTGGGCTTTGATCAAATTCCCACAACAATAATACCAGTGGGTAAGGCCGACAGAAATCCTGGGAACAAGGAGGTGAAGGAAGGAATGAAATTATAACGTGGAATGCAGTGGAGATAGTGGAGCTGAGAACCATAGGGTCGGGTAGTGAAGTCTCGATAGGTGGAAAAACATCTCTGCCTTGGCTCCTTTGAAAAGAACATCTCATCATAATCCTTGCCTGTGATTCCAAACTTCTCAAGATTGCAATCGCCAAGCCTCAGGACAGGATCCTGTCAGAGAAAAGCCTGTGATAGTCAGAGGGCTCAGCAGAGGGCAGAGAAGGCCACACGTAGGGCCCACTGTGTCTGCGGGGGAGCAGACAGCAGACAGCTTGCCAAACCCCTTATACTCAATGTTGCTGCACTGAGAGTTGAGAAGGACACTGGGGACCTAGTTTCAGGTCTAGCCCTGCCAACCTTCTTTACTCTACTTTTCAGTATCTAATAAAGGAAGTATAACAACATCTGCCCCATTGACCTCGGAGTTACACCAAGATCATATGATGAAGTACAAGTTAGAAATCACCTTGAAATGAAAAAGTGTTTTATGGGCATAAGTACCACCTGGGGGTGTTATAGGAAGTACTCTCCTTCCAACTTTCTTGAGAGGGGAAATTTTGTTTAAATAACACAAATATAATAGAACTGTCCAAAGTACATGATTTCAGCAATGAAATTTGAGAAACCTAACTCATGGTTCTCTTAGTTTTAAAGCAGTGTAGAAATAATACATTTTTCATCAAGATAAAAATAAAAACAATAATAAAAATCTAACATTTATTGTGTGCTGATTATATGCCAGAAACTATACTAGGTAGTTTGCATCTCATTTAATCCTCACAACCATCCAGTGCGGTGCATACTATTATTATCCTCCTTTTGCAAAGAAAAACGACAAGCAAATTGGTATAACTCAACTGACAGTAACACTCCAATTGTTCCAGCTCATGGAGAGAGCTACCATTACCATGTCTAAGAAAACAGTGCCCCTCCATTCACAGACATTTAGTCATGCCATTTCAAAATCCATAGACAAAGCTTGAAGGGGCTGGTCAACTCTTCCACCCTACTCCCAAGTTGTGTCTTTCCAACAAACACAGACACTTTCTGCTCTCACCCACGCTCCTCCTTCTGTGATTTCTTTCTGCCAAAGCCCCTTAACTTTCCACTTCACCACCATTTGGTAGGTGTGTGGCATGTGGTGAAAGTAATCCAGAAACAATGTAATCTTGTCACCTTCTCTGTGTCTGATCAATCTTGTTGAACCAGGAAGGCATTAGAGAATATGGAAGATGTAGTTTGCAGCTTGAAACTGTCCATAGATGTCTCTAAAGGAAGGCTTAGTGATCAGGTTTGGAAAAGCACATCCTTGAGGACCTGACTGAGTGTCGTCCTACTGTGTTACACATGGAGTTGCCAATACATTGATTGGTTTTTTTGTTTAATTTTTTACAGACATCTGGTAGCTGGATTAGGAATCAGGACTTCTTCACTTTCTCACATTCATAGTCACCAATTTGCAAAAGAGGCGTAGAGGCCCTTCTATGACTTCCTTGTTTTTGTTGTTGTGGTAGGTCCTTGAGTCTAACTGACCCATGGTCAACTCTTCAGTGGGTTTTCAGAGGCAGTAAATTACAAGGGAGGAGATTGTCCATCTTTCTTCCATGGAGCAGCTGGTGGATTTACACCTCGTTTCCACTGAGTTGTCATCCTTATGAACCTCTCAGTTTTTAAATTCTAGGGTCTGTCTTTCTTTATCTGTCATCCCAAATCCTCCTCTTGAACGCCAATACCAGGAATCCCTTTCCCATAAGCCTTTTCTCCATCACTTGCACTCAGATGCATCTTTCCTTTCGGCACTGTATTTGCGGACTTGTGGCTAGATGTGGTCCATGTATGAAGGTAGTGGAGAACTGAATGAAATCAGGAGAGCTCTGCAGCTGGGACACTTCAGTCGTCTCATTCCAGGGACTTCTTCGTCAGAATGCCCTCATGTGTTCACAAAAGCCACTCATACTTGCTTCTTTCTGGCCTTGATGCATGTTTATAAGAAAGAATGGTGGACACAGGTTTCCATCCCTGTCTACCATGTTCTGCCAGTATGACCTTGGGAAAAATTTATTTTCTCAAAACAAAAAAAAAGGGAAGTAATGATATGTCAAAAATGTTACCATGAAATAATTTGTGTGAAGAACCTAACCTGTTGCCAGACTTCCAGAAATAATCCTCTGTTAGTGAAATAAAGACATAAACATGGAATCAGTGGACCAGAATACTAAGTCAGGTTTGTGACTATTCAACTGAGCCTGAGCAAGTTACTGTGCCTTTGGGGCCTCCATTTTCTCACTTGTAGAATTATCTGACAGTTCTGGATAATATTTAAGGTCTTTTAGTTTTGTCTCTGATACTGCTTCCACCTCTGTAAAGCCTAAATGATCTATTTCTCAGCCAAGCACCTAGGAAGACTCAGCTGGGTGCCTAAAGCTGGGCTTTGAAACACATGTGCATTCCCAAGGGGCCAGGTTGACTGCTAATCTGTAACTGAGGAACACCAGGCCCTTGGCTGCCCATGGCCTGACGTGGACAGGAGAGAAGAGCAGGAAGGAGAGAGGAATGACGTTCTGAGAGGAGGAAAGGGTGACCTTGAAGTTGGGTACCCCACTGTCAGCTCAGAAACGCTAGGTGAAGAAAGATCTCTGGCACACTACTCGCCTCAACTTTAATTACTATAATTCTGAGAGGACTTGAGTCTAAGCCTTAGAAATCCTTCACAGAAAACTGTCTTTGCAGCGTCCGCAGACAAGGACATTAGCAAACTGGCAGTCAACGCTCCATCAACTCCCCACACAGGGAGGGTGGCCGCCTGACAGATGGAGGTATGTTTGCAGCATGGGTCAGAGCCTGGCGCCTGAGTACCTTCCCATGTGCTCGGTACCCCCCTTCCCGACTATCACACGGCCACTTAGCCACAGTCACAATTACAGAGCTAGGAAGATGTTGATCACCTTTTGGGGAGGGGACCATGGAGAGAGAGAGGACAGAGTATCATAGGCTGAGGCTAAAAGAAGAAAAGGTGAGGAAACATCAGGGATGTTGGCTTTGGGTGTCTTTGCGTGTAAGAAGGAATGTTTCATGTTGGAGGAACTTCAGTGTTTCCTGTGCCTGCACTCTGGGTGATGTCTTATTTGTACACATGAGTGCCTATGTGTGCACTGTGTATGTGCCCGTGTGTTTACGTGTGGGAGTGTGTGTATGTGTGTAGATGTTAATGACGGTGCGAGGGGAAAGGGAACAGCTGGTAGAGTATGGATACGCCTGGATTTTACTTCAGAGATCTTATCCGTTTGTCAGTCTCAGATACCTTGGAAGATTTCCTGATTTGGAGATGATTGTTCAGTACAGCCAAGGTTGTTTTTTGGCAATATTCTAAAAGGGATTACTCAAAACAGATGATTTGCGAGTTCTTGGAAAGGAAAGGTGATTGCTAGAAGCCAGCATGAGTTTGCTTAGGACAAAGTGGATTAATGCAACTCAGGCTTCTCCTTTTGATAGCTGTATATTTGGTAAACTGATGTGAAATGATATTTCTGATCAGTAGGAGCTGTCATAGAGAGAGCTACGTTGGCCTAATGGACAGAGAGTCATGATACCAAGCTCAAGGCAGATGATTTTAATCTGTGGCCCTCAGGCCGGGTTCAACATTCTTCTAGGTGGTATAGCACTGGTCGGTACATTGTTGTACAGAGGTAACTCGTGGTTGCTGTGATGCTAAACACTGTGACACTGATGTGCCAAATGTGATAATGGTTATCCATGGTGGACAGTGCTTGGTGGAGCTTCCCAATTAAAACAAGCTTGGAAGCAGGAGTGGCATCCACTTCTGAAATGGCTTGCCTCTGGAAACTCTATGACAGTGCTCAGGCCTTTCGCTCATAGGGTCGCTATGAGTCGTCTATGACTCGACGACACCTAACAACAACAAGAGCTGTTGGGGTGGTGATTGAGGTGGTGCCCTTCTCTATGTGCATGTGGAACTTAGGTACTGCAGGGGGACTTACAGATAATTCTTCTCTTAAGTTTCTATTTCTATTCTGAATATACACTGGAGAAGAAGAGGCCTACAAAGAATGCTATGCTGTGTGTCATTGAGTCAATCTGATGCACAGTGACCCCAGAGGACAAGAGCAGGTTTGCCCTGTAGGGTTTCAACGCTGTCCTTTTCATGGAAGCAGACTGTCATTTCTTTCCTCCAAGTGGGCTCGAACACCTGATCCTCCAGTTAACAGTCAATTGCTCTGAACCTTGCATCACCAGGGAACCTTCTGTGAATAAAAAGGAATAAACCCCTTATCCTTACATTGATGCCTTGGGTTGGATGCAGTCAAGACTAGAAGACAGGAAAGAACAGATTGCTCCTTGAGAGGATGCTCACTGAAAGAGAAGAGCAAGTCAGGACTGGGCCAGGCCTTCAAAACCAGCGGGGGCAGAGGGCTGACTCTGGACAACGTGATTGCTGTGGGAAGCCATGCTGACCCAGACTTAATTTGTAATTCTGGGTTTGGGTAAAAGCTGCATACTTCTGATTAAAAGTATAATACTTAGTTCCTGGGCAGATTTGATCTCTTTCTGGCCTCAGAGAGCCCGCTGGCAGAATCAGGCAGAAATTTACAGCACAGCTAGTGAGCATAGCCGTCCTCTGAGTTTCTGCTTTCTTTGTAAGGGAGCAGCCACATAACCTTGAGGAGGGGTGCCTTTTAGACAAGTGCATACAATCTTGGATATTGCTGCTAATTTTGACAGTCAGAATCATTGTTCAGTGGGTGGGGACTCAAAGTCATTTTAACTTGGGTATGAAAGGAAATGTGACCTCATTTCATACACACAGACTGATGAGGCTTGGCTATTTGGGTTGGTCAATCCCTGAGCAGATAGTGTAAAATCACTCATGACAGCCTGTGAATAAATGAACACTTCCAAGTCCAATTGATAGTGCACACGGGTGGACTTGTAGCTGCTGCATAATTGTTGCTAAAGGGGATTGCTTAAATATCAGACCTCAGTCTGGAAGAGGGTCTCCTAGATTTGTCCATAGAACTGTCTTAGACCCTGTTCAGTCCAATGATTTCATCTCTGACGTGAATGAAGACAGAGAGAGCAGGATTATTAAATTTTTAGATGACAGTTAGAAGGGATAATTGAGGCCCAGAGAGATAGCTGAGGGTTTGAAAACATCCTGATAAGCTGAAAGGATGCCGGAAACAAACAAGATGAAATTTAACAGGGACAAATATTAAGTCCTATATTTAGGTAACACAAATGAATTATGTAGGTACAGTACATTGTTGGTATGTGCCGTCAAGTTGCCTGAGACTCATAACAACTCTATGTACATTAGCTCTGAAATCTGCTCTATCCTGAGCCAATCTCACTGTCCTTGATAGACCTAATCCCATTGCTCCAGTCACCGTCTCATCTGGGGCCTTCCTCTCCTGTGCTGTTGCTCCACTCTTCCAAGTATGATGTCTTTCTCCAAGGACAGGTTCCTCTTGACCACCTGCCCAAAGTATGTGAGTCAGAGCTTCAAAATCCTTGCCTCCAAGGAGCAGCCTGGTTTCACCCTCTCCAGGGCAGACCTGTTTGTTCTCCTGGCAGTCCATGTTCAACACTCATCTCCAGCACCACAACTCAAAGGCATCAATCCTTCTATATCATCCTTAGTTATTGTCCAACTCTCTGATGCATAGCAAGTAATTGCAAAGACCATGGCCTGGATCAGGTGCATCTTAGCCTCCAGACTGACATCGTTGCTCTTCAGCACTCTGGAGAGGTCCCTGACCGCAGTCTTTCCCAATGCTATTCGTCTTTTGATTTCTTGACTACTGGTCCCAAGAGTGTTGATTGTGGAACCAAGAAAATGGAAGTTATCAACAATTTCAATCTCTTCTCCATCCATCATGAAGCAGCAAGTTGACCTAGTGGTGAGGATATTTGTTTTTGAGATTTAATTTATATTGAAGACTACAATCCTTGACCTTCTGCAGCAAACATCTCATGTTCTCTTCTTTCATCAAGCAAGGTTGAGTCATTTGCATAATGCAGGTTATTGATGAGTCTTCTTCTAATCCTGATGCCACATTCTTCTTCATAAAGTCCAGCCTCCTGAATAATCTGTTCTGCATATAGAAAGAAAAGGTTTGGAGACAGAATGATCTTCAACCATGCAGTGTTTCCCTGCTCTGTTCTGACAGCTTTCTGGTCCAAGTATAGGTTTTGCCTGAGCACAATCAAGTGTTCCGGGATTCTGATTCTTCTTAAGGTTAGCCAAAATTTGTTGTGATACTCACACTCAAATGTCTTTACATAGTCAATGAAACACAGATAGACATTCCTCTGGTACTCTCAGCTTTCAGCCAAGATCCATCTAACATTAGCTATAATATCCCTAGTACCATGACTTCTTCTAAACCTAGCCTGCATATCTGGTATTTCTCTGCTGATGTATTATTCCAGTCATTTCTGGGTAATCTTTAGCATGATAATCTTCTTACTTGGGTGTGATATTAGTGATGTTGTTTGATAGTTTCCACACTCTATTGGATCACTTTTATTGGAATGGAAATAAATACTGATCTCTTCCAGTCAGTTGGTCTGGTAGTTGTCCTCTAAATTTCTTGGCATAACCTGATGAGCCCGTTTAGGGCATCATCTCTGTGTAGAAATATGTCAATTGGTATTCCATCAATTCCTGGGGCCTTATTTTTTGTCAATTCCTTCAGAGCAGCTTGAACTTCCTCCTTCATTACCATTGCCTCTTGGTCATATGTTGTTTCATGAAATTCGTCTATGTTGGCCAATTATTTTTGGTATCGTGCCTCTGTATACTCCTCCCATCCTCTATTGATGCTTTCTGGTTCATTCAACATTCTGCCTTCAGCATCCTTAACTATTGCAATTCAAGGCTTGAATTTGTTCTTCAGTTCCTCTAGCTTAAATGTCAAGCAAGTTCATCCCTTTTGATTTTCCAACTGCAGCTCCTTGTACATTTCATGATAATATTTTGCTTTGTCTTCCCATGCTACCTTTTGAAATCTTCTGTTCAGCTTTTTAACTCCTTGATTTCTTCCTTTTGCTTTGGCTTGGCATTTCAGTGCAATATTCAGAGTCTCTTCCGACATCCATCTTTTCTTTCTCCTCTGTCTTTGCTGTGACTCTTTGCATTCCTCATAAATGATATTCTTGATATCCTCCTACAGCTCAATGAATTGAACATGCAAACAAGATACTTTCATAATAATGGGTGATTAGAATGCAAAAGTTGGGAACAGGAAGAAGGGTCAGTTGTTGGAAAGTATGGACTTGGAGACATAATAATAGTGTTCTGTACAATCAATGACCTTATTCACTGCAAACACCTGTAAGAAATATAAATGGAGACTATATAAATGGATTTCATCAGCTGGTTTACACAGGTATCAGACTTATTGTATCTGTAGGGAAAAATTGTTGGAAAAGCTAAATATCAGCTGTGAAAACTAGACCAGGTGCTGATTGTGGAATAGACCATCATCTACTCATATGCAAGTTCAAACTGAAGCTAAAGAAAATAAAATCAAATCCACAAGAAGGAAAGTTTGACCTTGAGTCTATCCCACTAGAATTTAAAGGCCATCTTAGGAACAGATTTGAAGGCTTGCACACTAATGAGCCAAGATCAGATGAAGTACAGGACAGGGAAACAGAACATGGGAATTTTTTTAAGGTCTTGGGGCCAGGGCCCTTTGAGGTTGCGGGTTGCCAGATGGGGGCAGCAGAGAGCAGGCTGTCTTAGAGGAACTCTTGAGGTGTGGACCAAGCAGGTGACCAGCAATCAGATGTCCATACCAGCAAAAGACATAGAGTCAGAATGGGACAAAGAATGACCCAGCAGGCCGTAGGGATGGAGACTGCATTTTTGTGCATAGTTTCAAAATATATGGGTGATTTGGATCAAATCAGATGGGCAAGGCTTACTCAGAAGTATAGCTTGGTGTCCAGTGAGGATGCTCATACATGGTCCAGGCCTCCCTTCTGTGGCCAGTTCTCATCTAGCTCAGATCTACCCAGCTTCTGAGTAGTGGACGTGGCTTTCCAAGGCTACAAGCTCAGTGGAGACAAAACCAAATAATGACAAAATTATGGAGATGGAAAACAGATGAGTGACAGCAGGGTTAAAGATGGTGAAGGGGAGTTACAACGGCCTTGAATCTCCACTTGCTTTAGTATCTAATTCCTCCAAATTCCAACAAGGAAGATCTCTTCATATGCTTCTCTCCCTTGCAAGGAGCATCTATTACAAGGAAGGGGGTGGTCTGAGGTCTTCTCTGTGGTGATAGAACAACTCTGTATCTTTTTTTTTAATAAAATTTTCATTTTATGCTAGTTTTACTTATAAAGTTTGTATTTGTTGTTTTTTCATGCTGGATCTTTCCCTTTCCATTACCTACTCCTCTCCCCACCCATCAAATTATGCATTCCTGTGATTAACCACCCATGCACCCCACCCCCATCTATTCTCACCCCTTTGCTCCACCTTAGATCCTCATACATGTAACAGCTCTGTATATTGATTGGAGAAGTGCTTCTAAGAATATTCAACTTCAATATAAGGGCAATGGTAGGTCAGTGGTAAAATTCTCACATCTTAGGCAAGAGGTCTGGTCAAGGCACCTCAGACTCTACATATCGGTTGGTGGAGGCATGCACGTTGCATCATGGGGAGCAGGTTTCAGTGGAACTCTCAGACCAAGATGGAGTGGAAAGAAAGGCCTATTGATCTCCTTCCAAATACCAGGTAATGAAAAGGTTATGGATCATAATGATCTGCTTTGGAAGCAGTCATGCAGGACCAGAAATCGTTTTGTCATGCCTGAGGTCTCCATGAATCTAGACTGCAGCCAGCCACATTTACACATGCAATAAAGTGGCATTTAACTATATACATAAATTGCACCATGTCAATTTCCTGTTCTGATATAGAGTAATTATGTAAAGTGCAAAAACTGAGAGAAACTGGATGAAGTGTTCATGAGCTCCTCTATACCATTTTTTTTGCAACTTCTTGGGAATTTGTAAGTATTAAAAAGAAAAAAAAATATTTAAAAGACAAAAAGCTAAGTTAGCCTCTGCAATGAGTGCCCAGAAGTGGAGCTGAGGGCGCCGATCTCCATTCAGCCCCGGGGAGAACTGGATGTTGGGACATTCTGGAGGGAGGAGGACCTTAGGGGCCCTGGTATTTGAAAAGCCTGAGACAAGGATCCCAGAGCATGGGGAATATATAGTTTAAACAAATGCAGAGAAGTCTTCCCCTAACCCCAATGAGCATCCTAGGAAAGTGGAGAACTCAGGAGAGAAGATGGATGGAGAATGTGAGAGACCCCAAATGTTTAGCTCCTGCCCCAAATATAGAGATATTTTGAGATTTTACCCTGGGAGCAGCACTCAAATGCCGTTGGATCCACCTTGGTATACCCCTTCTACAGGTTTTAGAAGAATAAGAAAAAGAAAAAAACTGAACTCTCCTGCCTTGGAATTTAGGATGATTAGAAACTAGAGGGGACTCTCTTTTCTCTACTTTAGTCTGGGCTGTTTACAGCACTGCTGTACATGAGGACTGACTGTGAGGATTCCCAGAGGCAGGCAAATTATTAGGCACAATGTGCATTGGCATCCGGTCAGGAGAGCCTCTAAAGGATCCTGGTGAGGATCAACGGCATACATCAAGTTGATGAAGCATTGCTGGGGTTCACATGCCAGTAGGAAAGCCCCTAAGGGGTCATATTCACTGAGACATTGAAAAACTGACCCAGAGACAGACTAAAAGATGTTAAATATTGGGGAATTAGAACTCATAGCGGACCCTATTTTCAGAGGCTGTAAATCACATGGGAGGGGTTTGTCCATCTTTCTTCCACTAAGCAGCTGGTGGATTCAAAATTTAGTACCTTTGAGCTGACAGGACAACTCCTTACCCGCTAAACCAACACTCTCTTAAAAGCCATTAGTTTCAATGTATTGTTAGGTTCCATCAAGTTGACTACCACTCATAGAAACTCTATGAACAAAAGATCTGAACCTTGTCCTACCCCATGCCATCCTCATGATTTCTGTCCATTCAGGCTCATGTGACAATCACTATGTCTATCCGTCTCACTGATGATCTTCCACAATTTCTCTGATTCTGTCCCCCTATATTACCCAGAAAAATGTCTCTCTCTCTAGACAGATTCTTCCTAAAAATGCACCAAAAGTGAGTCAAAGTTTCTTCAACCTTGTCTCTAAGGAACACTCTGGTAACACTTACTTCAAGATAGATTGCTTTGCTTTTTTGACAGTCCATGGGACATTCAATACCTTCACCAACACCACAGTTTAAAGGTTTAAGTTATTCTTTTGCCTTCCTTATTCATTGTCCAACTTTCAGATGCACAGGAAGCAATTGAAAACATGATGGCTTGGATCAGGTACACATTAGTCTTTAAGTGAACATCCTTATTCTTTTGAACTTTGAGTAGGTCCTTGGTAGCATATTTCCCCAATGCAATATGTTTTTTAATTTTTTGACTGCTGCTATGGTGTTTATTGTGGATCCAAGCAAAAAACTATTTCAATATTTTTTTCGTCTATCACAATGTTCCCTATTGGTCTGGTGATGAAAATTTTTGTTTTCTTGATGTTGACGTATAATCCAAGTCATTTTCGTGTTTTGCAAGCAAGGTTGTATTATCTGCATAACACAGGTTGTTAATGAGTCTTCTTCCCATCCTGATGCCACATTCTTCTTGATGTAGTCCAACTTCACATATTATTTGCTTAGCATACAGATTGAAGAGGTATGAAGAATCCACATTTAACTTGATTTTAAACTATGCAGTGTTGTCTAAATCTGTTCAGTCAATGGCTTCTTGGTCTATGTATGGGTTTCACACGAACACAATGAAGTGTTCTTGAATTCCCATTCCTATCCATGTTGGTCATAATTTGTTATCCATACAGACAAATGCCTTTGCATTGTTAATAAAACACAGATAAAATCCTTCTGGTATTCTTTATTTTTATCTAAGATCCATCTAACATCAGCATCCTTTGTGCCATGGCCTCTTCTGAACCCAGCCTCAATTTCTGGCTGTTCTTTATACACAGTTCTAGCCATTAAAAAATAATATTCAGAAGTATTTTATTTGCATGTGGTAGTAAAGATATTGTTAGATAATTTCCACATTCTGTTACATCACCTGTTTGGGGAATGGAAACAAGTTAATTGGCAGACTGACAGAAGTCCTGCATTTGTCACATGGTGATAGATTGAGCCAGAAGAGATGTCCTTGAGGTTAGAGGAAGTAACTATTTTATGCCTTTAAACCTACAACCCTCAGATATCTGGTTAGTTTAAAAATTAGAAAAGTTGAAGAAAAATACTATCACACACACAACCTTGCTTGCTGAAACTGAAGAGGCATTTGCTGTAGAAGGTCGTGGACTATAGTTTTCAATATGGATTGAAGCTCAACATCAAGATAACGAAAATTCTTACCACTGGGCCAATGGTAAATTCATGATGGATGGAAAAAAGATTGAGATTGTTGATAACTCCAGCTTACTTGATTCCACAATCAACACTCTGAGACCAGTAGTCAAGAAATCAAAAGACGAATTGCATTGGGAAAGTCTGCTCTCAGGGACCTCTCTAGAGTGCTGAAGAGTAATGATGTCAGTCTGAAGACTAAAGTGCACCTGATCCAGGCCATGGTCTTTGCAATTACTTGCTATGTGTCAGAGAGCTGGACAATAACTAAGGATGATAGAAGGGGATTGATGCTTTTGTGTTGTGGTGCTGGAGAAGAGTGTTGACCATGGACTGCTAGGAGAACAAACAGGTCTGTCCTAGAGAGGGTGAAATCAGGCTGTTCCTTGGAGGCAAGGATTTTGAGCCTCTGTCTCATTTACTTAGGGCACGTGGCCAGGCAGGACTAGTCCTTGGAGAGGAACATTATGCTTTGAAGGATGGAGACACAACACAGGAAAGAAAGACCCAGGATGAGATGAATTGACTCAGTGACTGGAGCAGTAAGATTAGGTCTGTCAGAGATGATGAGATTGGCTCAGGATTGGGCAGGTTTAAGAGTGAATGCACATAGGGTCACTGTGAATTGCAGGTGACTTGCTGGCACATATCAAGAACAAGAACAACAAGAACAATAGCTATTTAGTTGGCCTAGATCTAGTTCTGCAAGCGTGGCTAAAAACAGTAAGTGGAAGGATCAATTTTCCCCAGAGTTATTCACTAAGACAATAAAGTAAAAAAATAAGTCTACTAAGACCTCAACAAGCTTATAATAAATGCAGCCATTTTGGGGTATTATGATAGAGGACCATATAGCTATGCTTACTAGGGGTTTGGCCAAACATTCATCTAGTTGTTGTTTCATAATATAAATTAGTGTAATTATATATACAATATGTACTTATTACCATCAACTTGAAACCAACTCATAGCTGACTTCATTTGGTTTCTAAGGCTGAAAATTGCATGGGAGGAGATTGCTCATCTTTTTCCTGCAGAGCTGCTTGTGCATTAAAATTGCCAGAGAGATCAGGTATTTGGGCTAGCAGCACAGCTCTACAGATTCCACCACCAGAGCTCCCTACTCAATTAAACATACTACAGTATAATATAATGCAATGTATTATGATGTGATATGATGTAATGCAATCACCTTTTTTAATGTAATCTAATGTAACATAAGCAATCAGTTGTAAAAGGCATTTCCTTAAGTTTGCACTGCTTCCATCAGAACTCTTTCTCTCTCACTCTGCACTCTTTCTTCTGTTACTTGGGATGCCAATCTGCAGGAGTCTTCAACTTGTCGCCTGATCTTTAGAATTTGGACTTGCCCAGTCTCTATAATTGAGTAAATAAATGTCTTCAAGTAAATCTCTTTCTCTTTCATATTTATTTCTCACTGCTCTGTTTCTCTGTGAACCCTGCCTAAGATAGTCCCTGGCTGCAGAGGTCTGCTCTGTCCTGGACCATCTCAATCTGCTCTACTTATTTCTCTCCTCAACTCAGTGAGGGTCAGTCACGGTTCTGTTTCCGAGGTAAGTGAGAAGTGGAAATAGATTTTCTGAGAAGAATAAAAGCAGTTTTTGCAAGGTTGTAAAGAGCCATCCCTCTTCCCTTTGAGGCCCTGAATAGGGCACAAGTGAATTACATTTTTCTCTCTTCCAAGGTTCCTCTGTTGCTGAGAATCCCTCCATGTCTCACTGAAACACAAGTCCTCAGGGCAAGGTCCTATGTAGTCTGCCCCAGGGCACTTATGGAGGCCCCTTTTCTAGAAGTCAAGGTCTTGGTCCTGAAGCATTCAGGGCCCCCGAGAATGTTAGGGCTCTGTTTCTGATGTCCCTATCATCTCCATTTGCTCCATTGAACGGATGATGGCACACTCCTAGCAATACTGCTGAGAATTGATCTCCCAGTAGCAGTTTCTTTGACATCTCCATGTCCCTTCATCTTTGCTGGAATCCAACATTCTCCTAGTTCCTGCTTTGTGGCTTTTATGAATTTTTTTTTTGTACCCTCAGCATTTTAAGAGGCTGGTACTAAGTGATGTAGATCTTGAACTCTGCTGTCACCAAATGCCCAGGGCTTAATCTAATGGAGAGAAAGAACAAAAGAGATTGAGGGTATCAATATGGACTAAGGAGAAATGAAAAGACATCAGGTCAGTTTGAAGATAGGGTGAGAGGACTACAGAAGGAATGTATGCTATAGATCATTTCTATTCCCAAAGTCCAGGGTTATGGATGCCAGCAGAGGATACATTAGCATTAGGACATCTGCGCATATCAGGGGAAAAAAAGAGCTAGAAATGAGGTGATGATGGCACTTGTGTGAAAAGAGGTTGTGTCTTATGTTTTCTGTCTTTAACATTTAGTTTTTGTAGAGGCTCACAGAGATCTCCTTATTGCGATGAGCTGGTGAGAGAACATGATTTATTTTTTCTGCCTGTTTCAGACCGTGCATTGGTGGACGACTAGAAGATATGAATGTGGTTCAGTTATGCCCAGGACTGTAGGTACAACAGTGTCTGGGAGCTGAAGGCACCCTACTTTATCACAATCTACAGGGCCCACTGTGGGAAAAATTATATTTTTAGGTAGGGCTGAGTGTAAATCACACCTGCTTTTCCCCCACAGCACCCCCTGTGCCCTTCCCGATCCTAAAATCCATTGTGAGACAAACAGGAGGCCACAGCAAGGCATACCTGAGCTGCTATTTATAGACAGACCATCCTAGATGAGATGCTGGGCTGTAGAGGAGGGATGTGACATCAGGATTGGTGGACGATTCATTAACAACCTGAGTTAATGCAGATGACACAACCCTGCTTGTTGAAAGTGAGGAGGACCTGAAGTGCTTGTTGCAGAAGGTCAAGGACTGCAGACTCCTATATGGATTGAAGCTCAACATCAAGAAAACAAAGATTCTAATCACTGGGCCACTTGGTAGCATCACTATGGATGGTGAAGAGATTAAGATAGTTAACAGTTTTAGTTTACTTGGCTCCACAGTCAACACTCTTGGTAACAACTGCTAGGAAATCAAGAGATGAATTGCATTGGGAAAGTCAGCTGTGAACGACCTCTCAAGAGTACTGAAGAGCAACGATGTCAGGCTGGCGACTAAGGTGCACCTGATATGGGCTATAGTCTTCGCAATTACGTCCTATGCATCATAGAGTTGGACAGTGAATAGGGATGATAGAAAAAGAATTGATGCCTTTGAGTTGTGGTGCTGGAGAAGAGCGTTGACTATATCGTGGACTGCTAGGAGAACGAACAGGTTGGTCCTGGAGAAGGTGAAGCCAGAATGTTCCTTGGAGTCAAGGATTCTGAAGCTTCGTCTGACATACTTAGGGCATGTTGCAAAGAGGGACTGGTCCTTGGAGAGGGACAACATGTTTGGTAGAGTGGAGGGGCGGCGAAGGAAAGGAAGACCTTTGATGAGATGGATCTATTCTGTGACTGGAGTGGTGGGAATAAGCTTGCTTGAGATGGCTAGGTTGGAACAGGATAAAACAGCATTTAGAGCTCTTGTACAAAGGGTTCCTATGAGTTGCAAGCGACTCGATGGCACATAACAACAACAATAGTAGTTGCAGGGACAAAAGCCAGTATAGGTGACCAAAGAGGCCACATAAACATGCTGAGTAACCTAATACGATGCAAGAGGGCATGGAAAGAAGGGCCTGTGGGGAGCTGGGGAGTGTGCTTATCAGTTGAAATCATTCAACAATTCCCCCTCCCCAAAACTCTGTGTCTGCCAAAGAACCATGTCTGGCTCAGACTTTTCTGTTTTCCTCATGTAGTTATAAGGGATCTCTCTTTGTTCACTTCCTCAGGGTTTTTCATACACCAAGCCAATGAAGAAGAGGAGAGAATATGGCATAAGAGTCAAGTTCTAGATCCCCAACTCACTTCAAGTCTCTGTAACAGTACTTGGCATCTCTTTGCATTGGTTTTCTCATCTGCCAAATGGGTATACGATCTTCTGTATCTACTTTGAGACATTGTTCCAAGGACAAAATGGAAAATTCATACCCTGTCTCATCCCACAAAAGATTTGAAGCAGCTCCTAAAAATACTTGCAATACAAAGGGATAAAAATAAATAATGTGAAATCATTTTGCAATTGTTCTATAAACGTGTTGTCCTCATTGTCACTCATAGCAGTGTGAAAGTGATAATAGATATGTTATTTCCCAGACTTGTTCAATTAAACTTGACCTTCATTGAAAAGCAGAATCACTCTGAGGCCCTCAGACCGTGGGGAGTTGGCCCTAGAGCTGGTTTTGCCTGAGGTGCTTGTGTGGGTGGGTTATGGTCAGTCCTGACTACAACCTCTCTCTGTTCCTGGTGGAGGCTCTATTGGAGTCCCTGGAAGGAACCCAGGGCTACCGGATCAAAATGTTGAACATTCCTGAACAGCCTCTCTGGGTCAGACCCTGGACTGGGGGCTTACACAGAAAGAAGCCTGAAAAGACTGAAGCTGTCTTCACAAGAGAGTAACGCTACAGACTAGACTTACTTTAACTTGAGAGAGTTGATTAATTCCTTCTTATTTCAATTCTCTGTCCATAAGATGGACATCGTAATACCTCCTCTTCCTCCCCTCACAGCAATCCGGGAAGGATAAAATGAGAACGTGCTTTGATAAGAAAAATTGCTATGCAAATGCAAGAAATCATCATCATCTCTATTCAGAGCTGCTCGAAAGTGATTTCAGAAATAACAGAGCCATTAGGATTTGGGAGCCGATATGACCAAGAGGGTTTGCCTTAAATGCTCTGCCACGAGTCTGGAGAATTTTTCAGCAAGACTGAAAACTCAAGCCACAAAGATGAAATCTCCCTCTCAGCTTCTGAGCATGTACTGAATATATAATATGTGCCCAACACTGAGGTAAACATGTGGGGTGAGAAGTGTACGAAAAGGTGTGAGTTATTCACCCCTTTAACCCGTATTTCTTGCACTTAGAGGTAAGCTAGCTAGAGGAGATACAAGGATGATGTGGCCTCTGCTTTTCTTGCTGTTACTGGGTGCTGTCTAGTCAGCTCCAACTCATAGACCCCCCCCCCCCAGGCACAACAGAACAAAACTGCCTAACCCTGTGCCAGCCTCACAATCTCTGAGATGCTTAATTAAGCCCTTTGCTGCAGCCACTGTGTCAATCCTTCTTGAGGATTTTCTTCCACCCCCATCCCCCGCTGTCCCCCAAACCCTCTACTTTAAAAAAATGCTGTACTTCTCCAGGGACAGGCTCTTCCTGATAACATGGCCCAAGTGTGTGAGATGAACCCTCACCATCTTTGCTTTTAGCAAGCTTAAAGTCCAAACGTGTCACTGCATTTGCTTTCAAGAAAGGAGGCAAGACCAATATTCAGAGAAAATACAATGCCTTATAAACTGTGCTGTGATCCCAAAGGCATGTGGGTCAAATCCACCAGCTGCTCCATAGGAGAAAGATGACAATCTCCTCCTGTGACATTAACGGCCTCTGGAAAACCACTGGAGGGTCAGCTGCAGGTCAGTTCTGACTTGATGGTACAAGACAACAACATGCAGAGTTTAAACTGAGTGATGCTGACTTCAAGTATGATAAAAGCTCAGAGGAAATAAAAAGTGTAGTAAGCAGTTAGGGGAAGTCTTCTGAGAGGGGATTTGAAAGATTGGGCGCTATCAGGTGCCCTGAACCACTGCTACAGGGAAGTTACATATGCCAGTAAGAGGTGCCGGTCAGTGCAGGCCCTACTGGAATGTATCTGCTCCCTGGGGACCCTGCTGTGCTCTGGGTGACCAGTAAGGCTGGCTTCTCCCCAGGGAACCACCATTCTCTTGGGCCCTCGGCTCCTGCATCCAGCTGCTGGGGCTTGGCTGGCCCTTCTGCGGTTATTTGCTGCCATTTCTCCAGGCAGATGGGGACTTCTGGCTGTTCATCAAGTTAGCAATTAACAAGTAATTCATTAGGCGCCTAATGAACAAATTATTAACCTGGCAAGCCATGTCCAGCCGCTGACTGGGGGAGGAAATGGCTATTAATAAGGTCTTGGAGTGGCAGCTGTGGCTCAGTGGTTAAAGTGCTGACTGAGCAACAGGCATAGGGTTCTGGGCTCTCGAGCCAAATCCTTTTGCCTTAATTTGATTGCATGAGCATTGAGGGCAATAAAAACCTTATTACTTGGCAAATGAAATGTGAGAGTCAGTTTACGAACATAGGGCTTTGGGTTATATAAGCTCTAAGGACCCATGCTGGTGTAGTGTGTGATGTGTTGGACTACTAATTGCAAGATGGGTGGTTCAAATCCAAAGCTGCTCCTCAGAAGAGAGATGAGCTGTCAGTACAGATTTATAGCCTCAGACATCCAGCGGAGGCTTATTATGAGTCAGGACTGACTAGATGGTGATGAGTCTTGGTTTCTTTTCTTTCTTTCTTTTTTTTTAAATTATGGCCTACCTGGGGGATATTGGTGGTTTGTTAGTAAAATACTTGTGGGAGATCTAGGTTAGATTTCTGGCCAATGAATTTCTTGTACAGCCATCCCCTACCTGCCAGTGGAGGCTTAACGTGTTGCTGTGATTCTGAACAGGTACAGGTTGAGCTTCTAGATGAAGACAGGCTAGGAAGAAACACTTGACAGTCTACTCCCCAAAACCAGCCCATGAAAACTGTATAGATAACAATTATCCAGTCAAAAACCAGTCAAGGAGATGGAGGAATGGGCAACATTTTTTCCCATTATGTATGAGGTCACAGCAAGATGGATGGCAACTTCATGTCAGCTCCCAACAACAAGAAGACTCAATTAGTTCTGATTCACCACGGTTCTATGTCTCTGAGATACTGTAACAGAGACCATCATCCTCCTCACAGCCCTTGAAATTGATACATATCCACTCACTGCTTATGATTAAAATGTACTAGTAATGGTGCAGCTAGTTCTACAGGATGCAAGAGGTGTGCACATTCACACGTAAGTATCTAAATAGAGTGTGAACCATTTCATGAGAGGGCTAAGACCTATACAATTTCAGAGGCAAAAGTTTGCTGTAAGATAATGTGGGCAGGGATCATCCTACAGGTTGGACAGAGTCGTAAAGCATGACCTCATTGTGTTTTTCTGATTATAAAAATAGCATATGCTCATTTCCACAAATCTCCAAATAGAGAAAATTGAAAAAGAAGAGGATAAAGATAATCTGTAATCTCATCACCCAGAGATAACTGCTGTTGACATTTTCACATGTATCTGGGAAGGATTTTGACAGGTAGCGATGGTGGGAAGATATTCTGGGTGGAAGCAGAGTCTTGAGTGAAGGATCTGTGTTGGGGAGGGGTAAGACATATGATGGACACTGTGGGAGACGGATGTGTGGATGAGGCTCACTGGAGCAGAATGTTATCAGAGCTTGCTGTAGAGGAGAAAGGATTGCAAAGGTCAGTAAGGGCCAGCCTGCAGGGGTGGAAGTGGGCAGGGGGAGTGGGTGAGATAGATCCTCAAGTTTAGACCAGAAGCCCTTGTCGGTAGAGCTGCCAGACACTTTACTCTTCAGTAACACTCATGATGCAATGGAACATATTGATATAGCTGTCCCACTTATGAGAAATTCTGCAAAATCCTTTGCAGGAAAAATAAACAAATGTGAGTCTCTTGCAGAGTTCCCAAAGTTAGCATGGGAACACAGGAAGAGACAAGGAAGATATACTTTAAATTCATTGTTTGGGACCATTTCATATGTATTAGCCAGACTCTTCAAGGGATTAGGAATCTATGCTGTTTTGACCCACACCTAGAAGGTATAGTTTCTATTCAGAACCTTGCATTATCTCTTCTTCTTGTTATTACATACTGTCGAGTTAGAACTGATTCAAAGCTGACTCTCCAGTGGGTTTTCAGAGTCAATAACTTGCACAGGAGGAGATTGCCCATCCTTCTCCTGTGGAGCAGCTTATGGATTCGAAACAAAGGCCTTTGGGATTGCAACGCAGCTTCTTACCACCAGCCCACCAGAGTATCTGCATTATCACTTTTGTTGTTAAGTACTGTTGAGTCAGTACGACTCATAGAGACCCTATGAACAAAAGATCTGAACCCTGGTCTATCCTGCACCATCCTCACACTTCCTGTCACACCCATAGAGCTCATTGCAGCAGTCACTTGTCAATCCACCTGGTTGAGGGTCTTCCTCTCCTTTGACCCTCCACCCTTCCCAGCATCTTGCGTCTCTCCAAGGAACAGCCCCTCCATTATCACCAGGGGATATCTAATTCATGCTGTTGTTGTTAAGTGTCGTTGAGTTGTAGGCAACCCTATGAACAAAAGTCCTCAACACTTGCATGACTTTCATCCTTCCTCAAGGTCCATAGGGTTTCTGGAGGCAAGCTATTTACAGAAGTGGATGTCATTCCTGCTTCCAAGCTTCTTTTGACTGGGGAGCGCCACCAAAACTGTCCACCATGGGTAACCATTATCACAGTGTCACAGTGTTCAGCTTCACAGCAATCTAATCCATAGCTACATTTTATCATACAACTGCAGAGCCTTCTTATTGCTACTGAGTTGATTCTGATTCTTATTGATCCTGTAGGACTGAGTAGAAATGCCCTATAGTTTCCAAGGCTTCAAATCTTTATGGAAATAGACTGCCACGTCTTTCTTTCATAGAGCAGCTGGTGGGCCCATGCCACTAATATTTTGGCTAGCAGCCAAGAGCATGACCACTGTGCCACCAGTGGTGATGAAAACCCTTTTCTAGAAAACAATTAAATCATAGTTTTTACTCTAATCATCTCATGAAATAAGTGTTACTATTATCCCCATTTTATACATGAGAAAATGAAGGTCCAAATAAATGAAGTGACTTATCCAGGACCACGTAGCTAGTGATAAAACAAGACTGGGAATTCAGATCTTACATGTACATGTTGTTTGCATGCATGTGTATTTTATTTAGTGGTCCTCATTCTGCTGTCCGAAGTAGTGCTGGTTGTTTTTTTTTTTTTTGTAAAGTGAATAGTTTTAGTGATAAGATAGCTCTGCATTCAGTTTCCTCTTCATTTTATTCATTAAATAGTGTAAAGAACTTTTTCTTTATTATCTTCATATATAAAATGGGGCTAACAATGCTATTCATCTCCTTAGACTATTTGAAGCTTAAATGGCATAATACAGGTAATATTAATTTAGCATATTGTAAATGCCTAATAAATGTTGGGTATTAGCATTTTAGCTCTTTGAGTCTTGCAGCCATCCTCCCCAATTAACATAAATGTACTGTCCCTTGAAACAGTGGCTGCAACAATGGCTTGAACATGGCAGAGATCGTGTAATAGTGCAGGGCAGAACAAGGTTGCAATCTGTTCTTCATAGTGTCACTGTGAGTCCTAGTTGATGTCTTAGGACCAACTTTGGGTTAGCAGTGCCAATTCCCTATGAACTAGGTCATCAGAGCTTCCTAGGAGGTAGACTAGAAGAAGCCTATTACTAGAACAATTATTGGGACAGCTGATGAAGCTGTGACCCTGACCCTCAAAACCAAGGAACCGAATCCCATGAGCTATTTGGACTTATAGCGGCAGTAGCAGCATCTACTCTTTTTTGTCATTGTTGTAAATATCACAAAATTGTTGCCAATTCATCTTTTTATAGGCAAACAGCTTATTGATAACATTTGTAATTATTAGCTGTGCAATCCTATTTTAGTGCAGTTTTTCTACCACCGTAAACTAAAACTCTGTACTCCATAAGTAATAATCTTCCTTTTCCTGCCGCCGTCCTGAACTTGGTAGCCACTAATAAACTTTAATCTCCGTACATTTGCCTTTTTTTTTCTCCCCCCCCAAGTGAAGTCATGCTATATATGTCCTATCATTTCTGGTTTATTTAATTAAGTATAATGTCTTTCAAGCTCTATTTTTAAAATTTGGTTTGCATACAATAATTTGTATACATTGTGTTTAATTCATGTATATTGTGGTTTACACAACCTTTAATTTACAGTGTTTCATACAATCATTTATATACATTGTATTTCATATAGTTATTTACTGTTAATCCATGCCTATTATTACCCTGTCTTTTCAAGTCTGCATTAAAATCTATTCTCTGTTCACTCCCCATCCACCCACTAAACTACTCTCCTACAGTTTTCTTTTTTTAAAAAATTAAATTTATTATTAATTTCAGTAAAAATTTACAGAGACTTTGGATTTCCATTCATTCATTGTTGCACTTTTCTCCCCTCCAAATCCTTTCCCCTCCTACACTACCCTCTTGGAATAGTAAAAGAAAAATTCTTTCATTGTTTTACAAACCCTCACCCAGGTCTACTCCACCATGTAGCCTTCACTCTAGACTCCTGTCATGACAAAAATACCTAATCACATATCCATTTTAAACAGTTTTCTCCCTCATCTGTTTCAATGCAGTATACATTATTGGACTCATCTTTCTCAGTTTCTCCCCATCCCCAAGGTCAGTCCTGTTTTACAACAGCGGCACCATGAAGTATTTGTCTTTTTGTGACTGAGATACTTCACTCAGCATAATGTCCTCAGAGTCATCCATTCAGAATAATATTGCATGAGTTCCTTGTTTTTCAATGTAGCATAGTATTCCATTGTGTGAATATACCACATCTTCTCTATTCGTTTGTTGATGGGCACTTGGGTTGTTTCCAACTCATTGCTATTGTGAACAGAGCCGCAATAAACATGGGTGTGCATATATCTGCTTGGATGTCAGATATGGTCTCTTTGGGTTATATTCCCAATAGTGGAATTGCTGGGTCAAATGGTATCTCTATTTGCAACTTTTTGAGAAAAAGCCATACAGCCTTCCACAGTGGTTGCACCATTTTACACTCCCATCAACAGTGAATAAGGGTTCCAGTTTCTCCACAACTTTGTCAGCATTTGTTGCTTGTTCTGTTAAATTTTGCAGTTCTGACTGGGGTGAGATGATATCTCATAGTTGTTTTAATGTGCATCTAAGAAGAGCTAGGGATTTTGAACATTTCTTCATGTGCTTGTTAGCCATCTGAATGTCTTCTTCAGTTAAGTGTCTGTTCACATCCTGTGCCCATTTTTCTATTGGATCACTTACCTTTATTTTGTTGTGGTTCTCCTAGAGTTTTCCACCCTTCCATTTTTGTTGTATCATGTATGAAGACTTCGTTTCTTTTACCAACTAAGTAGTATTCCATTATATGGATGTACAATATTCTGCTTATTTATCCATCTACTGTTTCCACCTTTTGGCTTTTGAGAAGAGCACTGCCACGAACACCGTTGTGCAAGTCTCTGCTCTCAAGTTTCTTGGGTATCTACCTAGGGGAGAAATGTCTGGGCCTTACAGTAGTTTTTGGTATACTTTTTTGAGGAAATGATGTACTGTTTCCATAACGGCTCTACCATTTTGCATTCCCACCAGCAGTAGAGAAGAGACCCGATTTCCCCACATTCTCACCAATGTTTGTTGTTTGTTTGGTTATGTGTGTGTGTTTAAACTCAGCCAACCCAGGAGAGTAAAATGGCACCCAGAAGGTTATGAAGCTCAAATGAGATAATGCATGCAAGAGGAACTACAGAATCAGAAGACATTCTTAATACTTCCACATTTTCTATTTCCAAGCATCCAGGAACAAGTCCCACATGGTAGTGTCAGAAGTTGGGAAAAGAGCCTGGCTACAATAAAGCAATATAATGACTCAAAGACCAAGATCGAAGTTCCCTGGGGAAGAAAACCTGGTCCCCCATGTCCTCAACACCCAGAGCAGTGCCTGGGTCGTGGCTGTTATTGTTATTAGTTGTTGTTGAGTTGGCCCTCTCTCATGGTGGCCTTTTGCATAACATGCTGGCTGTATGACAAGTATCTGTAGCAGAAAGAAATGTTGTCCAGTTCTGTGCCATCCTCACGCTCACTGGTATGTGTGAGTTCATTATTGTGGTAGCTGGTCAGTGAAAACAAAGAAAACCTTCAATGAAATGAGACATTGTAAGTACGCAAGACATTGATTAAATAAATGAGGAGAGGGCAAGTGAAGGGAAGCATTAAAAGAAGTTTAAACTTACATTCTGAAGGATGGGTCTGGGTAAGGGAACATGCTCAAGATCCCTTTCTGTTTTCTCTCAGATTGTGTTAACCCTCCGGGCGCCTGGTGAAGTCTGTCTGCTGCCCCTTTAAAGATGCTGGGCCTTGGTTGGCTGCCAAGCAGATGAGCTTGTGTGTGGCTGGCTCATTGTTGCACCTGTGCAGCTCATTTAAGGCTCCCCGAATGCTCATTAACAAACACAACATTAGCTGTGCCCTCCTGCCTCTCCCACTTCTGGCTTCTTGCCTTGGACAAGGTTCTCTGCTGGGGGCCTGCAGGGAGGCCATTCCTAGTCTTCTGGCCCCCTGAATCCCATGGCATTCACATTCTTGGTTGGATCCCAGGGGAACGTTGGATTGAACATCTGGGGAGGGAAAATTCAGCAAGGGTTGTGAGAGCAACCCTTTATGGAGCAATGCCTCCCTTCCTCTGTGCTGAAGGGATGTGGAAGCTCTTCTGTAGAAGGGATTTGTTTTAATTAGTTGTCAGATTCCAACAGGGGCCGATTGTTTTTCTTGGCACAATAGATCTCCTCCAACACACTCCTTTCCTGTTCTCCTTAGGGGAGTGGGAAGGTATCTTTTTTTGAAAAGCCTATTAGACACCCCCCAGTGGGCACTGAAGGAGCACTTATGGCATGGCTGGGCATAACATAGGCTATTCCATAATGTGATCTGAAGAATGGAGGGAATTCACAGAACCACAGCTCTTAGGACTGGAAGGAATTAGAAATTCAGCTGAGCAGAAATCACAAATAGATTAGATGATGTTGTGTGCCTACTCCAGCAGACTGGTGTGGTTGCTGGGAGTCAATATCTGCAATGGGCAGGATGGAGGAGTGGTCCACAAATGCTGCAGACTGGAAAGCCCTTTATCCTGGTGCCTGGCTTCGAGCAATAGAGCCATTACTTTGCATTAAGGCATCGTTTCTCTGTTAATATTTCTTATAAAAAGCATACAGGCATCAGAGAGGAGTAACAAGAAGGTATTGAAGACCTCAATGATTTATTGATTGAGACTGGCTGTGCAAAAGACCATTATTTGTTTTGCTGGGTCTGGAAAGTGCAATGTGCTGGTAGCTGTGAAAAGCAATAGATCACCACTTTGCTTGGGAATCTTTATCCGACTGACTTCCAAAGCGGCAGCTGGTTGAAAGGAAATTCGAGGACAAGCCAGTTTTGTGGAGGGCAAAGTTAGAAACCCAGATCATCCCTGGTGAGAGAGAGTGTAACATTTGCAGGAGACAATTGGAATGGACATCATGCTAGGAAAGGTGGAGGGGTCAGTGAAGGAGAAGAGAGCCCTCAACCAGACAAGCTGACACAATGATGATAACGGGGGGGGGGGGGCCTCAGGCTTGCTGAGGATTTGAGGATGGCACAAGGTAGGAGGGCAAGGTTCAGAGCTGGTGTTCACAGGGCGGCTATGCATCAGAGTCGACTGGACTGCACCCAGCAACAACAACGAAGACAGACACTCCCGTTAGTTGTGAAAGGACACATGCCCAGCCCCGCTCTTCCCTGTTAGACACGATCAGATGGTCTTTAATATTGTGAGACTGTAAGCACACAACGTCTGCCAAATGCACAGTTTTCACATGTACAGTTCTGTGACGCCAATTACAATAATCATGCTGTGCACTCATTACCATAAACAGAAACTCATAAACAATGATTCTGCCTTTATCTCCTCTTTCACACTTCTAGTAACCACTGTGAAAACTCGGATCTCTGGACATTGGTCTATTCATTCTATCTATTTCATACAGCTGAGATCATGTAGCATTGTTCTTTTGTGATTGTCTTAACTCAAGTTCGTCCACGTTGTGGCATGTATCAAGATTTTATTTCTCTTTTTGGTTGAGAAAGATTTCATTGCACGTATATGCCACCTTTGTTGATCCGATCATCTGTTGATGGACATTTGAGTTCTTCCCACCCTTTGGCTGTTGTGAACAGTGTTGCAATGCTCGCTGGTGTACATGCCTCTGTTTGTACGGCTGCTTTCAAGTCTCTTGGGTTTTATAGCCAGGAGAGAATAGCTAGGTCATATGGTAGACCTTAGTATTTTCTGTAAAATGTTTAATTGTTTCCCATATTGGCTGTGTTATTTTTCATTCCTCCAGGACTTGATGAAGGTTCTTATTTCTCTACAAATTTACCAGTATTTTTTATTTTTTTTCCTCTTCTTTAAATCTTAGTCATCCCAGCAGAGTGAAGTGGTATCTTATTGCAGCTCTGATTTGCATCCTCTTGTTGTGACTGGGGGAGACTTGATGGCATAATGACTTAGGTGTTGCTTTGGAAATGGAAAGGTTGGTAGTTCTAATCTATTAGTGCACACTACAGGAGAAAGGTGAGCAATCTCTTCCCATAAAGATGTACATTCTCAGAAATCTGATGGAAGATTGTTATGAGTAGTAATCTAGATGGTAGCAGGGGTTTTGGTCAACGGCTAATGATGTAAACATCTTTTCACGTGCTTATTGGTCATTGGATTCCACCCCCACCCTCGCTCCAGGGCCAGAGAGGATGGGGTTCCTTGCTGTGGGGTACCGTGTTCACAGCCCTGGCACCAATTCTCTGTAGGCGGAGCCATTTCCACTTACTTTGGGAGGTGGGCTGAGGAGAGTGACGTTTTAGCTGCTTAGTTTTTTAGATTGAAAAATTACTGGGGCCACTGGGCCAGAGTATGGGGTGGGGTGACTGGGGATTACACTACTACTAAGTGAGAATGAGGCAATTCATGTGTTGATCTGGAATTCTAACAAGCCTGGCTTCCATTAATGTCCTAAATCTTTATAGAATTAGACTTTAAAGTCAAAAGCATAAGCCAATCTAATTTGAATTAAAGGAACTTAAATGGCAAAAAAATCCTCTGGTCAGATTTATCAATTTTTTCTTAAGGAAAACAGAATAGGAAGAAAGGGAAGCATTTATTATATGGGTCAATTAGACCTCAGCGAGTCCCAGTAACAGTGGGTGAGTGGTTTGAACTAGGTCGGCAATCCTGGGTCCAAGTCCCTGTGCTAAGGTTACACTGAGTATGTGACAGCCTTTGTCCACTCACTCACTTGTTTGTTAATTCACAAAGCACTTATTGACCACTTGTTTTGTCTGACCTCTAAGGGTATAGTGAGGAAGAGGATATGGGTGTTTTATCCTTATAGAACTTTGGGTCAAGTGAGACATAGAGAAAACAAAACAGACATTTTTAAAAATACTGGTTTATTTACAAAATTCTAATACATTGTTTTTCATATCAGATTCTTTCAATTTCCCTTCCCCCCACCCATCAAATTGTACAATCCCATGATTAATCCCCTCCCCTGCACATCCTCATCCCTCTGTTTCCCCCCGCCCCGCCCCGTCCTCATAATCATTCTACAATAATGGGTTTATACAATATTTGTCCTTGTGGAACTGAGTTAGTTCACTCAGCATAATGCTCTCCAGTCCCTCCCAAGCTAGGTAATAATTTACAAAATCGTTACTCCTGCATGCTGCATATTCCATTGTGAAAATGTACTATAATTTCTCAATCCATTCGTTTGTGGTTGGATATCTAGGCTGTTTCCACATTCTTGCAATAGTGAATAATGCTGCTTTGAACACTGGTGTACAAGTTTCCATTTGTGCCTCAGTTCTCATTTTCTCAGGGCATATTGTAAGCAGTAGAATATCTGGGTCATACGGAATTTCTATGCTCAGCCTTTTGAGGAAGCGCCAAACTGCCTTCCAGAGTGGTTGTACCATTTTACAATCCCACCCCTAATGTATATGAAAGCCAGACATTTTTTAATGGAATGCAGTAAGAGTGACATACAAAGCACATGCTGGACACCCAAGGTTTCACACCACTGAAAAGGGAATGTTAAATTTTTTAACCTGAAGCTTTAAGTCATCAGAGTAGCTAGAGCTGCCTCAAGTAGTTCACTGGGTATGTGTTACTCATCCCTGAAATGGATGGCTAAGGGTGGTGGTCCCCAGAGCTCACCTATAGGATATGTTGTTGTGTGCTGTGCAATTGAAACTTACCCATAAATGACCATCCAAAATGGGGTTTCAGAGGCAGAAAATTGCATGGGAGGAGATTGTCCATCCTTCTTCTTCAGAGCAGTGGGCGGATTTGAACCACATGTCTTTGGGATTGCAAAGCAGCATCTTACCACTAGGCCACCAGAAAGTAGTCCCCAACCAAATGCAACAACAGTCTGTTGCCTCTGCAGAGTCTCATGCATTTCAAACCAGTCACACTCAGTGTCTCACTTGTTCTTCCTTGGGAGACCACAGTTACATTCTTTGCCAATAACAGAGCTGGAATTGCAACCCAAGTACACTCTGCTGCTTCATTTCCTGGTGCAAATTGGGTGAAAGAGTTGGGTGAAAAGGGTTAGGATGGGACTTAGAAGTGGACCGGGATTATAGCAGTCTTCAAGATTGTTCATGCATTCTTTCTTTCAAGTAGGAAATTCTCAATAAGTGATAATGATGCTCAAAAGGTATGAAAAATGTTTGCTGCAAGATAAGATCAAAGCTTAAATTTGAACTGCAGTTCAGGCCTCTTTCCACAAGATCAAATTTGCTGATTGAGGTGTTGCTCCACAAATCAGGAAACAGGAATATGGAAGGGTAGGGCTACACTCAGGACAGGGATTCATGTTTTTACGACCTTGTAAGACTTTGAACACTTTTTAGGAAGACTGTAGAATACTGGAGTTTTCAGTTCTATCAGGATTGTAAGCCAGTGAGTCCCGCGCTAGTTCCCAGGGAGAAGAGACTTACCCACTTTGGAGCAGGGAAGAAGCAAGTAGCTGTGTCTCTGGGGATGTCTTGTCCTGGAACCTGCTCTGTGGATGTGCTAATTTCTGGGACGGTAACTTGGAGTGGGTGTAGTAGGTGTGAACTGAACCTAATCTCTACAATGGCAGCAGTCTCTGCTTGCTTTATGAAAAGCAAATAATATCTAGTTTAACTTTGCACCCAGGAAAGCTTGAAGGGTAACTGGCTGCTTTGGGCCTTGTGCAATCTGAGACTCCTGGAAGATGCTCTTGAACTTCACAATCTTTATGGACATGGGATTCAGGAGGAAGCAAATTACATTGTGGCTTAAAGAAGAACTTCTCAAGAATCTAAGTCATTAGAGATAATAGAATGGAGTGAGGTGAATGCGAAGAAACAAGCCCTTTCTCTGTGACAAGTGTTTATAATTAAATAGTCTCTATTCTTAACATGAAAATATTATTTTATTTTAAGCAAAAGCTATGTCACGGTGTCACAGACAGAGAATTTGGAATCAGCCAGGATACCTGGATCAAAGTCCTAGGTCAGCAACACATTGGCTATGTGATCATGAACATGGTAATTCATATTTTGGTCTTAAGTTTCTTCATTTTAAAATTATAATTTCCTTGGAGGGTTCTGGGGTGGCTCAAGTGAAATTAAAATACAGTAAATGCTTTCTAAGCTGTGGAGTGCTATGTACTTGTTGGCTGTTTATTATTGTTGTCATGGAAGGTTTTTTCCAACTTTAAGAGCCTGTGGGCTGGTGATGATTGGAATTAAATCATTAGCAATTCATTCTTTTGGTTACATATTGCTCCTCCTCCAACAGCGGCATGTTTTCCCACTGACAAGGGAGGGAGGATAGCAGGAAAGCACAAGTGCTTAGGGACAGTGGAGGATAAGAAGAGAAATTGCTGGATGATGGGGAAAGATATTTATCTAAAGAAAGGCTAGGGTGCAGGGTGGGCATGCAGAGAGTGTTCAGATGAACAAACTCTTGGTGGGGCCCTGGGAAGGCACTCCCGCCTGCAAAGGGACAATCTGCTCCTGTTTTTTGCCTTCAGCCCCTGGAGACCAGCAGGGCCCTTCCAGTGACAGTCCATCTCAGACCTAACTGCGCTGCTCCACCCACCTTGTCAGGCTTTGCTAAATAAAGACAAGACCCCTGTAGGGAGCGGCTGGGGTTGAGAGCTCTCCCAGGGCAGGAGGCAGCAGGGGTTGGTTTCCTGAAGCCTGGCAGAAACAATCATCGCCCCTTTCTCTTTATTCTGCCTCTGACCTTGGGTAACCTGGCAAATGGCCAGTGCCTTAGGGTGTGTGTGTGCGTGTGTGTGTGTGTGTGTGTGTGTGTGTGTGTTTCACCACATGTGTGCACACTCAGGACAGAAGCTGTGGGTTGTTTCAGACAGCTGGGGTTGGCCAAACACAAACTGGCACCAGGATAGTGCTGGGTGTGGCTAGCTTGGTGCCAATCATCAGCAGAGGTGTGGTCGGGTAGTGAGGAGGGTGCTCTACAAGGAGCGAGGATATTTTAAGCTTACAATAGCTCAACAGAAGGGCAATTTAACAGAGCTCCGTTCCTCTTGTCACAGGGGAGTTGTGAAGGGGCCTGATGAGAAATGGGAATTTCAGGCATCTGAGGAAGTCAGGATTTCTGGAAAGAGAGGTTCAGAGAAACAATCCTTTCCAGGCCTGTCTTGGATGAAATAAAGACATTACCAACAACTGTCTCTGGTGTCATTGCCCACTCCTCTGTGATCTCCTCCGTTGTTGCTTGTCCTAGCCTTCCTAATCTCCAAATCTCCGGGATCCCAAGCTCTGTGGTTAGAAAACTAATTAGCACAAGTTTGGAGGATTCATTATAGGGTGGTTGTAGAGGGAATTCTTGATATTGGTTTAGATGACCTTGAAACCTGCTCAACGCAAGTCTATGCTTATAATCAGATACGAGTTTTGATATGTAGTGTTGGCATTTAATAAAAGAATTGAAAGAAAAGTAAGTTCTAGTGGAGTCATTCCAGGTATCATCGAAAGCAGGGGGTGCGGGGCATATGAGATGGCTTTTGGGTGTCAGTCAAATAGTCCATCTCACACTTTTTGGATTTAACATTGGCCTGATCTTGCAACAGATATGAGGGGGAATTGAGCACAGTCCTGGCTGCTGCCCCTCTGCCTTCAGTGGAAGTAAGCCCTTCAGAAGCTGCTGTCCCTGGTTCCCTGCATCACCACTCCCATTGCCTGTGTTCTCACCCCATTCCCTCTTTCCCACCAAGACGCAGGGAATGAGTGGCTCTAGGTAGAGAGTACATTGGTAGAATAGGTTGTTGTTGTTATGTGCAGTTGAGTTGCCTGCGACTGATAGCGACCCTATATACAACAGCCCTAAACCCTGCTCTATTCTGTGCCAATCTTACTGTCTCTGACATACCTACCCCCATTACCCCAGTCACTGAATCAATCCATCTCATCGAGGGTCTTCCTCTCCTGCGCTGTTCCTCCACCCTCCCAAGCATAACATCCCATTCCAAGGACCTGTCTCTCCTTGCAACATGTCCAAAGTATGTCAGACAAAGCCCCAGAATCCTTGCCTCCAAGGAGCAGCTCAGCTTCACCCTCTCTAGGACGAACCTGTTTGTTCTCTTAGCAGTCCATGGTATATTCAATACTCTAACACCACAGCTCAAAGGCATCAATTCTCTTTCTACCATCTCTAGTCATTGTCTAGCTCTCTGATACTAGTAAGTAATTGCAAAGACTATGGCCTGGATAGGCACACCTTAGTCTCCAGGCTGACATCATTGCTCTTCAGTACTTTGGAGAGGTCTCTGACAACAGTCTTTCCCATTGCAATACATCTATCTTTTAATTTCCTGGCTGCTAGTGCCAAGAGTGTTGATTGTGGAACCAAGCAAAGTAAAGCTGTTAATAATCTCAATCTCTTCACCATCTATCATTGGTAGAATAGGAGAAAATGATTTAATATTTGTTGATGGGAAAGGAACCTGCCTGTATTCTGTGGACCTAGAAAGGGCGTTCGGGGGCAAAACAAGATGAGGCAACAGGTTTTCTCACAGAAAAGGAAAAAAGGATAAAAACTAAGAGTTGAGGCTCGTGGCCTGGCCATGCAGTGGATTCACCAGCAATTTGGGGCAGAAATCATAAACCAAAAACCTAAATCCATTGTCATTGAGTTGGTCCTGATCATAGTGGGCCTCCATCAGGTTTCTGAGGCTGTAAGTCTTCATAGGAGACCACCCATCTTTCTTTCAAGGAACAGCTGAAATGCAGAACTTCCGGTTAGCAGCCTGATACTTTATGCACTCAAGAAATGAGAACTACTGTATTCTTCACCCCAACGTCTGTCAATGACAGATGTAAACTAAGACATGTCAAAGGGCCTTACCTGCATAAAGAACCATTATTTTTCTTTATTTTTGTATTAGCTGAGGCTAAGGGAAATGCCCACTGGGATTTTTTTTATTGTTTTTGTTAGGGAAAAGGAAGTAGTGAAATGGTGACCAGAACTGAAACTCAAAATGAGTGGGAGGAAAATTCTAGAATCCATGTTAGCAGTGGTGGAGAAATCCTATTCCAAGGCCGAATGGGTGATTGTTTCTGACCTGTGAGGGAGGCTGTGTCAGGAAGTGAAAAACTCATTAGTCTAAAGTATCAGAAGACCCAGTTTTGAGTCCTGGCTCTGCCACTTGCTGGCTGTGTCAAGACCTTGGCAGATTTTCAAGTCTGAGTTTGTTCACTTTTAGAGGGAAGCTAATTCTGCCTGGCCTTCCTTCCAGGGATATTGTAAGCATTTATAGATCACAGATACAGACAGAGCTTTGCCAAAAGGTGAGGGGTGCTGGATCTGCATGAGGCCGTATTGACAGGGTCTTCTTGGAGTAACTGCCCATCTGTCTCCTGAGTCCAGCCCACCATCCAAAGGCTGCTCCAGTGTCAGGCCCCTCCCCTTCTAATGGGCTCCCCAGGGGTGGGTGATGTTTCAAGAATTCTCTGAGGCCCCTGGAAGAGGCTCAGTGAAGCACATCCCCACCTTTTGCCAGTTCCTACCTCTAAAGAGAATGATGTAGCACTGAGAACACCGAAATCAATTAGAGCAATCAATGCCCCTGAGTGCAGTATGCATTTCTTCCCTCCTAGCCTGCTCCCACCCATCATGCCCCAACATCTCTGTTTACCCTTTGGGAATTTGATGGTTTAGTTAAATCCCTGCTGATCTCCATTCCCAGGCTACCAGCCTGGAGGGTCTGGAGTGATTCTGTGGGGATGGCATGTTGGGGAGGGGGTTCAATGTCTCTTCCTGGTGAGGAGAATATAAGGGAGAAGGCAGGTAGGATCAAGAAAGTCCAAGGCTGATTCAGATCCAAGGCACCTTGCTGAGGTGGGGCTGCACTAGGCTAGACAGGATCTTTTCTAGACTTGAACCCCAAAGACTGGCTAAGACAAGGCTCACAGAAGAGAAATTTCAAGTAACATGCTTCCCCCCCCCCCGCCCCCCGCCCAGTTACTGCAAAGGGCAGGGAGAGAAGGACACTATTAAGATACTCTGAACTTGGTCATGGACATTTATGAAAGTGGAGAATATTTGCTTGCTTACTTATTCTTGACACACAAATTATTAATCTAGGGCCCTGGACCCATGTTGCCAGAGATTTGGAATCTTATCTTTACCACTTATAATATGATCTTAGGCAAATGAAATCACTTTTGTTGTCTCAGTTTTTTCACTTTTAAAACAAGACTATTACTAAATAGTACCTACCCACAGATTTAAGGAGCTCTGATGACCTAGTGGTAAGAAGCTTTGTTGCAGTCCCAAAGGCACACAGTTCAAGTCCACCAGCTGCTCTGTGGAAGGAAAATAGACAATCTCCTCCTGACAGAGCCAGAACTAAGAGAAACAATACCTTTCACAATAGCTAATCACAAGATTAAATACTTGGGAATAAATTTAACCAGAAGTACAAAGGACCT
>NW_006399788.1:5727508-5728690 GCF_000299155.1 Elephantulus edwardii | reverse complement strand
AAAACCTGTTGGAGGGTATGTTACGAGTCACTTCTGACTCAACAGCATACAATAGCCAACCATAGATTTATTGTAAGAATTAAAGGAGATAATACATGTGCTTTGTCATAAAGTCAGCTACTTCAGTGATTTTTCCCCAGCGACAAAGCTCCAGACTTCAGGTCATTTCCCCTCCTGTTCTGGCCACTCTGAGCAGGAAGCACATCCCTCTTCTCTGTCCCCTGTGTTCAATCTGTCACCACCATCCTGCTGATTCATCTTTACAATGCTTCTGACAACCATCTCCTCCTCTCCATGCTTAGTGCTGTCGCCTGTTTTGGGCCCTCGTTACCTCAGGCCCAGACTATTAAAATTGCCTCCGAACTGTCTCATTTCTATCCTTCACATAGTTGTCAGATCAATCTTCCTAAAACACCCTTCTCATCATGTCACTCTCCTGCTCAGTGGCTCCTAGGAGACCAAGTCTACAGTCAGAAGTGTTTGGTCCTCACTGTGCATCCTAATTGTATTTTCTAAATCTTCTCCCAACAGCCCCCTCCCTGCCTGTACTCTTGGTTCCACCCAACACCTGGACTATTCCTCAGATGGTTCTTAGTACCATGTGCTTCCTGTGTTAGTCTTCTTGCTCGGAGGACTGACCCTTTTTTGCATTCTGCCAAATTTTACCCATCCTTCCAGGCCCAGTTTGAATCTTACCCTCCCTGGGAATTCCTCCTTGATGCACCAGTGAAATCTGATTGTTTTTTGTCTTGATTGGCTTCAGTGTGGCCTTGGATTGCTCACTAGCTTTTCATTGGCTGGTGACTTCATAAATATATGAATGTATCTGCAGCAGAACAGTCAGGCAGGTTCCATATTCCCCATGGACCTCTCACTGTGCCCAGAAGAGAGCAGGTATTCAGTACAAGCGTGCTGGTGCTATGGGATGCCCCAGGTTGGCCATGTCCTGTGGCTGAAGGCACTTCTAGGTTCCTGTGAGGTATTTCCTTCTTATGCCTGGTTGGTTTTTATCTCCTGGGCTAAGGACCGCTCACCTCCTTCCCTATGCCTGAGAAAAGGAGATGAAATTCTCACAGGTCTGCTTATTTGAGCAATGTGGTTATGATCTGCTGCTAATGAGAGAAAGAGAGCACATGTGCTTGAGAAAGTGTGTGTGTGTGTGTGTGTGTGTGTGTGTGTGTG
>NW_006399788.1:5686880-5727398 GCF_000299155.1 Elephantulus edwardii | reverse complement strand
GTGTGTGTGTGTGTGTGTGTGTGTGTGTGAGAGAGAGAGAACGAAAAAAGGAGACTAGGAGAATGTGTGTTTGCTCATGTTCATGCACTGGAATGGGTTACAACCTCCTCTCCAATAAAATAGTTCTTTTTCCTTACTTTTTATTACTGTTCCTGCCTTTGGCAGAATTCACTCCATAAGGCAAGGAGGGCTAAAGACCAGGGGAAAGAAATGAATTAAAGACCCCAAGTATTCTCTTTCCCTCCTGCTGCACTTTATGACTCCTGGGTTTGCAGAGGAGGAAAGATCTTGGATGGACAGTAGTTCATCTCCCTAGGAGTTCAGGAGCAGCTAGGAGTGTCCCTAAGGGCAACCCAAAGGATACTGGCACCTGAGGATGTGTGCAAGTGTATCAGTGAACCTAAGGACTTGTGTTAGCACCAGCTGGGAAACCATCTCCTTCTCTGCTTATATCCTTTATTATCTAGAAAATAGTCTTGATTTCCCTTGAACTGCCAAAGCTTTCATCTCTGCTTCTCATTTATCACTTTGTTATAAGCCTCTGATTCCTCTTGTGTATTCTGCCTAAAAGAGGTGATGACTGGCAAGTTTCCGAGCACTTTCTATGAGTCGTGGAGTTTATGAAGTGTTTGGTTTTACCACACAGGAGTTTATCTAATAAAATACACACAATAGTTTATCTAATCCCCATAACAATTTTTTTAAATGTCCATTTCATAGATGAGTTTACTGAGGTTCAGGGAGATTGAATTAAATTGACCAAGATGACATGGATCACATGTGTGGCACTGAAATGAGTGAGGATGTGGAGAGTATAGTTAGGGTACCAGAAGGTCGGGAAGTAGAAGGAGGAACAGAAAGTTTATTTTTGTCAAGCTCCCGTCCGCACTTTGCCAGCATTGTAATTCCTGTGGTTTTCCATTTTTAAGAAACACACTGGCCTGAAGCCACTTCCATAAGTCTTCTAATTTTTGGAAAGAAGGTAGGAGGCCTGGTCAGAAGTGCAATCATTGCTTAATAAGGGAGTGGTCCCTAGAAAGGATAGGCTAGAAGGGGGCTTTCTTCTGCTCTCTTCTTCGGGCATTCTCAGACCAGCATCTTCACTGCCCACAAGGATGCAGCTCCATCAGTCCACCCACGGTTGAGGGAGAAGATGGAGGGGACAGAGAGGGTCCAAGCCTGAGGATGGATGGAAAGGCAGACAGGCAGGCTGGAGGAGATACTCACTGTGTGCTTGCAAGGCTCTGAGAAGCTGCGTTCCCGCCTAAATCCGCAAGATGGAAGTTGCTCCCTCTAGCTTTCCCACTAGCGAAGGCTGCTTGCTGGTTTTCAGTGACCCCTCCCCTTTTCACCCAAGTCTATTTCCAAGCATTTACTCTTCCCAGAGTCTTGTTCATTTAAAAAAAAAAAAAGAAGAAGAAGAAGAAGAAGAAGTAGAAAAGGTATCTTTAAAGGCACTATCAAACATGCCTTTGATGCAGCCCAGATCAATTTTGGGCAGCGCAGAAAGTTTAGCAGGCACTGAGTTACCCCACCCTAGCACACCGTGTGCACGCGGGAAGCTGCATGCAGGAATGTCTGCGCGAAAGCTGGAGGATGCCAGCAGCTCTAATGCAGCCGAGAACCTGTCAGTAGGGAGGGTGATAAAGGGATATATGAGTGTGTGGCCAGAGTGCGCCCTGGTGTGTGCTCCCGCGAGTCCACACCCCGCCGTCTCAGCCCCCTCTTGCCAGAATGTGTCAGCAACCTCACATTCTCCTGCTTCCCTTCCCCAGCCAGACCCTTTCTTTTTGGTGTTTCTGGGCGGATTATAATTGTAAATTCTGTGACTAAAACACTCTGGTGAGCCCGGCCCACTGACAGATGGATCAATCGTCCCTTCGTGGCGGGGGGTGGGGGGATCTCACTAGGAGCCTCAGGACTAGGGGAACCACTAGCTGTTTCGAGATGAGCACCCCAAAGCCCCGCGGGTCATCAAGATTGGGGCAAGTGGGGTCGAAAGGGGTGGCTTGGTAGAGATTCTGGCGCAGAGCCCAGGCCCAGGTTGGTCCTGAGTGGCTCCTGCCCAAACCTTTGGATATGGCTCGATCAAGTCCCTGCCTTATAGGAGGCGGTCTGCGCACCCTGCTAGGAACAGTAGCCTTCTCCCGGCGGCCGGCGGGCGCCGGGGAAGGAAAGTCAGTGAGGAAAGGGAACGCATCCTGGGGAGGACGAGGGAGCAGAGCGCCGTGGGTGTGCGGGAAAGTTCTCGAGTCTCCAGGCAGGCGCAGGGCCGGCGCTTGAGGGATCCTGTTCCGTGGTGCCATCGGGGAGAAGATGCTCCTGGTCTGAGGGGCAGACTAAGGTGCGGAAGCTGGAACCCCTCTCCACAGCCAAGCCTTTAGGATGAGTTTTTTCCCTAGAGCCATTCCCTCCCGCGCCCCCAGGATGACTGAGGTGCCCGAGACTCGGCGCTCTCGGGCTTCGTCTGAGCCTCTGAAACCCGGCGCCCGCAAGGGTAAGGGCCCTAGTAGTTGGAGGGCGAAGCCCGCCCACAGAAGTGGCACTGCGCGGGGAACGAGGGTTGCGCAGAGGCTTCGGTGGGCTTGATCTTGGACCGTAGTGGAAAGCCGGTCAGATTCCGGCCAAGGGAGGTCAGTCCGAGGAAGGGCAAGCAGCTGAGCAGTGGGAGGCAGCGGCGCAGCGTTCCTAGGCGCCACCGCCACTGCCGTGGTGCGGGCGCTGCTGCAGAGTGTCGCTGCTCCGTCGCGCGCCCGCGCCCCGCGCTGCCAGCCGCCGAGGGGCGCGGGAGCGCGAGCCTCGGTGAGGGAGCGAAGGGGGAAGGGGGCGGGCGGAGGGAGGAGCAGGGAGGGGGGTGGAGAACGAGGGAGAGCAGGGGAGAGCGAGAGCAAAAGAGCGAGTGCGAGGAGAGCCGCGCAGAGGAGCGAGAAAGACACACACGCAGAGCACACGGGCACCGGAATTCCATTAGGAAAAAAGTGAGACGAGCAAGGGTTAGTGGGAGAAGATTTCTTTTTTCTTCGTCTTGGTGCGAAACAAGCCACTCTGGTCTCTGATTCTGGAAGCTCCCGCTGGATTGTTTCTTGGCTTTCACACCCGTCGGTGGATTTCTTTCATTTTTTTTTTTTTTTTGCATTTAATTTTGACCCCCACCCTTGCCTCTTCCTACAGCTCTTCATTCTCAAATCGCCTCTTCCCTACCTTCCCAGCCCCTTCTTGGGAAGCGCAGGGGAATCGGACCCGTGGAGATCCACGCCTTCCCGGACCAACTGAGAAGAAGGTTGACCTCAGGACTGGGCTGTCGGTTCCTAAAACATATATCTATACATTACAGACGTGTGTATTTTATTTTAGTGGGAAGAGGGGGGCGTCGAGAGGCGGCCCACCGCCCTCCTTCCACCCCACCCCCTCGAGCCAGAGGCGAGAATCGCAGGACTCAGTCAGGATCTTCACCGGGTGGACTAGCTGGGATCTCCGCATTGGATTTGGGGCTGATTAACACTGCTTGGCTATTAGTATTGTTATCATTATTATTACTATTATTAATTTTTAACCCAAGGGAGAAAGAAAAAAAAAAAAAAGGAAAGAACTGTGGGATCTATTTAACATGATCTTGGCAAACGCCTTCTGCCTCTTCTTCTTTTTAGGTGAGTACCTGCGAGAGCAGCTCTCGCCTGAGCCTTGGGGGCAGAGTGGGCTGCGCGTTCCTGCGCCCGAGAGGAGCCGGGAACGCGGGGAGCGGGCGGGCGAGGGCGCAGGCGGGAGCCGGAGTCTGTGCGAGCGGGTGAGAGCTCGGCTGGGCGAGCGCGCCGCGGAACGAGCGGCGGACCGAGCCCGACCTCGGCGGTGCAGAACCGAGCGAAGCCTGGGCTGCGAGAGCCCGGGTGGAGTGACGGGAGCCGTGACTGGCTGCTTATGCGGGGGAGATTGGAAAGGAGACTTAAAACACCCCAACCATCCCCGTACACAGTCACGCGCGCGCGCACAAAGGCACATACACTCAATCACTCCTTCACACACAGACAATGATAGCATTGATTTCCTCCAAAATGATGGGTTTAAATTGCAGCGAGTTTGATTTTATTTTTTTTTTTAAATAAACTCGATTTAGAAGAGAGGAGGGGAGAAGCTTAGCTTAATGGAGGGAAAGAAAAATCACATCGGCCTCACCTTTCCAGTTGGGTTCCTGGAGTTGGTCTTGGTAGTACAGAGTGGAGGACAAGGCTTTCGCCTACAGCTCCTGGTTGGACATCTCTCTGTGGGGAAGCGCTGGCAGTCATCTTCCAACTGCCAATCAACCACTGGAAGATGTACCCCACTTGCCCACTGCTCAGAGCTCTTCCCCGCAGCTCGCTCCTTAGAACACTTTTCAAGTTTCTCCCGACCGTGGTTACCCTTCCTGCCTCTGGGTCTTGGAGCAGTTTGGTAGGTGGGAGTGGAGAGTTGGGATCACTGCCTCCTGTTTTCCCGGATGTGAAGGGGAGTGACAATGGTCAAAGTTTATTCAGATCTGGACAAAGACCGCTGCTCATTTTGCACTCGACCTCCCCTAAGGGCAGGGAGGAAGGGCTGCCTTGTACCCCTTGAAGCAGAGCAGTTTCTTTTGCATCCGGAGTTCCCAGTATGCCTTGTGAAATCTAATCTACTTGGGAGACCAGAACCTAGAGAAAGCTTTAGCGGGTAGGTGGGGATAGAGGTGAGGAAAGGAAAGTGTTTGCATGGGCTTGTGTTCACCAGCAGTCCCAGGCAAGGCAGATGTCACTGCATAGATGCACCAGAGGGGAAGACTTGCCACTATAGTGTGTATATACCAAAGGAGCACAACGTCTGCTGGTGGAGGTGCTGTTCCAGTCTTCCCTGAGCCAGGCTGCGCTGCTGGGTTCTGAGTGTGCGTTTCCCTCCTGCCTCCTACAGGAGGGCACTGGGGAAGGCCAAGGGGAGGTAGGCTCTGGTCACAGACAGCCCCTGGATCAGAAAAGGGATTCGGATTTCAGCACTGGTCAGGCCTTGGGACATTTTGTCCACCACCTTCGGCCTCCTTACCAAATGCCCCAGGGGGCTTGGCTCTGCTCTGGGGTGTGGTCTGCATTATTCTGCCTCCCATGGGCATGCCAGCTTCTCTACTGGGTGGGAGGGGCTGAGCGAGAAGGCCAGGAAGGTGCTCCAGGGCCGACTGCCATGTAGACAATCTTTCCGCCAGCTCTCTGGAAGTGGACGTTCATCCTGTTATAAAATCTGACCTTTTCCTGTTAGTACTGGCATGAAAACCCCTCTTTCTGGGTCCAGGAATGGTTAGGGCCAAAAAGAAGATGGGGAAAAAAAAATTGTGTTTCAGAAAAAGCAGCTTGGTTTCTGGCCATTGAATTGCATAGACCCTGAGCAGGCAAGGGTTCTAAGTGTGGGTGCCTCATGAAGTGTGAGATGGGGAGAATAGTGGTGAACTCAGGCCTTTTAGCCCCTACAGGGCCTAGATGTGGTCTTTCAGCTGCGGAGTCGACTCTGTTCCTTCCCAGAAGTGCCACTGGGGATCATATGCAGCGTGTGGGTATTGGGGTGTGTGTGTGTGTTTGTGTGGTCATAGCTGTCCCCTCTGGCATCTTCTCTGGGAGTATAGATGTCTGCAACCCTGGGGGCTGCGTGGTGAGAGAAAGGGGAGATAGCAGCATTCCCCTTTGACCATAACGCCTTCAGCTCAACTTTGGTTGAGAAGCCTCTTCCTGAAGTGGGATGTGGGGCATTAACAGAGTATTGACGGTTCTGGGTCAGGTTAGCAAAGAGAAGGAATAGGTTAGGTTGATGCTAAGGAAACTTAAGTCTTAGGGCTCTTTTCCTGGCAAGAAACCCCTATTTGACAGTTGACTGGAAATTTCACTTGGGGGAGACGTTTCTCCAGGAAGATAGCTTGCCTGGGTATGGGCAAAGTGCCTTCCCAGGAAAAGCACCTCCCAAGGGCCCAGGACTTTCTTGTCCCACTATTTTGACTCCATGGTTGATGCACCCAAGGAGAGAATGAGGTAGAGGAAAAGCAAATTGAGGACCAACCTGCTTTCTAATTCAAATGGAGTGATTTTAATGCAAAGAAGGCTTTTGTTGCACCACTGTATATTCTTAGTCCCAGTGAATCTTTTCTTGAGGGTTCTGAGTTGTCTCCTGATCTAGAACTTGGAAAACTCACCATAATATCATCTTACATTTACTTTCTTAGAATTCTTGGTTAAAATTTCCAGGTTGCAATGATTCCATTCTCTAGGGGCCAAGAAACCAACTAAAGTAGAGAGACAGGGACAGACAGCATTCAGACCCAGCTTGATAAAAAGATGTTTTGTCTCTTCCCAGAGTGTCATCCTGACCTGGTCACGTGTCCCAGTTCACAGTAGGGGGGATTCTTCACTTTTGTCACAGGAGTCTAGGGATCTGTAAGATTCATTCGTCCCTCGGGGCTCTGAATCCCACCTGTAGGGCAGGTAGGGTATATGTCCTTATGAACTCGGTCCCTGGGCCAGTTTCCTGATCTTTAGATGTGCTGTGAGTTAGGAGCCTACAGAAATCTGACCATGAGATGGTAGGATGCTCCTTTTTCAGTCCACCTCCAGCAGAGCAGTCTTGGGCTCAAAGTGGGAGGGCAGAAACTGACTAGATGCTGAGGATGCAGTGGAAGGCTTAGGGTTGGGCCCTACTAGAGGCTCCTAGCCGGTTGGCTAGCTGGCTGGGTGATGGCATCAGGTGCGAGTGAGGCAGTGTCAGCTCAGCTGCTCATGGGTGCTCCAGATGCACCCCATTTATGATGAGGGACCTGGGAATCTGTTGAAGTTGGGAAATAAAAATGCTGCCTTGGCTTGTTCAGGAGGATACCTCTCCAGGCACCCCATTGCCAGTGGCCACATTACATGTTAATATCTTCTTAGATTTTTGCCTGTACCCTTTCTTGTTCTGGAGTAGCAGTATGTTCAGGTGGAAGAAGGGAATGCCTCTTGCTGTGGCTCCTGAGACCTTCTGTGCCTCTGGCCTGTCCCCTGCTCCTCTGTTCTTTCTTGTATGTCTCTCCAGAAGCCTATTCCTTTTCCTTTGGCAGCTCTCTTGGAGTGATAGTCTCGCTGTCCTGAACTCTGCCTCTAGGTGTCGCTGCCTCCCTGCGGTAACTCCCCCTGAGCAGGGCCTCCTGGGGGAATGAGTGAGAAGTGTGGTTCTGGGTAGGGATGGGACGGGATGGGTTGGGGTGGGGGGCGCGTTCTGCAGTATTCTGAGGAAAGGGCTTCTGGCTTTGTAGCATCTTATATTTGAAGGCGGGTTGGAGCAGCTGGGTCATGGTGTGGATATTGTGCAGGTTTAGGACTTGGAGCTGGGTGCTTAGTTAGGAGACGACAGGGAAATGAGATGTCTGAGACTAGAGAAAAACATTTTGGAGTTTGAAAGGATTAAATGGGTTTCTTCTTGTTCCTCCCCTCCATTTCTTCTTCTCCAGCCCCCTCCCTTCTGAGTCACTGTGCCCATATCGGTTTGGACATAGTGGGGCAATGGGTGAGCAGGGTGCAGTCATTGATCCTTGTCTACTTTGGAGAAATGGGGCTGTCAATGAGGTAAGGGTTTGAAGGAGGACAGCTTTTCCCCTTTGCAGCTGATTTGTTAGCTGTCTTTTTAAAAGGGATAAAGAGGAGGGACAGGGGGATAGGGCTTTAGAGAAGGGCAGAGAACAGAGGAATGAAGGAAAAAGGACATGAGGGAGAGAAGAAAGCAAGACCATTCAGAAAGAAAAGGTGCTGGAGAAACACCTCCCATCTAGCGAAGGGGGAAAGAGAGTCAGCTGAGACACAGAGTTGTTCCTCATGTTTGCCTAACACATTTTCTTTTAGAGGGAGCCTGGGTTAGTACTAATCCTGTGGAAGGCAACGTTCAGGTGCTGGCCTGGTAGGAATTAGATTGGAAGGTGAGAAAGGAGTGGCTTCAGAAAGAGGTAGCACCTCACTTCTGGGCATGGTACAGATCATAGAGTTAGGCCTTTCTTTATTTGAAGGAACTCAGAACAAACAGGTCAGAAAGGGCTTTTCTATCCTTTGTGTAACCTTGGAATCTCATCTCCCTTCCGTGGGCCTTGGTTTCTTCAGGGGCTGGAGTCTGGATTCTGAGGTCCTAACAGGCTATGAAAGTGAAATTATTTCTGGTGGTGGCGAAGTTTAACACACTTTCATCCGGGCCCCTGGCTGGTTTCTAGGAGGAGTGGGTAGTATTAAAGTGAGATTATTCCCTCTGTGCCCTACTTGTCTGTAGAGGCTGTCACAGCCTTCTCTGGATTCTTGGCATCTTAGATGATCTGTGGTCTCCAGTGATGGTCCAGTGAAAGTTGAGCCTGCAGCCTTGCTGGCTTTCATGTGCAGGCCTTCTTGGCGCAGAGTCAGTGCGGAGGAGTGATGGCATGATGGGCACTGGAAAAGAAAATAATCCACCCAGGGGAGACTGACTCCTCCTTTGGGTTTGGGGAAGGACGTTCGTGTCTTGGGGTCCTTTCATCACTTTCTTCTCCTCCTCCCTGAATTGGTGAAGGCAATGCTGAATTGACCTTAATGTGCCTCAGTGAAAAGTGGGTACGAAGTGCCCAGAATCGTCCAAGCCCCCAGGCTTGTACCTTGGGTTGGAGGTGGTGGCGGCCCTCATTCATGCTTGTCTTCCCTCCCTGCTACCCAGACGAGACCCTCCGCTCTTTGGCCAGCCCTTCCTCCCTTCAGGGCCCCGAGCTGCACGGCTGGCGCCCCCCAGTGGACTGTGTCCGGGCCAATGAGCTGTGTGCAGCTGAATCCAACTGCAGCTCCCGCTACCGCACACTGCGGCAGTGCCTGGCAGGCCGGGACCGCAACACCATGCTGGCCAACAAGGAGTGCCAGGCGGCCCTGGAGGTCCTGCAGGAGAGTCCGCTGTACGACTGCCGCTGCAAGCGGGGCATGAAGAAGGAACTTCAGTGCTTGCAGATCTACTGGAGCATCCACCTGGGGCTGACCGAGGGTAAGCCCTGGTGGCACCTTGGAGAGGGGGGCGATGGTGGTGGTGGTGGCGGTGGTAATGGTGATGGTGAGGTGGTGATGGAGGTGGGGTGCATGGAGAACCAGGGGTTCAGGAGGAGGACTTGGTCATGGAATCAACTGGCCAGCTCTCCATCTGCCAGGGGAACCTAGAACCCAGGAGGTGTAACCACCTGCTGTAGGATGGCTGCCATTGTTGGAGAAGACCAGGAGACAGCAGGAGGCAGAGTGGCCGTGGGAAAGGCAGAGAGGGTGAAGTAGTGGGAAGAAGAGAATGAGGACTGGAGAAACGGGGCAAAGAGGAAGACAAGCAAAAGACAGTGTGATGCAGCTGCAGCAGCAACAGCAGCAGATGAGGCAAAAGTTACCAGGCAAATGGGGAAAACTTTGAGGGAGAAAGGGCAGACCTTGCTGAAGAGAGGAGGTGAGCCCCTTCATGCGCTGCTGCCTGAGGAATGGAGATGAGGGGCTGTCTGTCTTTCCATCCTTCCTGAACCTGGCTGCCTGCTCTCAGGAGCCTTGGCCTTTCAGAGTACTTCCTCCACAGCTGGCCTAGGTGCTTTTTCTAGGCCTTTGAGCTGTAAGTAGGCAGCAGGTTCCCCATTCCCTGGGTACCTGCCTTGATATCTCAAGCAGAAAATCTACGTATTCTACCCCCAGTGACTTCTCTACTCCATCTCTTTCCCTCTCAGCTGGGGTGTGAAAGACTTGTACACACTTCAGGGGGATTGGCCGCCTAGGTCAGATGTTGATTTTTTTTTTTTAGTTCACCAAACATTTATTGAGAGTTTGCTTATTTATTGAGCCTCACGTTCATAGAACTCACCATTTAGGGATGCAGAGAAGTCAGGGGTTTCTGTAATTTGGTGGCATTGCTATTACAGTAAAGAAAACACAGGGTGCTGTGGTGGCACATTGTGGGGCATCTTATCCCTTCTTAAGAAATATCCTAAGTCTTCCTGTGAGAATTGGCTTCCAACCTGAAACTATGGGAGTTACATGGGTGAGGAGAGTACAGGCAGAGGGTGTGAGGTCGAGGGACCAGCATGGGCTGAGGCCTGGATGTGAGAGAGTTGAGCCAAGTTAGACAACAGTAAGTAACAAAGTGTGAGTAGAGAGTAAAGCTGAAAGTGGTCATGAAGTGAGGAGAGGCCAGGAAGGTTGTAAGATGATGCGACTCAGTCGTATCAACTGTGATATTATCAGAATAATGCTTTAGACAAAACCCTTATCTAATTCCAGTGAAGAACAGCTGAAAGAGGGAGTGTTTGGAGGCATTGCTGTAATACAGTCCAGGAATGATGGTGGCTGAGCCAGGACTGTGGTTGTAAATAGTAAACTCAACAGGTCTTCATGATTAATTAAAGTTAAGACAGTAAGAGGGAGGAGAGGAGTCAAAGATGGTATCATGTTTTCTGTCTTCAGTGTCTGGGCAGATGACGATGCCGTTCAAATAAATAGAAGCCAAGCTTTTAGTAGGAGAGGGCAAAGAATTTGAAAGTTTATTTGGGAGCGGGTGCCTGGCAGCCGGAAGGGCATGAAAGTTTGGAGCTTGGATGAGGACTTTGGACCGGAGATAGAGTTCTAGGAGTTGATGTCCACCTACAAGTGGTAACTGAGCCGGTGGGGTGAGTGAGAAAACTCAGGGAAATTGTGGAGAGTTAAAAGCAGCAGCAGGGGCACAGCTCTGAAGACCACCCCACAGTTAAGCATGGTGGAGGAAGAAAGGCTAGAAGTGTGACAGAGGAGGCACTGCAGAGCGGTAGGCAGAAACCCAGGAAAACAAGGGCAACATAACCCATTCTCAGAAGGAAGGAGAGGCAGCCACATCCAATACTTGAGATTAAACAGGAGAAGGACTGAAAACTTTCCTCAGTGCCCTGGGTGACTGGGGAGAGTGGCCAGTGGCCGGGGAGAGGAGGAGAGCCTGGGAATTAGGGATGATCAATATGAACTACTCCTTCTAGAATCTTGGTATGTCGTTGTTGTGTGCCATTGAGTTGGAACTTACCCATAGCTGACCCTCAGTGGGTTTTCAGAGGCAGAAAATTGCATGGGAGGAGATTGCCCATCCTTCTCCCATGGAGCAACTTTTGTACTAGAACCATGAGCCTTTGGGACTGCAGCACAGCTTCTTACCACTAGGCTATGAGTAGACCAGCATCTTTTTTTTATTTTATTTTTAAGATGAGAGTAGCCTGAGCATTTTAAATTTTGAAGGAAGGATAGGCGAGATAGAGGTGTTGAGAGGAAGAAAGGGGTCCTCTGTAGAGCAGTGTCTTCTTGGGCAGGAGGGAGTGGACCGGGAGCATGGGGAGGGATCAGCCTGAGATCAGAGGAAAACCAATGTACAAGGTGCTGAAAAGGAAGGAGGAGACCGACATGCATCTGTGGGTATAGAGGCAAGAGAGACGGATTCCTAACTTGGGTCCAGGAAAGTTAAAATATGTCCTAAATATAGGAGTAAGATGTGCATGTGATTATTAAGGGTATTAGTGGTAAGGAGCTCATTGCCATGTCAGGTACATGGTTCGAATTCACCAGCTGCTTTGTGGGAGAAAGATGGACACCCTTCTCCTGTGCAATTAACTTCCTCTGAAAGCCTGCTGGAGGGTCGGCTATGAGTTGGATCTGACTCAAGGCATATAATGACAGCAACAGCAATAACACAAAACTTCTCCCGAATCAAGTGGTTTTTGCTCCCATTTCTAGATATCTTGACTGCTAACAGCGACCAAAGAGAGGGCGGTATGTCACAAAGCACATTGCTTTATTCTGTATGGGACGAGGAGTGTCGTCATCTTGAGCCTGCCTCTCTATTGTACCAAAAATGTAAGGCTTCTGGCTCAGTGAGCTTGGCCTTTTTGCTTCTTGTTTTCTTTCTGACAGCCTTCAGTTTCAACCCAAAGCATATTGGCTCAGTAAAGCCAGGTGGGAAGGCTGGGCCTTTTAGTACAAACAGCCCTTCACATCTCAGTGGTTCCTCTTGCATCATTGCCTCTGAGCTCAGAGGACTGTGATGAGTTGAGCCTGAGAAACTGAGGTGTTGTGACAATCACAATGCCTTGTAGGTTTGAAGACCCTTTCAATCTAACAGGGTCCCCAGGTATCGTAATTGATTTGCTCCTGATTACTAACCTAAAGGCTGGCTGTTCAAACTCACTCACTCTTTCCCTGGAAGAAAGTTCTTGGTGATCTGCTTCCTTTTATAAAGATTACAGTGTCTGATACCTATGAAGTCACCATAGGTTGTAATAGACTCAATAACAATGAGTTCTTAGTTTAATTTCAAACCCATTGCCTGTGGAATGCCTGGTTGGAGACAATGAATTTCTAGTTCCAAGTCTTAGAATGATCTACTCACTCATTTAATCAACAAACACTTGCTGAGAATTTACTATGAATGAAGAAACATTCTATGCCAAGAAACTTGGAGGATAGCTGTCTGACTAACTGACTGGAAGAGATCTATATTTGTTCTTATTACCAAGAAAGGTGATCCAGCAGAATGTGGAAACTATTGAACAATATAATTAATACCACATGCAAGCAAAATCTTACAGAAGATCATACAAAATAGTTAGAACAGTACATTACAGAGAACTGCCAGAAGTTCAAGCTGGGTATAGAAGAGGCTTTGGCACCAGGTATATCATTGCTGAAAGCTGATAATACCAGAAGAATATTTATTTGTGTTTTATTGATTATGCAAATGCATTTGGCTGTGTAGATCTTAACAAATTATAGCTAACATTGAAAAGAATGGGAGTCCCAGAACACTTAATTGTGTTCATATGAAACCTATACCTAGACCAACAGGCTGTTGTCTGAATAGAGCAAGGGAACACTATTTAAAATTAAGAAAGGTTTAAGAATTAAACCTTTAAGAATTAAGAAAGGGTTGTATCCTCTTTCCATACCTATTCAATTTGTATGTTGAGAAAATAATTAAAGGACCTGATCTCAACTGAAGAAGAATGTGGTATCAGATTTGGAGGAAGACTCAACAATCTGATTTATGCAGGTGATACAACCTTACTTGCCTCGAGTGAGGGGGACTTGAAATGTTTGCTGCTGAAGATCAAAGACTACAACCTTCAATATGGGTTGTATCTCAACATCAAGAAAAAAAATTCTCATACTGGACTGATAGGCAACATCGTGATAGATGGAGAAAAGATTGAAATTGCCAGTAATTTTATCTTACTTGGATTCACAGTTAACATAGTAGTCAGGAGATCAGGAAACATACTGCATTTGACAAGTCTCCTGCTAGGGACTTCTCCAGATTACTGAGCATCAATGTTGTCAGTTTAATGATTAAGGTGGTGCCTGATTCAGGTCATGATCTTTTCAATCATTTGCTACAATGAGTAAGGATGACAGAAGGAGAATAAATGTCTTTGAGCTGTGATGTTAGAGAAAAGTACTTAATATCCCAAGAACACGCATATCTTGGAAAAAGTGCAGCCAGAGTGCTCCTTGGAGACAAAGATGACAAAGCTTCATCTCACATACTCAGAGCATGTTGCTATGAGAGACTATTCTTTGGAAAAGGGTATTAAGCTTGGAAAGGTGGAGGGTCAGCAAAAGAAAGGATGAGCCTTAACAAGATGAATTGACACAGGGAGTGCAGCAATGGGCTCAAGTATGCCATAAATGAGGAGAACGGCACAGGCTAGGACAGGTTTCAGATATGTTGGTCATAGGGGTACTATGAGTTGTACTCAACTCAATGGCACATAACAACAACATCATGAATAAAGAAGCCATAGTCCTTGAGCAGCTAAGGGCCTGGAAGACCTTTTTCCTAGGCCCTTCTCAGGATAGCAGACCACCTGGGTTTCTCCTTCCTCGGAAGCCTGCTGCTTTGTCTATGGCTCAGTCTTGGGTCCAGAGATAGTTCAGGACTGGACAAAAGGAGCAAAGAGGCCTTTTGACACAAGGCAATGCTCCTGTAAGTGATAGGGTCTATCTACCTGGAAGTGAATTATTCATGGCCAACGTTGCCCAGTCTCCCTAGGGGCTGCAAGTACTTCCCTCTCTTTTCTTAATCAGACTTAATTGCCTGGCTTGAGCTTTGCACAGAAGGGATGGAAAGAGTCACTGAGAAGAATAATTTTAGATTTTCCCTCTGATTCTTGGCTTCTTGTTTCCTACTGATGGGTTTTGCTGTTGGACTTCACTCCACATTCTCTGCCTACTGAGGATAGGTTCATATTCTTTACTCTGAGGTCCTCAGCATATGGGGAAAAAGCTGATGGGTGACAGTGGGGGAAGGAGAGTGGGCTATGGTAGGAATGTAGTCTCAAAAGATGTGACTACAAAGGGCCCAGAGATCATATGGTCTCACCTCCTCCTTTGGCTTCCCCCCTCATTTGAGGAGGAAGATGAGCCTCATATAAATACAATAAGCTGATGGACAAACCCAAGAGGGCACACAGGACTCCTCAGCTTCCCTTTTCACTGCTCTAGGGAAGACCTCATGGTGGTAGGCCTGTCTTTTCCTTTGGTCATCGCCACCACTGTAACCAGCAATATTTACACAATACTTGGGCTGTTACTACTGGTTACCTGGAGTATTAGAGAGCACATTTCTCAGGGACATTGAAATTTAGAATCACCTTAATTGTTTGGACAAAATAGAGAATAGACCTCTCTGACATGTCCCTCCCAAGCTGGGGCCCTGGAACATCATGAATCTGGCTTCATCCTGGCTCCTGGGCCACCTGAGTGTCCCTGGCCTCAGAATTTCTCACTGGTGAGTCTTGCTGCAGGAACTTGTTGGTTTAAAGAGGAAGGAACCTCTCAAATGGCCCTGGAAGATGAAGTGTTCCCCTAGAGACCCTTTAATCAATCATCTTGACGAATTTGTCTCCAGGCACAGAAATATATGAGATGCAGGAGAAAGAGACTGACCCTCCTCTCCATCCAGGAACCCATCCAGTTGGTGGAAGACTTGATCTGTAAAAAGTTCAACTACTTTACTATCTTGTTCAAGAACAACTTGGTTCCAATAGCATTTTCCTTTTTTGGAGATGGTATTGGTAATAGTTAAGAATATGAGCTCTTGGCCATTACCTAGGTTTAAAGTCTAACTTTGCCACTTACCAACTCTGTGACTTAGAGCAAACTCCTTAGTGTATCTGGGTCTCAGTTTAAAATAAGGGTACTAGTGGAACCCACCACATAGGCTGTTTGAGGATTAAATGAGCTAATATAGCTTGGGAGCTCAGGGGGCCTAGTAGGTAGGGAGTTGCATTGCAAACTCAAAGATAAATGGTTTGAATTCACCAGCTGCTCCTCGGGAGAAAAAAGCACAGTCTCTTCCTGTGCATTTTACAGCCTTTGAAAACCACTATGACTGACTGTGAGTTGATGACGGCCGTGAGTTGGGTTTTTGAATAAACCTAAAATTTTTTCAATAGTGCTTTCAATGGCACATAGAAAGCACAGTATAATATTATGTTATTATGAAAGTAGCTCCCCAAGGTAAATACATTTACATAATACAGAATACATTTGACCCCTCCAAAAATAGTAATGTCAAGTAATCCCATCATGGGGAGTTTTTTCTGGGTAGTATACAGGTTAGTGGATACAGTGGTGTACACTGAGATTCAATGGTCTGTGGTGCTCCTGAAGGCCTACGGAAAAGGTGGGACTGGAGACAAGCCTTAAAGAGTGAATAGCATTTGAAGTAGGCCAGTTGGCAAATGTGGTCAGTCACCTGCTGTGCCGGACGTTGCAGGCCATAAAGAATGCTTTTATGAGGTAAAGGGAAGAGTGGAAGCAATTATACCAAGAAGAAAAGCACTTCTTGCTCCTCTGGGGTTCTGTACCCCTTTTCTGGAAGACTGCTGGTGTATGTAACTGACAGACTCCTTGTTCTGTGGACCAGCAGAGGGCAGGGTGCATCTCTAGGCTCGGCCTCTGGTGACCCCCTGGGTCAGGGTGAAGGTGTTTCTTACAGAAGGTTCTAAGGACAGATGTTTGTAAGAATGGGTGGTCCTTTCCTGCAGGTGGTCTCATGGAGTGTGCCTGTGACATGGACTCTGGGCGGGTGGAAGATCAATGTGTGAGGCTGTGGGTCATCACCTGTTTCCTCCGCCCCCTCAACCCACGTGCACAGTCTGAGTGATTATCCATTGATTTTTCTTCACAGTATTGTCTCAGGAGGACGTTTTCTTTTCTGTTGAGGTCTTGACAGAGGGGGCGGGCTTCCCAGTGAGGTGGTGGTGAGACTATTCAGGGCAGCCTGTGTGCTATTTATCTCCTGTCATTTACTTGCTTTTCCCTTTCCTGAGCCCCTGATACACCCTGAGCCATGAAGAGAAAGTCTGATGAGCTTCAGGCAGATGTGGAAGACAGGTAGCGTGTGTGAAGGAGGGGTGAGGCAGACAGGGGCTGGTGAGCAGGTCCTTCAGTGGTGACAAGACTGTTAGCAAAGAGGAAATATTAGCTCCCATTCATGGCCTGGACAAAGAAAAGGTAGTGCCGTGGGAAAGAATATCTATGTAAGGATCAGGGGGCTGGGAGTCCAGCTGGAGCTTCTTCATGAAGAGCTGTGTGACCTAAGGCAAGTTGCTTGGCTTCTCTGAATCCCCTCAGGGCCCTGTCCTGTGAAATGGAGGTATTTGTACTCTGATCTTGGAGGGCCTTTCCAGCTTCAAATCCTGTGATTTGTACATGGCTTTCCACAGGATATTGTGTCCATGTCTTCTGTGCCTTCTTTTTGGAGCATGTGGAAATCTTTAGAAGAGAGTTGGTCATACAGGGAGTTCCAGGAGAGAAATTTCAATTCTGACCTCTTTTTTTTTTTTTGGTCGGGGGACGTCTGTTCTAGTTGGCAAGATGTGAACTTCCTAGATGAATTGCTAGTCATTTCCCTCATAACTTTTCACTGTGGGAAGGACTTTCTCATATACCACCCGCTTTCATAGCACAAGCCCCTGCAGCGGAATTTTCCTCAGTGTCTGATGCTGGTTTCTAGCCTGTGTCTAATGCTGGTTCTCTCTTCCAGGTGAGGAGTTTTACGAAGCCTCACCCTATGAGCCCGTCACCTCCCGCCTCTCGGACATCTTCAGGCTTGCTTCAATCTTCTCAGGTAAGTGGCTCCGAGCGCCTTGGCTCCCTCTTGTCCCGTGGTAGTGAGAGCTCTGGGCGTGGACTTGGGTGTCCTGAACTTCATTTACCTCTGCTCTTATCACAAGTCTTTTAACGTTTCCGAACTTCATCTGTAAATTGGAACCAAGTGTTTATAGATGTTGCTTAGCACCACACTCATCATCTAGGGCTTCTTGAGTTTGAAATCTGGTGTCACGCTCCTGATTTGTCATCCATCTTGCCCTGCTGGTTCCCATCTGTACCTCAGTTCCTCAGCTGTGGAATGAGAGAGAATAATAGTACCTGCCTTGCTGGATTATTGAGAGGACAAAATGAGTCACTAGATTGTGAAGGGCTCAGAAGGCTGCTGGGGACGCGTGGCAGTCAGTAGTCATTAGCTGTGGTTGTGGCTGTGAGCATTTCCAGAGTGCCTCCTGCCCGGAGCTTTCCTTAGCCATTTCCCCCTCTCATCTTCTCCCTTGCCTGGAAGTCCTGCTTCAAACCGTTTCATTCCCTAGTCCTAGTCTTTTCTGGGAAGTAAGGCACCATGTTGAGGTCTAATTTTGCTGCTCGTAAGCCATATATTGGAAACATTGAGGTTTTTCTTAGTTCTCCTTTTGTAAATTTGTTCCCTTTGGTAGTTGGGAGACTAGTGAGCTCGGGCACTGGGGCAGGGTTTCACCAGGGTGGGCTTACCCAGTGAGCAAGATACAAACGTGCTTGTGGACGTGGTGAAGTCCACATGAAACTGTTCACTGCCGATTCGAACATAAGCACAAGTAAGCCCCTGCTTGCCATCCTTACTGGATACCCTGTCTTTGTCAGGGATTGTACGTTTGAAACAAGGCTTTCATTCTGTGGGAAGGTGCTGTGGGTTTGGAGAGAGACCTATGCCAGCCATGCCTACAAGCAGAATCTTTGATCTCGGAAGGTTTCTGAAGCGCCTGTTAGTCTAAGGCAGTAATTCTCAACTGCAGCACTATTGACATTTTGGGTTGAGTAATTCTTTGTCATGCGATGCTCTACTTAGCAGTGTTTCTAGCATCTACCCATGAGATACCAATAGCATCTCCCCTGCATTGATTATCAGAATGTCTTCAGACAGTGCCAAGTGTCTTCTAGGGAACAAAATCATTACTTTTTGAGAACCACTGGAGCTCTGGTGGCCTCGTGGGTGAGGAATTGTGCTGCCAACACAAAGGCTTGTGGCTCAACTCCACTAACTTCTGCTCTGAGGGTGAGGACGGGCAATCTCCTCCTGTGTGATTTATAGCCTTGGAAAACCTATAGAGGGTTCAGCTATAAGTCAGTTACAACTCATTGGCACCTAACAACAACAATAACTACCTTTCTAATATAAGGCCCTCCAGCAAGACCTTTACCTTTCCAAAGAATTCTCTCAGGCAGTGTTTTAAAATTCCCCTCCCCTTCCACCATTATCACACATCTGTAAGAGAAAAAAAAATTAGTTTTTCTTAACAAGATAAGTGAAATACTTAGGAATACAATTGTGCAGGTAAGGTTGCATTTTAGAGGTTCCCAAGGCATTGTAATGCTCCATTTCTTCTGTTCCCAAATAAAAGCCCACTTTTGCTCTCTTAGAGGTGATGCGTCCTGCTGTGGAGGGTGCACGTGCTAACCTTTTGACCTGGGGACATTGTGGATGTCCCTGATGGCAGATTGGCCCTGTTGGCAGAAGGTGGCCATCTGGCCTGTCTTTCAGTGCTGGTTGTATGCAGGGGCTCAAGGGGGTGAGTGGAATGGTGAACGTCCTGCACTGTGCTCTTACCATCGTAACATCCCAGTCGGGTGATAGTGGAGGTGTTGGGCTTGGAGCAGGTTCCAGTCTGGTTCTGCCTATAGTTACCGTGGTACCTCAGGCAGGTCTTGCCGGCCTTATGGGACTGGATATTCTGTTGGGCTGACTAAGTTCTCTTCTAATACAGATACTCTGACTTTCTGATTAGTTTTGAATACAAATTCACTATATTACACTCTTTTAATGCAATATTCTAGGGCTGAGATGCAGGTTAAGGACCTCACTGGCATGTGGATTCTATGCTGAGGATGCCCTGGTGGCTCTGAGTGCACTTCCCACCCTGCTGCAGCTTAGGTATTGCTGGGATACTAATACATGGAGAAGATGCCACTGGATTACCTCCAGAAATAAATAACTTTTACTTGTCCTCTGACTGCTGGAGATCAGAGGCCTTCACCTTAGCCCAGACCCCTGCTGCTTCCTAGAGTCACATTTGAGTATCTTGCGAGCAGAAAATCTTTACTTAATGGACTTGACATTCTGCGGGACAAGGATGTTGACAAGACAAATGAGGAAATTACTAGGTCTGTAGCTCACAGAACAGTTACCCGCTGCCCAGAGATAACTGGGCCCCACACAGCCCTCACTCAGTATCTGTACTCTGGGGACCGCTTCCCACTGTGAGAATAAGGCTTTCTGGCAAGATCCCTCTTTGTAGTTCCTGATGACTCTACTCCTCCCAGAGCAGCCCTGGAGTTGGGTGAGGGGGCATCCTGCATGGAGAAACAGGGACACATAGTAGGTTTGGGAGGATAGAACAAGACAGAGGAGAGAGAAGAGCCTGTCACCAGGAAATCAGTCAGGTCATGGGGTGTGCAGTAAAAAGAAGGCTGGGATCAGGGAGATCAAGATTGCAGTGCAGACTCTGCCACAAGCTCTCTGTGGGACTTCAGGCTGGTTCCTGCTCTGCCTTTTCTTCCCAACCTTGTTCTTATCACACACACTCATTGCTGTCCAGTTAGAACCTACTAATAACCCACCTTCTAGCAGGTTTCTGAGGCTGTAAATAGCACGAGAGGAGATTGCACATCCTTTTCCTGCAGAGCTGCCATACAGCCAAAGAGGGTTGGCTTTTGGGTTAACAGTGTAGTTTGCTATGGACTGAGTCACTGGTATACTAGGGTGGTGAGAGGAGGCTACTTAACCAGCTTGGGGCTCGGGACAATGCAGACTCACTGCCTCTGTGGCCCGTGGGCTATGGGATCAATATCTGAACATAGATAGAACCCACTTGTGTCATGCTGGGGGGATGCCCTGCCCTCAGTAATCAAAGGCCCTTCCCTGATGGTTTAGGATTATGGGATTGATAAAGTTAGGGTACTATAGGATTGGATGGAGAGCCTTCCACACTTCTCATTTCACTGTCCTTGGGTGGAAAAGCTCTATGTGGTAGGAGAAAGACTCTTGGTAGCCTCTTTCTTAGCCTGTATGACCCCTGAAGAGTATGATATCAAGGACTTGAAGAAGAATACTATTGTATCTTTGGGGATCAGTTGCTACCATCTCTTTTTCATCTAATATCTGAGAATTTGGGATCTTATTTTACGGGCCTCTAAGAATGTATTCTCTTTGTCTCTTGACTTTTTATAAAAAAGACTCCTCTAAAACCTTTTGACAGGCAGAAGCCTGGGAAAGGGCAGATCTTCCTCTTCTCTCTTCTGGACCACCCTTGAGTGGCCTTGGGTTCTGTTACTGGAGCTAAGATTCCTGTGGTCAGCTGTCCTGAGTCTAAGGCAATGTGGAAAGAGGAGAGCAGTTGGCTCCATCAGTAACCTTGCAGACAGTGATGCTGGAGACATCCAGATGTTCTGCCCTAGTCTTAGAGATGAGAACTAGTTCATAGAGAAGAGCTGAGGTTTGCTCTGTTTCTAGCATGGAGGCAGCCTGGTGCACTGGAAGGCCTTAAGCCAGATGGTCCTGGCCTTGAATCCTGACATAGTCACCTAGAGATGTGTGAGCATGTGAGTCTTGGGGCTCATTTTGACCTTTTAGAGCTATAGTGCTTGTATTTGTAAGGTGCAGTGTGATACTTACATAAAAGATTAATAAAAAGGTTTCAGTGAGAATGCAAGTAAACAGTGCCTGCTTTATGGCAAGGTCTGTACTTGACTTAATGAAGTCAGCCATTCCTGAGTTGTGTTTAGTCGATGTAAGTTGTCTTCTAGAAGGGTTCCAGAAGTCGGACAAGTGAAAGTTGAAAGTCCCTCCCATCACCAGACTTCTATAAACCTGAGAATATTGAGTCTAGCTGGTCACTTCTGGGGAGATGGGTGAAGATGGAATGAGGCAGAGAAGAGAAAGAGAAGATTCTCAGGGCAAGAAAGACTCTCAGACAGAGGTTGCTGGGGAAGGGTGAAGTGGAGACAGCAGGAGTGAGAGCCAGAGTGGAGAGCAGGGATGAGGAGGTGTGCCCACACAGCAGGAGCCAGGGAGATCAAAGCCAGGATGAAAGGGACTGGGCGGGCCAGCCAGCGTGGTGGCTCACAGCAACTGGAGCCAGACCTAAGTGACAAGAAGAAGCCTCAACAGACAGATGGCTGTTCCTGTCAGCAGGTGCTGCCTCTGCATTTCCCGTGTGGGGTGGGGTGGCCTCCAGAGTCTCTGGTGTCCCATACAGGCCTTGCCAGAGGCATAAGCACAGGGAAGTTTATGGAAACACATTTTCTTTTTTATAGCCTGAAAGGAACTTAGAGATCATCAAGGCCCACTCCTTCCACCTGGCAGAAAAGGAAATTGAGGTCTACGAGGTGGGCCGTTGCTGGCCGGTGTCAGACCTTTAGATCACCTCTAAGCTTCAGTTTCTCTTTAACAATGTGGGACTGATAGAAACATTTTCTGGAGTTGTTTTTTCTTTCTTTCTAGGGTTTTTAAAAATTATTTTTCTCCTCCAAACACTTAATGAAGTAATGAAGTAAATACTCAGCCTAGTGCTTGACATAGTGCACTAAAAATATGTTTGCTGCTTAAAACCTATTAGGTGATGTCTCCAAGATCAAATGGGCATTACCGTGGCAGCACTGCCTACAACCTGGCATTCAGGAAATCACTGGATGCTTCTCTGATGGTGTGCACCTGCTTGGTGGCCGCTGGAGTGTGAGGTGACTGTGATTATCTGATGGCAGCGTGACTGCCAGAGTGTTGGGCAGTGACGGATTGAGTGTGCTGCCCTATGCCGGGGTGGGAATACAAGGAAGCTGGTGAGGTGGTGTGCTGGCTTTTCATGGATCTGGAAGGTGCTTTTCGGTAGGAGTCATGAGCAGTATTTGCTTTGGTTTACCGACAAACTTCTAAGGTGGGTCACCTGCCTGGATGGAGCCAGGAGAGGGTAAGGGACAGGAAAGGCAGATGGCTTCTGCTTTCGGGGGCGGGGTGCTGCCTCTGCATTTTTGCTTCTGGATGGAATGGCTGCTAGGGTCTCTGGTGTACCATAACAACAGGCCTTTCTAGAAGCATAGGGAATATTTATAGAAGCACATTTTTCTCATCTCTAACATTCTTGTGAGAGGCCCTAGTATTTTTTTTTTTAAAATTTAAATTCAAAAGAGTAAGGAGCCGTGTTCAAATCCTGCTTCTGCCAGTAAACCTTCTGAATGCCCCTGTGGGGTGAATGCCCCCTCCCCCAAGGGCCATAGCTCTTGGCTCTTTTTCGTGGTGCTTACTTCCCTCCTGTGTGTTGGCTGGGTGTGTGATTGTGGGTACCACTTTCCTATTGTATACTGTGTCTGTTCTTCTCTGTATTCTCCCTGGGTGCCTAATGTGTATCCATAAGAGATTTGGAACAGTGGCTGAAACATGGCCTTTGAGGTCTGCAAGTCCTAATTGTGAGTTCTAACCTTGTCATTTTCAGCTGCCTTTTAATTTGACCCTTTTGAGTCTCATTTTCCTCCTCTGTACAGTGGAGTAGTTCAGCCTGCCCTGCAGGACCATTACAAGACTGGAAATTATACACGCACAGTGGCTGGTGGGAAGGAGTATGCTTGGATGGTGGTAATGGGCGTCATTGTCCAGGGAGTGGGTGGAAGAAGTCAATGGTTTAGTGTGGGGATGTTAGACATGCACAGGGGGCAAAAGGTAGCAGAGAGGTCCAAACATTTGTGAGGTGTCGTGTATGCATTCCATCTTAAGAGCACCTGAGATCTGAGGAGGTGTTGATCCTGCGCTGGTGCTCAGTAAGAGCTTGATGGAGAACAGGGCTATGAGCCTGATGTTGGAGGAACATCATTCTACTGCTCAGTGTGTTCCAGATACAGTATAAGACACTGCATTAGAATGAAGCAGACACATGTTCCCATTGTTCTGTGTGGAAACCCACTGGTGGTGTGTTGTTAGTGAACGTATACACTTCAAGCGTACAAGAGAGATAGCAACTAGTGGTGTCCTGGGAAATCAGGGAAGTCCTCAAGAGGAGAGAATGGACTGTGCATGCTGTTTCTGGCAGGGGCGCAGTTTCTTTCTTTCTTTCTTTTAAAAATTTTTTTTATTAATTTAGTTTGTTTATTTTTCATTTCAATGAACATCTACAGAGATTTTGGAATTCCATTCATTCATTGTTGCACCCTTCTCTCCCCCTCCCCCCGCCGTTTGCTCCTCTCCTTGAAAAGCAAAAGAAAAACTCCCTCATTGGTACACAATCCCCCCTGCACCTCCCCAAACCCCACCCCCTACCCCCAAATATAATCCACTCTGCAACCCTTATTGCATACTCCTATGATAAAAATAATGCCCTAAAATATAATACTTTTAGACTATTCTCTCCCCCATAGACTTCAATGCCGTAAACATATTTCATCCAGTTTTTCTCAGTCTTACCCCCACCCCAATGCCAGCCTCATTCTAATTTTAATGAACATTTACAGACTTTGGATTTCCATTAATTTATTGTTGTATTTTGCATTTTTCTCCCTGTCCACCCCTCCGCCCAATTTGTTCTTCTCTTTGAAAAGTAAAAGAAAAAATCTTTCATTGTTATACAATCCCTCCCCCAAGTCCACTCCACTATGCAGCTTTCCTTCTGGACTCCTGCCATGATAATAATACCTAATAATTTATCCCTTTTAAACAGTGCTCTCCCTCAACTGTTTCAATGCAGTATACATTATTTATCCCCTCTTTCTCAGTCTCCCCTCAGTCCCGATGTCAGTCCAATTGTACAATAGTGGCACTATGCAATATTTGTCCTTTTGTAACTGAGATATTTCACTCAGCATAATGTCCTCCAGGGTCACCCATTTTATATAATATTTCATGAGTTCTTTGTGAGGCGTTTCCAGGCCTGACTAAGCTTGGGGTGATGAAGGGGCCAGCACCAGCTCTGTGGCTGGAACCCAGAGCCTGGTGAGTTCAGAGGGCGGTGAATGGAAGCCCTTGTGGTGAATGAGGGAGTGGCTTCTCTGGAGTCTCTTCTCAGGGCTGGACTTGTGGGCACATCTGCCCTGGACTTCTGGGTGATGGAGCACCAAGCACTTGCCTGGTTAGGCTGGCCTGGGTCCTTAGGAAGGAGCTGAGATGTTGTGGGTGGGAGAGAAAACTTAACTGTGGACTCCAGAGTCAATCAATCTCTCCCTAAAAATCAGAACAGCGTCTCTAGGGGTGGGGACTAGGGAGTAGACCTGGCTCACCCTTGGCCTCATCTTTTGGCTTCTGTTGGGTGCCAAGGGAGACTTCTCATTTCTGAGTCTGCCCATCAGTGCACCCCATGCTTCATCAAGGAGGTTCCCTACATGCCTGGGCTGTTGAATGGAGGCTAAGGGCTTTCCTATTTTAGAGGTTCTAACTGGTGCCTCTGAGGGACCTCTCTGAGGGAGAGGGGAGGGGGCTGAGGATTGAAGGCCAGCGGAGAATTGAAGGCACAGGCAGCCTTGCTCCCTGCCCCCCATCATGGTGGCTCAGGCGATAAACTGCTTATCCTCAGGTTGTCTCCCTGAGCTGAATGCAGAAGCGTGTTATTTAAATTTAAAAAATCACATTCTTCCTCTAACAGCTGTCAGAGACTCTGAGTGTCAATGAAAATTGGGCTTTTGCTGCAGCTATGCCACCTCCTCCACCTCCCCTTTCAGAGAGGATTCACCTGATGACCAAGAGGAGGGGATGGTTTTTAGGGGGTGCCAGGGGGAGGAGAAGGGTGGGATGTAGGGGTGCGTGGAGTCAGGGTACCAAGCGACTGTTGCATACTGATCCGCAGTTGGGACCACCTGGGAGGAACCACCTTCCCCATCAAGGACAGCATCTGCAGGGAAATTGAAGGAAGAGGCATTTCTCCTCTTTTATTTGATTTTTTTTTCTTGCTCCCCATCAACGCCAGTGACCTCAGGCTCCTGTCAGTGAGATTTGCTTGTGCTGAGATGTGAGCAGGATGTTACTGACTTCGTGTTTTGTTGCCTTGTGTCCAGAGAAGATTTTCTATGGAAAAAAAAGAACAACAAGAGAACAAAATTGAACCTCAAGAAAGTCTTTTTTTAACGGTAGAATTTTGGGTACTGTGGTTGGAAGACTTTTGTTTTTGCTGAGGTTATTTTCTGGCCCCTTACAAAGAAAATCTTTGAGGGAATTCCTTCCTTCTCCTTCTGTGTATAAGGTAGACTGTGCCAGTTGCTGAGATGCGTCTCTTCTGGCTAGATGCTTCCTGTTCTTTATTAGCTCCTGTGATGCTCTTGTGGGATTCTTTCCTCCCAGAGCTTACTCCAAGCTTAACCACTAACTGTACTCGGTCTAGTTTATCTTGATGTAAAACAAGATTTGAGTAAATGGACTGGAAACTTCCCTCCAACTGTATCTCTTCACTTACTCCTTTAACTCCATGGGAATGTGTAGAAAGACATATTTCTACAAGGAGGGTTAGCAGGAGTGAGGGTGAGTGCGTATGTACGGACGTGTGTATGGATGGATGGGAATGAAAATATGTGTGGTCCATAGAGTGTGAGAGTGTGGGGAACGGTGGCAGTGTGTAGGGGGTAGGGTGCGTGTGGGGGGCGTGGTTATGGGTTTTGGCAGTGATATCCTGTGTATAAGCGAAAAAAGAAGAAGAGGGAGTAAGCAGAGATGAGCGATATGGCACATCCTTGAAGAGAGCAGATTCTCAGTTATTATCCCTTCAGGGAATCACCACTACCTTCAAACCCCTTTTTTTATCTTGTAGGGCAGCGCAGGGAGAGTTGTACAGGAATAAAAACAGAAGGGCCACTTTGCTTTTTGTTGAGTTGGAACCGACTCATAGCTGACCCTGTAGTGAGTTTTCAGAGGCAGTAAATCATATGGGATATTGACCATCTTTCTCCTGAGGAGCAGCGGCGGGCCTTTGGGTTGTCAGTGCATCTGCTTAGCACATAACCACTGGAGCTCAGAGGGGCCGCTGCTGTTGTTATGGCTGTTATATGCTATCGAGTCAACCACAAGTCCTAAAGACCCTAAGAAAAGCAGATCTGAACCTTGCCTTATCCTGTTCCATTCCCGTCATCCCTCATATGTTGTTGTTGCTATGTGCTGTCCAGTCGCTTGTGACTCATAGCGACCCTATGTACAACAGCCCTAAACTCTGCTCTGTCCTGTGCCAATCGCACTGTCTCTGACACTCCCATCCCAATTATCCCAGTCACTGAATCAATTCACCTCAGAGAGGGCCTTCCTTTCCTGCGCTGTCCCTCCACCCTCCCAAGCATGATGTCCCTCTCCAAGGACCGGTCTCTCCTCACAACATGTCCAAAGTATGTTAGATGGAGCCTCAGAATCCTTGCCTCCAAGGAGCCACCCAGTTTAACCCTTTCCAGGACAAATCTGTTTGTTTTCCTAGCAGTCCATGGTATTCTCAGTACTCTTCTCTAGCACCACAGCTCAAAGGCATCAATTCTCCTTCTATCCTCCTTGGTCATTGTCCAACTCTCTGATGCATAACAAGTGATTGCGAAGACCATGGCCTGTATCAAACGCACCTTAGTCTCCAGAGAGACACAATTGCTCTTCAGTACTCTGGAGAAGTCCCTAACAGCAGGCTTTCCCATGGCAATGCGCCTTTTAATTTCCTGGCTGCTGGTGCCGAGAGTGTTGACTATGGAGCCAAGCAAACTGAAGCTGTGAACAATCTCAGTCTCTTCACCATCCATCCTGATGCTGCCAATTGGTCCAGTGGTGAGAATCTTTGTCTTCTTAACATTGAGCCTCAATCCATATTGTAGGCTGCAGTCCTTGACCCTCTGCAACAGGTGCTTCAGGTCCTCTTCAGTTTCAGCAAGCAGGGTTGTGTCATCCACATAACGCAGGTTGTTGATAAATTGTCCACCAATCTTGACCCCACATTTCTCCTCATAGAGCCCAGCCTCCCGGATAATCTGTTCTGCATATAGGTTGAAAAGGTATGGAGATAGGATGCATCCCTGGTGTACGCCCTTCCCAGTTTTGAACCATGCAGTGTTCCCTTGCTCTGTTCTGACGACTGCCTCCTGGTCCAAGTATAGATTTTGCATTAGAACGATCAAGTGTTCTGGGATTCCCATTCTTCTTAGAGTCAGCCACAGTTTGTTATGATCCACACAGCTGGACCCTTAAGCTGCCCAGCTTTCTGCCGGTCAGACTCCTGTACCCCCACTCTGAGCGGCCTGCGGAACTAATGCCACGGGGTTTTGGTGTCTTCAGATTACCTGAAAAGATGGGTGGGGACTGTGATGGACCCTTAAACTGCCCAGCTTTCTGCCGGTCAGGCTCCTGTATCCCCACTCTGAGCGGCCTGCAGAACGAATGCGGCGCGGTTTTGACGTCTTCAGATTACCTGAGAGATCCCTCATATACTTGAGCTTATTGTTATAGTCACTGTGTCAGCCCATCTGGTTGAAGGTCTTCTCTTTCCCGGACTTTCTACCTTTCCAAGCATGATGTTCTCCAAGAAACAGCCTCCTATCAACATGCCCGAAGTGTGTGAGCTGAAGCTTCACCATCCTTGCCTCTGACGAGCACCTTACCTGCACTTTCTCAGGACATACCTGTTTGTAGTTTTGGCAGTCCATGGTGGGTATTCAGTATTCTTCTCCAACACCCCAACTCACTTTACTTTTGCATGTGTGTGTTTTGGGGCTTCCTATAGTTGGGATGTTATTTCTTTGGCAGACAGCGTGTTTAAGAGTGTTTTGTAACTCACCTCCAAGTATTTGGTGAGCACCCTGTGTGCTGTGTCTGCTCTGGGAACTGGGGCTGCGCTGGTGAACAGGACAGAGGAATTTGCCATTCTTTTTTTCTTTTTTCTTTTCACGTAGTTTCTGGCATTTATTGAAAAGGAATAAAAACAACAAAAGAGATAGAATTTGCCATTCTTAGGAAGCTTATGATCTTTTAGCCTGAGACAGAATGAAAAACAGAAAACAAACCAACAAGCAAATTAATGTGAAAAATGTTAAGGTAGTGATGAAAGGTAAGCTGAGAATGAAAATAAGATAGTGACACAGAGGTGACTGACGGCAGTTTTCAATCGGGAGTGTCTCTGAAAACATGACTTTTAGTCAAAATATGAGTCTCAAGAAGAGCCCGGCCATGTGAGATCAGGAATATGATGGAGAGAACAGTAGGAAGAGGCCCCAAGTGGGGGACATACGTGGTAGATGGCGGAAGTGGAAGGAGGCCACTGTGGCTGGAATCCAGGGAATGAGGAGTGGGGGGTGTTTTGGGAGGTGAACACAGAGGCAGCAGGGACTACACCATTGAGATGCTATAGGCCAAGTTAGGGAGTTTGGATTTTATTTTAAGAATGCCGAGAAACCTTTTGGGGGAGAGTTTATGTTTCATCTCTCCTTTGGGGGAGTTGAGCAACACAGAATGATTTGTGCTTTTTGAAAAGATGGCTGTTTCCCTGTGTGGAGGACAGATCATGTGGAAGGCAGTGACATGTCCAGGAGTAGGGGCAGGGAGAGCAATTGGGAGCTGTGGCCCTGGTCCAGGATGCTAGGAGGAGAGATGGAAGGAATGGGCGGATTAGGGATCTATCTTGGAAATAGAGTTGAGAGGACATTTGAAGGTGGAGTTTGAAGGCTGAAATTAAGGATAATGCTGCTATTTGGGGCATGAACAGTAATAATATCATTTACTAGGATGGAGAAAATGAGGGAAGCTAAGATTGGGGGATGAATAGAAATAAAAAATTCTGTTTTGACCATATATGGGTTGAAATTCCAATTAGACGTCAACCTGGAAATGCCAACAAGGCATTTAGTAATCTGGAGTTCTAAAAGGAGGTCAAGGATATATAGATTGAGAGTCATCAGCATATAGATGATATTTAGAGCTGTGGAACAAGGTCTTCTAGGGAGACTGTGCAGACAGAGAAGAGAGGAAGGTCAGGTCTCTCCAAACAAGAGAAAAGCTGGCAAAGAGACTGAGAACTGGGGCCAGAGAGGTGGAAGGAGACCAGGTGAGGAGTGTCAGAGGAACAGTGTGCTTCCAAGAAAGAGGAAGTGATCAGTGTCAGCTGCAGCTGAGATGTCAAGTAAGGTTAAATTTAGAGACCGTGGTCTTTCCTGGAATATCTTTAGGGGAGCAATGGGGTTGGAAGTTTAATTTGGGGACAGTCAGGAAGAGAGAGTTAGGTGAGAGGGAAAAATTGCAACCAATAGATAGTTTTTGCTACTTTTCCTATGAAGAGAGCAATAGAATAGGGTAGCAACTGGAGGGGGATGTGGGGCTAGGGAGAAGTGTTGCTTTCTGTTTTGAGGTAGGTCATAATAGGACTCACTTGTATGCTGTTGGAAGTGATCCATCAGAAGAGGAAATGGAGTGTTGGGAAAAGAGTAGCCATAGTGACTGGAGTCATGGCTTCAAGCAGCTGAGAAGGACTGAGTCCAGGGCACAAGTGGCAGGGTGGCTTTTGAGAGGGACAGGGAACCTGCCTCCCTAGTAAAAGAGAGAAGGCAGTCCTGGGTGAACAGGTAAGGCTGGTTGATCCCTGCCCTGTGGAGAAGAGGAGTTTTTGCTAAAAACTTCTGTGTTTTGTAAAGTGTGAGTCAAAGTAGCCAGAACAAGAGGAGAGGAGACAGAGGCAGAGGAAGGTATGCAGTGGTCATTTGAAAATGGAATTTGAGGCTTGAAGTCAGGAATTTAAAGTGAGGTAAGCCAGCCAGGCTCTGTTTTTCTTTAGCGATGTTCATCTATTCAAGTCTCAGTGCCAGGTAGGAGGGTAGTTTGGTTTAACCTGGCTGTTTTATAGAGAGCGTGATAGAGGAAGAGAAGTGCAGACGAATTAGTGGTATTTTCATGTTGTTGTTTACCATTGAGTCAGAACCGACCCATAGCTACCCCACTAGCTGTTTTCAGAGGCAGTAAACCGCACAGAAGGTTGTCTATCTGAGGAGCAGCTGGTGGCTACGTTCCTTTTTGTTGGCAGCACGATTCCTTGCCACTCAGCCACCAGAGAGGGTTAGAAATGGAGGTCTAGAGGTCCAGACCAGCCTAAGAAGAACAAGTGGCCGGGTCAGTGGGTCTCAGTGAAGCTGAGGGAGCTCTGGTGGCCTGTTGTTGTTGAAGACCATCGAGCTGCAACTGACTCATAGCTGACCCTCCAGTGGGTATTCAGAGGCAGTAAATCACACAGGAGGAGATTTCCAATCTTTCTCCTGTGGAGCCTTTGGGGGATTCCGACCATGTTCCTTTGGATTGGCAATGCAGTTCCTTACTGCAGAACCACCAGAGCTCCCCTCTGTGGCCTGCTGGTAAGGAATTGCACAGTCTCCCTCTGTGAGATTAACTGTCTCTGAAAACCCACTGGAGGGTCACCTATGAGTTGATTTCAACTTGATGGTACGCAACATCACCACCATCACCACCACTAACAACAACAACAACAACAACAACAACAACAGTGAAGTTGAGAGATTGCTGCAGTGAGAGTATGAGACAGGGAGCTAGAAAGGAAGGTAATAGTGGTCAGAACTCGGGATGTTTGACATCATTATTTCAAGGGTGCTATGGTTGTCAAAAGAGAAAGGTAAGGGACAGACTATGGCCATCACTGTAAAAAGCCGGAGAGTATGAAAAGAGATCACTGGAAACGTGAAGGCAGATGAATGGAAAGGCACAGTGTTGTACGTAACACGGCATAGAAGTCACTCGGAATGGTGCGAGGACAGGAGCAGGAAGGAAGATAGTGAGCCAGATGTGAAAGGATTAGACAGGATAATGGTTGGGTCAACAAATGACAGGCCCCAGGAGGAAGGGGGAACAAGACCCTGTGGCATGAACTTCACAGGAGCCAGAGCTTTTGAGGGAGGAGAAATGAGGCAGAAATGGCAGTGAGAAGAAAGAATGACATGCCACCATCACTGGGCTCTGAGGTCGGTCATCCATGAGAGGGAAAAGAAGCGGTCATTTTCTCAAATGATGACTTCATTCAAAAGCAGTCTTCCAACTGATCAGATCACTTTTACTAAATTTATTGATTTACCAAAACTTATTTCTTTTAATGAGTAGTAAAGCACTTAGATATACTGGAGGCTGCTAGTTTTTGGGATTCATGGTAGAGAGTTTCCACGGGTTTTGAATAGTGTTCATAGCTGTGGAAGCAAACTCAGTTTTTGTCAAAGCTATAAGCCTCCAAACTTGTATGGTGAGAAAAGTATAGTTCATAATTAGAAAGCAAAATTTTAGCTTATGATGATGATGCCTCAAGTCCCTCATTCATTCTCAGCAGGTAGCATGTGCTGAGGGAGGATTTAGGTCAATGGCATTAATATTGAATGTGTCAATTTTGTTTGTTTAGTTGTAAACACAGCTCACACTGTGTTTACAACTAAAAAAACAAAACAAAACAAAACAAGGAGAATTGATGCCTTTGAGCTGTGGTGCTGGAGAAGAGTATTGAGTGTACCATGGACTGCCAAGAAAACAGATTCATCCTAGAGGGGGTTAAACCAGGCTACTCCTTGGAGGCAAGAATTCTGGGGCTTCGTCTGACATACTTTGGACATGTTGTAAGGAGAGACAGGTCCTTGGAGAGGGACATCGTGCTGGGCAGAGTGGAGGGACGGCACAGGAGGGGAAGACCCTCTATGAGGTGGATTGATTCAGTGACTGGAGTAATCAGGATGGGTGTGTCAGAGGCAATGCAATTGGCACAGGATAGAGCAGGGTTTAGGGCACTATGAGTTGCAAACGACTCGATAGCACATAACAACAACAACAGTTGTAAACACAAAATTAAAGCTGATGTGTCATTGTGGGAGTTGGTGTAAAGTTTGTAAAAATTCTAAATATACATAAAACATAAAAATCACATTTAAAAGGATGTGAGAGCACTTAAAAGTGTCTGAAAAGCATCTTTTCAAATGTGAAATTTAAAATTTAATCTCTAGAACCACAAATTCAAAACTAATATGCCTTTTGAGCAATTGGAGAAAGAATTCTAAAAGTGGTTATTATTTGCCAGAATAGAAAATGATATTCAGTAGCATCCAAATTAATTTTTAAAAATTGATTTTCAGTGAATTTGCTAATCTTTAAACAGATTTTTTGGTGGTTGGCCTGATTCTGAAAGTATGACTTCTCCTGGAGAGTGTTGTAGTCACAGAGTCCTTTTAGGATTGACCAGCTTCCAGTGAGGGTTGGTAGATGAGGGCAGAATTCAGAGAGAACACTGAAGATGTAAGCAAATAGTTGGCCTTGGACTTGAACTATCAGGGAAGGCTTGAGTAGGACAAGAAAAGTGAGAACTGGAGTTAATAGCCTGGACATATGGAGTAATACGAAAGGAGGGTTGGATTCCGGGAATTTGAGAGAACCTGGAGACCTGGAGATTTTCTTTCTTGTTGTTGTTGTTATGTGCTGTTGAGTTGCCTGTGACTCATAGCGACCCTATGTACAACAGCCCTAAACTCTGCCTTATCCTGTGCCAATCTCACCATCTCTGACACACCTACCCCCATAACTCCAGTCACTGAATCAATTCATCTCATTGAGGGTCTTCCCCTCCTGCGCTGTCCCTCCACCCTCCCAAGCATGACGTCCTTCTCCAAGGACTGGTCCCTCCTTATAACATGTCCAAAGTATGTCAGACGAAGCCCCAGAATCCTTGCCTCCAAGGAGTAGTCGGTTTAACCCTCTCCAGGGTGAATCTGTTTGTTTTCCTTGCAGTCCATGGTATATTCAATACTCTTCTCCAATACCACAGCTCAAAGGCATCAATTCTCCTTCTGTCCTCCCTAGTCATTGTCCAGCTCTCTGATGCATAGCAAGTGATTGCATAGACCATGACCTGTATCAGGCCCATCTTAGTCTCCAGACTGAATCTTTGAACTTCAGCACTTTGGAGAGGTCTCTAACCACAGACTTTCCCCTCACAATACATCTTTTAATTTCCTGGCTGCTGGTGCCAAGAGTGTTGACTGTGGAGCCAAGCAAACTAAAGCTGTGAACAGTCTTACTCTCTTCACCATCCTTTATGGCGCTGCCAATTGGCCCAGTGGTGAGAATCATTGTTTTCTTGATATTGAGTCTCAATCTATACTGAAGACTGCAGTCCCTAACCTTCCACAGCAAGTGCTTCAGGTCCTCCTCAGTTTCAGCAAGCAAGGTTGTGTCACTGCATAATGCAGATTGTTGATGATTCCTCTTCCAATCCTAATGCCACATTTCTCCTCATAGAGCCCAGTTATGGGCCATCCCCTCTGATGCAATTCACAGTCTCTGAAAATCTGCTAGAGAATCATCTATGAGGTGGTTTTGGTTAGATTACAGTAGGGGTTGGGGGCAAGAAAGAGCTCCAGTGATGCTGTGGTTAAGTCATTCAGCAGCTAATCTTGGTGCTCAGTGGTTTGAGCCTACCAGCTGTTTCTTTGGGAAAGGATAAGGACTTCTGTTTCTGTGAAGATTTACAGTCTTGAAAACCCTTTGAGGCAGTTGTACTCCGTCCTATAAAGTTGCTATTGTCTGGAATTGATGCTGTGGCAGTGAGCTTGAGTTTGGGCTTTTAAAAATTTTTTATTTTTATTTGAAGCTGCACATGTAGACTTGACCTGCTTCTCTTTGGGTGGCTGAGGTATATTGTCAAACTAGATGGAATGGTATTCCTAGCCACCTCTGCCAGTGAGAGAGATTCCCTTAGGCCAGTCTTCTTGTGCCTTCTCTTTAAGGCTTCCTGAATGGAGCAAAGGGTCCTCAGAAACTGTTTTAGGCAGCATGGCGTTGTAGAGACCAGAGCAAGAGGCATATGGAATGACCTCTTCTACTAGGAGGTGGGAGAATGGAGAGATGGGAGGGGAGATCTTCCCAGGCGAGTAACACATTTTTGAACATTTATTGAAAATGTAGTATAGGCCAAGAGCTGTGTGAGACAATTGAATCAACATTATCTGGTTTAATCTTTAACTTAGTCTTGTGTGCAGGCACAGCGACAAGAGTGGGATTCTCATTCTGCCGATGAGAAGAATGAAGCTCAAAGAGATTACAGGATTGGTGAAGTTTTCTCAGCTGGTTGGTCACCCGGCTAGCTCCTCATCATCTCCTAGGCCATGTAGCTCCCATGTCACTACAAGGCTGGAGTCCCCCTGCTCTTCTTTAGTTAGCCAAGCTCTAAGCAGAAAGGCTTGTCAGCCCATGAACCTCAGACAAAGGGAAAGGGTTTCACTTGTTTACTTTATTATAATCTTTCACTTGCACTGGAATATAACCTCCAGGAACACAGGAGTCTTGCCATTATAATTTCTCCAGTATCACTTGACACATAGTGAATGCTGAGTAGGTATTGGTTGTCATAGGAAATTATTCCAAATGGAGGACTAGGGGATGATCTTACGAGGATGAGAGCAGTGGAGGGGATGTTGGGTGGGCAGTCAAATGGGTAGCCTCCAGCAGTATCTTCTCCTGAGCCTCTGATTTCAGACCTAGATTTTTCTTCCTATCTTCCCTGCCCAGCCATTCAGAGTTGATTTATTTTGCATCTCTTTATTAATTACTTCCCTGCTCACCCTTTTGACTCCTTTGGAACAATCTGGACTCAGTTTACCCTCCTTAATTTTGAACCTTTTCCCTTGGCGTCCGTGAAACCACCTCTCTTGATTTTTCATTTGTTTTGGGCCCTTGCTTTCCCAAGGGACTCTTATACATTGTTGATGGGATTGTAAAATGGTGCAACCATTCTGGAAGGCAGTTTGATGCCTCAAAAAGCTGAACATAATCCACACCCTTGTTTATCATGTCTTTGTTCATGATAGCAAGGAGTTGGAAACAACCTAAGTGCCCATCAACAAACGAATGAATAGAGAAGCTGTGGTATATTCACACGATGGAATACTACGCTGCATTGAGACAGAAGGAACTCATGCAATATTACTTAAAATGGGTGACCCTGGAGGACATTATGCTGAGTGAAATACCTCAGTCACAAAAGGACAAACACTGCATAGTGCCACTGCTATAAAACAGGACTGACATTGGAATTGGGGGGAGACTGAGAAAGATGGGATCAATAATGTAAACTGCATTGAAACAGATGAGGGGGAAAACTGTTTAAAAGGGATATGTGATTAGGTATTATTGTCATGACAGGAGTTCAGAATGAAGGCTGCATAGTGGAGTGGACCTGGGGGAGGGTTTGTAAAACAATGGGGAAACTTTTCTTTTACTTTTCAAAGAGAAGAGTGTCCTGGGGGGGAGGGGTGGGCAGGGAGAAAAGTGCAACAATGAATGAATGGAAGTCCAGTCTCTCTAAATTTTCATTAAAATTAATAAAAAATGATAAAAAAGTTCAACATAGAAATTCCATATGACGCAGCTATTCTACTACTTGGAAGATACCCTGAGAATATGAGAACTGAGGCACAAATGGAGATTTGTATAGCAGTGTTCATAGCAGCATTATTCACCATCACAAGAACATGGAAACAGCCCAAATGTCCAACCACAAATGAATGGATTAAGAAATTATGATACATCCACACAATGGAATACTATGCAGCATGCAGGAGCAATAACTTTGTAAATTATTACCTAACTTGGGAGGGACTGGAGAGCATTATGCTGAGTGAACTAACTCAATCACATAAGGATAAATATTGTATAAAACTGTTATTGTAGAATGAGTAAAAGGATTCAGGAGGGTTGGGAGAGGGTGGAAGCAGAGGGATGTGGATGTGGGGAAAGGAAGGTTTAATCATTGGGCTGTACAATTTGACGGGGGTGGTGAGGGAAAAATAATTTGTTCAAATTTGTATTCAAATTTTGTAAATAAACTAGTAGAAAAATTAAAAAAAAAATCACAAAGCTCTGCCCTACCTCCTTTTTTGTTCTTTATTTTCAGCTTTAGCCCAGGCACCCTTATTTAGCTATGTGGCTTTCAATAGCTTCTGAAATTAATTATGGTCAGTTTCTATGTCTCTAGCCTAGATCTCCCTCCTGAACTGCAGACTCATTTATTCTTCTGCCTTTCAGCATCTTCATTTGGATAGTTAATAAAACCAAACCCATTGTTGTCGAATCTGTTCTGACTCATAGCAGCTCTGTAAGGACAGAGTAGTCTGCCTCATAGGGTTCTCAAGTGTGTAAATTCCTGTAAGCAGCCAGCCACATCTTTCTCCTGTGGATCTACTGATGGGTTTGAACTACTGACTTTTCAGTTAGTAAAGCTTTACCCACTGCTCAACTAGGGGTATTTTAGATGGTTATTAAGCATCTCAATGTTAAACTGAAAACTAAAGTATTTATCTGGTTCTGTCCTTCCTTCTTCCTTTGATATTTTTTCTCATCTCATAAGGGATAGTTAGTTGTCTGGGCCAGGAACCTTCAAATTTTCTTTGATTTCTTCCTCCGCTTACTGTCATTCCCTATCCAGCTCATCCTATTTATTTTATCTCCAAATAATATACGCAGTGCCTGCAACAATAGATTAAATGATAACAGTGATTGTAAAGATGATAGATGACTGGGCAATATTTTCTTCTGTTACACAAAGAGTACTTTGAGTGGGACAATTTAGGAGGTTTCCAGGAGGTGAAATGGTCAATATGAGGCTTAGAGAGGGTCTGGGTCTCTTAGAGGCAGAGACAGAGTTAAGGCCCAGAGTTTTCAATTCCCATTTGCATGGTGGAGCACTAAAGTTTGGTACAGGGCTCAGTAGTCTGTGCAGCCAAAAATGGGATTACAGGCCTGTGATGAGCCTTGAAGTGACTGGAAGGCAAGAAGAGAAGCTGGTTAGTTCAGAAGGATGAGCATCTTATTTATGCTCCCCCTCCCAGAGGCCTGTTTCTTGAGCCTCTTGGTTGGGAGGGGTGTTAACCCCCTAGGGGCATGCTTGGATAAGAACTGGGGGCCATAAACTGCCTTCTGCTGGAGAGTGGGTTTGGTAAGGCGTGTGCGGGGTGGAATACGTGTGTGGGGAGAGTGGGTTGGGGCCACTCAGCTTCTCCTTCAAGTCATTGGCTCTCAGGCTTTTCCACATGACATCAGTATTCCAGGGAGCTGTTTAATCCTCCTCTGACCCCAGAAGTCCTGATTCAGTGGTTCTGGATGGGGAGGCTGTGTAGCTGCATGTTACAGGCTCATTGAGTGATGTACGAGTGCACCAACCTTTCCTCCTCTGAATCATGCACTTTGGGTGCTGTGCACATTGCTGATAGAATGGAAGTTGGGGCATATGGTTAAATCCTCCTGTTGTAGCAGCAATACATTTTAATATTTGAAAATACAAAGCTGACATAGAGGCTATCGCTTAGGACAAATAGGTTGATATTGAAAGAAGTCTGAAGGGAGTTAATTTAAGATATGTAAAAATTTTATTTTAGACTTAAAGAATTCAAAGAAAAATAATGAAACATTATACATACATACTATACACACAGGGCTTGCTTGCAATATGACCAAAAGGATCGGTGTTACTCAAGTGTCAGATGTTTGGTAAAACTTGAAACCATGCAAGTGTAACCAATTCCTGTCAAGTTGATTCCAACTCATGATTGCCCTGGTTATTTCAGAGCGGACCAGCTCCATCAGGTGTTCAGTGGCTAAGGTCTGTGGAGCACACTTCCAGATTTCTTCCAGGGCACTTGTACTAATTATCTAACATGACCATAAAAGAGATACCACAGGTGGATGGCTTTAACAACAGACATTTGTTCTCTTACAGTGTTGGAGTTTGTAAGTGACTTCTGGGGGCCAACTCTAGGGGAAGGCCCATTCTACTGGTTGTGGTGCAGAGTTCTGCTTGCTTCAGCATCTGTTGACCTGGTGTTGCCCAGAAACCGTCATGTGTTCTGTCTTTCCCTTTGTCAAAGAACTTCATTGTGTGGGGTGCTGGGTCCAAGAGCCATGTTTCACTCCTGGTGGTTATTTCCTGGTGGTGCTGAAGACCCTCTACTCTTGACTTCTTTTCCACTCTTTTTAGCTCCATTGAGATAAAAGATCTCACAAGCTACACTCTAGAAGAACAGATTAGAGCTGTGATAATATTTGGAAGTGTGTGTTCCACCCTTAATCCTCCTATAGCTATTTACTCTGGGTGTGTGTGTGTGTGATTCCATAGCCTCCACATTAGATCATTATATACATGTACTTTGGGGGACACAGTTCAATCCATGACAACACTTAAACGTGGCCTTGAATCCCTAACCTTTCAGGTAGTAGCTCAGTGCTTAACTGTGTCACACAGGGATAGCTCTTTGGTAAATCCAGCCCAATATAAATATCAAACAGATATTTAAAGAATATCAGCTTGAAGAAGTGCTCACAGAACTACAAGCACTCTTACAGTATAGATGGGAGTACTGGCTTGTGACGACAGCATGCAAGAGTGAAGAGAGATTGGGGACGTCTTGTCTGGGGTAGAAGGAGATATGAAAGGGTGTGGGAAGCTGAATTGGAACTAGTGATTGTGAAACCTTGCCCACCCTCCCTGACTATACTCCCTTTTGACTTGTCAGTGGGATGGGGAGAAGGGAGGGCAGATAGGAGTGTGTTCCCAGGGGCTGGGGGGATAAGGTTTTGGAAAGTGCCAAGTGTTGTTAAATCCTTCCACACTCTCCCTGGGGCAGCTGTTTACCATTTACTTCCTGGCTGGGCCTGCTCATCTTCCACCCCTCAGTGGGCCTGGGAGCTTCTTGAGGGGAAGGCAAGGGAGCAGGGAACATATGTCTTCCAGCAGAGGGTTGAGTGGGTGGGACAGGCTCTCCCTGTCAGCACTGGCCTGGGGTGGCTTTCCAGTTCCCAGTGCCCTTTCAGGTCTGTGTGGTCTGAGATCTATGCACAGGGAAGGGGAGGGTCCAGGTTTTACTGAATTCTTTGTCACTATCACTTGGATATATTACTTAGGAGATGGTAGCTGGGTGAAGTAAGCATTTTGAGGGGTTCTGTCATTGCTTGGAAATTCCCATTTTCTTTCTTCTCCTCAGAGAGGTTTCTTGAAAATGAAAAACAAAAGCCTGCAGGGGTTGAGGAAGAAGAACCTAAATGGTGCAGACACACAAAGTGGGATGGAATGAGAAGAGGCTGCTTGTTCAACCCTCTTCTCCAGTCTGAGGGACATTTTACAGACCGCTTACATGTGCCAGACGCTGTGTTGAGCCGTGACAGGACTGTCTCATTTTTGATGAATTCCAGATGCAGAGGCCAGCTTGAAGAAGGGACATGGAGAGGCAGCCAGGGTGTAGACAAGCATTTTCCTCAGTGGAGTTGGGTCCTAATATTGGGCCCACTCATTCCATGATTTTTACTTCAGGGGTCCCACAAATGATGTTTTCTTGGCAACTAGGCAGTTACCCTTCCTATTGTTGTATTTCTTTTTAACGTTTTGTTACGATTTGGGTAACAGTTTACAGAACAAATTGTTTTCCATCCCACAGTTCACACACATTTGGTTTATGGCATTGACTGCAAACCCCACGATATGAAAGCCCCCTTTCCATTTCCTCGTCATGTTCCCCATTTCTGTTAATCTTTCTTGTCCCTGTTTTCCTTCTGAACTTTGGAGAAATGTTGTGCTTTTAGTCTTGTGTGGTCGATAGTCAAAAGAAGTGTCTACTTTCCTCGTGTTATTCTTCACCAGGACTCTCTGCTGTTTGGCTGAAAGCTGAAACGTGGGAGTGATTTCCTTCCAGACTTGAAGGATGTTTAAGGGCCCATGGTCTCAGGGGTTTCATTAATCTTTATCTGATCAGTAAACCATAATCTGTATCTAATCTGATCAGTAATCTCTATTAACCTGATAGGTAAGTATCTGATCCTTTGTGTGTGTGTATAATTCTGAGTTTTTCTTTCAAGCTATCCAGGCCCTTCTACTATAGTCCTTTTCAGATCAGCCTGTAGTAGTAAATTGTCATCTACTAGGCATCATCTAGTTCTTCTGGTCAAAACATAGTGGAGTCTGAAGTTGGCATGATTTCTTAGCAGTTTGGATTAAATTTTTCCATGCCTTTTTGATTTCTTGATTCTTCTTTGCCCTGGATGGGGAGGGACTAATAATTGCACCTTATGTGGCTGCTCGTGTGTGAGCATGAAGTGTGCTTATAAGCTTTAAAGAGTTGCTACTCCCCATCAACAAATGAATGGGTAGAGAAGCTGTGGTATATTCACACAATGGAATACTATGCTGCATTGAAAAACAAGGAACTCATTCAATATTATTCAAAATGG